>NC_064807.1:67230589-67586450 GCF_023721935.1 Panthera uncia
ACAGGTCCTAGACCTCATCTATGAAATAAAGGAGTTAAATCAGAAAAAAAAAAAAATCTTAGCCTGGAGATGTAATGCTGTTATGCTTTGTAGTTATTTAAGGCTTGAGAGCCTTCGCTTTGGTGACCTGCTTCCTTGCTTTTTTGTTAAAATATAAAATAACCAGGTTCAGCCTAAATTTAATCCAGCCTCGCTTCCTTCTTTAGCTACTTTTCACATCCCCGGGGTTTATTCTACTTCCTGATTCCCTCTTTCCCAATCCCAGAGCCTCAATGTGCCTGTCTGGGGGCCCAGAAGTCTCCCACTCTCTCTCTCTGCCTCAGACGCTGTCCTTCAGCCTACCCTCCACACTAATAATAGATCTTTGTGAAAGGTCCATCTGTTCCCTCTTCTTACTGCTTGTTAGCTTCAAGGGCTCCCCACGGTCCTCAGAAGGAAGTCCTCAGCATGGCATGGTGGGCAAGGCCCTCTGTGACCCAGCAGATCCCACCTCACCTGTTGCTATGACTCTCCTCACCTCCTTCACAATCCCTCCACTGAGCTCTTTCTCACCTCCCAACCCTGGCCCTTCTCTGCCTTTCCCCTGTCTTTGTCCACACAGCTCCTGCTCACCCTGAAGGATTCTAGTCATGTCTCTCACAGCCAAGGAAGTCTTCCCCGGAATGCTTGCCTCCCCCTTACCTGCTGCCCTCTGGGCTCTGAGAGCAGCATCCTGAGTTTGTATCTACCTTTCACACTTACCAAAACCATTATTGGTCATTGGTTTCTCTCTCTCTCTCTCTCTCTCTCTCTCTCTCTCTCTCTCTCTCTCTCCACTGACCTAGGAACCTAGGACAGAGACTGGTTCTCCTTCCTCTGAATGTCCCTAGCAGGTCTGGGAAGTACCACACGCAGACATGATAGACGGGCATGACGGAATTTTATTTCAGGACCCTGAATTGCTTTTGCAACTGGGAAAAGACACAGAAGTCATGGCTTCCTGTTTTTCCAAGACTTCTAAACGTACCTGGGAAGGTGCTGCACATCTACTTCTAGATGTTTTCGAGGTACTAAGAAACTTGTTTTGTCTGTAACTGTACTGGGTGGGAAAAAAAAGTCTGTGTTTATGTTTCTCAAGTAAGATAATTAGGTAGAAAAGCTTCACATTGTATAATTCCATAGATACTTATGCTGCTCACTAGTCACAAAAATAATTGAGTATGCCTCATAAAAATGACTTAATTTCACAAATGAGTTGTATTCAAGTAAATATTTACTTCTAAATGCAATTTTGTTGAAAAACCTCTCAGAACACTTTCATTAAGCTCACATAATGCACAGGCTGTGCAGTTATTAAATCATTATTCAGAGGGATGATAATTTTTAAATAAAGAGAAACATGTTTTCAACGCATCAAACATTCATTTAGGGCTGCTTACATGCCAGGTCTTGAGGTGACCACAATACCCTTGATTTCTTCCATTAGCCATTCTCTCTCTCTCTCTCTCTCTCTCTCTCTCTCTCTCTCACACACACACACACACACACACACACACACACACACACAAACACACACACACTTCATAAGCAAGTCCAACACAGAGCCATGATCTCTTACTTTCTCTCCATCCACTGCTCCAGCCCCGGCTGATGACCACTCACGCAATCATGCCTTTCAGTGGACTTCAACCTTTCCTAATTCCACTCATCATCTTTCAATCCATTTTCCGCACAGTGGCCGAGCAAACTTTGTACAATTTAAACCATATTGTAATGTTCATTTGTTTAATACCTTCTAACGGCCTCCCAAATTACCTAGAATAAACTCCAAACTCCTCACCATGGGTGACAAAGCCCCACAGGACCCGGTCACTACCTGCTCCTGATGCAACACTGTCCCCGAAAGCTCTAGGCCTCAACTGCACTGGGCAGTTCTCTCCACCTTGATCACCCAAGCTGGTTCAGTTCTCACCTGAGCAATTCTGCAATCACTGCTCCTTCTCCCTAGAATGACCTTTCCCCAGACCTTTGTATGGCTGACACCTCCTCATTGCCTCAGCTAGAACCACGTCCCCTGAGAGAGCTTTTCCTCCTTCCACTCACTCCTTCTACCACACAACTCTGTTTTATTTTCTTCACAGCACTTCCCTCTCACTGAATGTGGCTTGCTTGTCTATTTTTTATGTTTGCCTCCCCTCCACAACCCCTCGGAATAAATATCTCCATGAGAATATGGATCTGGCTTAGCTTGTTCACAGCAGAGTCCCCAGGGCTTAGGATGGTTCCCAATCCAGTGTACATGTTCAATAACATTTGTTAAGACATGACCATTCCCATTCGTGAGCCATTTTCATTTCTCCTCTGGCTGTCTTAGGATATTCTGTAAAATTATTGATAAACAATGTATTCCCAACACTTTAGATAATGATACATAAAAAATAGAACACCTCTGGCAAACAAAAAAGAAAATGAAGACTTTCCTAGCTAAAGAGGGTCTTCTGATGGTGACGAAGTTCCCCCAAGCATAGCTCCACAAGGACCTCTGTTTTTCTAAGAATTTCCTGTCAGTATATAGCTACTAAGTGGTCAGAGTATAGCTGAATTTTAACAATGCATTTGAAGATCCCTTCTATTTTTTTAGTCTTAATTTTCAGAGTACGAGAAAGAAAAATACAATTTAAACATTATCGCCTCCTCACCTGATGGAGGTCCTGGAAACTGAAATAGGCCAAAGGCAAACATAAAGCAGGAAGAAGAAAGATTATGCTAGACTAGCGACTACCTGCCAGTGGATTGGACCTGCAGAAATTCAGCCCGCTCATCACATTCCTAAGCATTCACACAGATCGTGATGTAAATAAATACACTTTGGGCTGGGAGGGGGAAAAAAAAAAAAAGACATGACCTCTGCTGGAAAGATCATTTATTTGTAGAATTAATGTGAAAACAAGGCAATCTGAGACAAGTGCTGTCATGGGGTGAAGAAGCCCTAGCTCCTTCCCCTCCTCACCCCTTGACTACAAGGAGAGCATCCCAAAGGGTTCTGTTTTCCTCCAGGTCCTTCTCCGAAATGCACTGAGAGCTCTGTGCTATCCTCACCACCTTTAAGGATAAAGCATTAACTCATTAGCACCCATACAAGGTATTTCAAGTTCTGGCCCAGTGCAGCTCCAAAGCCTCGCTCTGGCCCTCTCCCTCCATGAATCCTTTGATCCTTTGAAACCAAACACTTGTAGGTGCCAATCACCCTTGCTTGGCCTTTCCTCCATGTTATGAACATCCTGTTCTCTCTGCCTCCAATTCCACTCTCCATTTCTTAGCCCAGCTAACACATATTCCTCGTTCAAGGTTCACTCCAGATGATTTCCCTTCTAGAAGACTCATGCTGTTTCTTCCCTTCACCTTTACTTTCTACCACAGGCTGGGGTGGTGCCTCCTCGTTGTTTCTATAGATCCTTGTGCTCAGACCCATCCTAGTAGTCATCCCACCTGTCTCCAGATCCATGATCAAATGCCACTCCAAGGAAGGAGAGAGCACATCCTACTCAAACACAGCATGATGGGAAAAGCTCCTGGAGTTACTATTTAGAACACATTTAGCCAGCTTATTCTGGAGAAACGGTGAAAGCTGAGTGGGGTGGCCAAAGAAAGACAGAGGAGTGGGCAATGGAAGGATGGCTCAGAAATGCAACTTCTGGCTTTAGTTTGCTCTTTGAGTGTTTCTCTGTTAGGTGCCATGACACTGTTTTTTTTTTTTTATTAAAAAAATTACTAAGTTTTTAATTCCAGTATAGTTAACATACAGTGTTATATTAGTTTCATGTGTATGATATAGTGATTCAGCAATTGTGTGCATTACCCAGTGTTCGTCGTGATAAATCCACTCTTAATCCTTTCCCCCTATCTCACCCATCCCCCCCACCTCCCTTCTAGCGACCATCAGTTTGCTCTCTATAGTTAAAGTCTGTTTCTTGGTTTCTCTCTCTCTCTTTTTCCTTTGCTTGTTTTGTCTTCAATTCCACAAGTGAGATCATATGGTATTCGTACTTCTCTGACTTATTTCACTCAGCATTATACTCCAGCCCGAAACATCTTGTAAATGCCAAGATTTAATTCTTTTTTTCTGACTGAATAATATTCCGTTGTATAGCTACACCACTTCTTTACCCATTCATCTATCAATGGACACTTGGGCTGCTTCCATAATTTGACAATTGCAGATAATGTGGCAATAAATATAGGGGTGTACATATCCTTTTGAACTAGTGTTTTTGTATTCTTTGGGTAAACACCCAAGAGTGAGATTACTGGATCATAGGATAATTCTATTTTTAATTTTTGGAGGAAACTCCCTACTGTTTTTCACAGTGGCTGCACCAGCTTGCATTTCCACCAACAGTGTATAAAGCTTCCTTTTCTCTCCACATCCTCGCCAACACTTGCTTTTCATGTGCCATGACACTGTTCTTAATGCGGCAGACCTTATGGAAGAAAGTAAACGGAAACCATCTATGTGTCTCTTCTCTCTCACCCAATCTCCTTTTCTTTTTTTTTTTTTTTAATTTTTTTTTAACGTTTATTTATTTTTGAGACAGAGAGAGACAGAGCATGAACAGGGGAGGGGCAGAAAGAGAGGGAGACACAGAATAGGAAGCAGGCTCCAGGCTCCGAGCCATCAGCCCAGAGCCCGACGCGGGGCTCGAACTCCCGGATCGTGAGATCGTGACCTGAGCTGAAGTCGGATGCTTAACCGACTGAGCCACCCAGGCGCCCCCCAATCTCCTTTTCAAGCAATGATAGGAGAAACTCTTCTGCAGGTGGCTGGGGTGGTTGGAGTATACTCTTCAGGTTACACTTGGTTTCCAGTGCTGAAACCAGGCTGTTATTAGCAGCATGTCTCCAAAAGCTGTGCCAGTTAGAGCGGCCCTGTCTGCCAAGTGTGTCTGTTTTCACATACTCTACACATGCCACCTGCTTCCACACACATTCTACACGTGTGTGTGTGTGTGTGTGTGTGTGTGTGTATGTATATGTATTTTCAGGTTGTATAATAAATCATTCATTCATGTATTCCGCCATATGCAATTTACTGAGACACACGGGGTACTGAGAATACAAAGTTGAGTAAGTCCAAGAGTAATATTTACTATGCAGCTTTTCCATTTTGAAGAATCTTGGGGTTTTTTTTATTGTTGTTTGTTTTTGTTTTATGTTAATCGCCTTGAACGGACAGTGGAATTGCACTCCTTACTACCGACTGCTCTTCATCTCTTAACTAGGAGTGTTCTTTGTGGCATTTCATAATTAGGCCCCTCACTTTTCCCAGAGAAGATTTCATTGTGCTTTTTCAAAATTGCTTTGGTGGGGCTCCAATGAATCTCCCTTCCTTCATGTGCATACCAGTCTCTTGAGAAGCTTTCTCTGCCCTTGCCCTTCTTGGTATTATTAGCGATTCCTTCTTCAGTGTCCCATAACACGCTGACAGTGCATTTCTCTCACTTGATTGAGATGCGTTCGGTCGCGTGTCAATCGTGAAACTTCTTTTCCCTCTGAGCTCCAGCACCTCTGGCTTGGTACCCAGAGGCTGCTCAGTAAATGTGGCCCTGAATAAATCTCATCGGGCACAGATATATCTGCTCTGCTCTGGTGAAGTCATCGTCTCCTTCAAAAGAGCACATCGTGAAGTCTGGAAGACAGACGCGTCATGTCAGCCTGTTAATCACCCCAAATCGTGGAGCTGTGTTCTGCCTCGCTCTAATGACCTTGTGGAGATGTACGGCCTGGCAGCCATTGGTGTTGTGAGCTCCACTCATAGTCACCATGAGGAGGACCCCAAATGAGCCCCAGATCTGAGTGAATGGGAGGACGTTAATGAGTGGCCTGGATGAATTAGACAGGCCTGGTTTGCTTCACATTCGGCCTGATCCGGTTTCCATGCATCTTAGAAAAATAAGGACAAATATTTAGGCAATGCTGCAATCCAAATAAAACAAAAATGTTTTGTGATGTATGTGTGGGTCACTGAAGGAGCATATAGAGTGCATACCAAATGCCCGCCTGGGGAATTGTTGAAGGGAGAAGCTGGATGTCTTGAAGGATTTGGCAAGAAGACAGCCGGGAACTGTGTGCAGCCCATCAAAGCATCACGATTCCGTTTCTCAGCTTATATAACACAGTGGAAATGAGGCCCTTGGCTTCCTCACAGAGGAGAGGGAGACTGACAGGCATGAGCATGGATCACTTTGGCACTGCTTATTATTCCCGCCACTACTTACTGCCTCTAATAAAATCCACAGCCTGGCAGTGTGTTTACCGCCTCACAACATGAGGTCTCACCGAAGGAGAGCAGTATGTGGCCGAACTAGCATTTCATTATCTTTAATGTGGTAAATGTTAGGGACCTGAAATGCATCAGAGAGGCAACAGCTTAATTAGACACATATTTCTCCATCAACTCATTGTTTATTCAATGTGGCTCACTCACAGACAGGGGGAAAAGTCTAAAAGGCAACCAAACAAAGGAGATCCTCATTCTCCTCCTCACCCGTTCAGTTGTGCTTTAATGGGAGCCATAAGTGAAGCAGACAAGGGGCTACAAGGAGATTTTCTTTGCTTTGTGTTTTTTTTTTTTGTTTTTTTGTTTTTTTGTTTTGTTTTTTTTTTTTTTTTTTGAGAGTGTGCAAGCAGGGGAGCAGCAGAGAGAGAGGGAGACAGAGGACCTGAAGCAGGCTGCGCACTGACAGCAGAGCCCGAGGTGGGGCTCGAACCCATGAGCCGTGAGATCATGACCTGAGCCTAAATCATGAATCAGACACTCAACTGACTGAGCCACTCAGGTGCCCCTAGAAGCATATTTTCTTCACTGCAAGGAAATACACAGAGTTGTTTTCAGTAGTGTACTTGAGCAGTAAGCATGTGGCAATTTATTTGTTCTCCGAAACACTATTCTTATGAGATACTTTCTACTGTGAAATGGACACATGCAGATAAAGGAGTTAAACCCATAGACACAGAGTTTACAAAATGTTGTTGAATACCCATTTACCACTACCCATTTGAAGACATGGTCACCAGCACCTGAGAAGATGCCCTTCCTATTCATGATGCCCATACCCCCTCCCATCTCCCATGGTCCCCACCCTCCTGACTCTTATGGTAATAGTTTTGTTTATCTTTCCTGTTTACATTTTTCTATACCTCCTGAAACAATATACTCCTGAAACAATATACTCTTCAGCTGTTTTAAAACATCACATAAATGGATTTGTTGTGTGTATTCTTTTGAGTGCAACTTCTTTTATCCTACATTATATTTTTCAGATTCATGCATGGTGTTGTACGTATTTGTAGTTCATTTCTTCTTTATTGCTACATAATATCCCATTATGTAGCTACTCTGTGACATATTGATCCATTCTACTGCTTAGTGAATATTTACACTGTTTCCAATTATTGGCAATTTGGACCAATGCTGATATAAATATCTGTGTTGGAATTTCCTAGTACATATATGCACATACTTCTCTATGGTTTACACTTAGGACAGAGATTTCTGGAGAAATGGTTATTCTTATCTTCAACTTTGATAGATATGGAAAACATTCTAATATAACGAATATAATATGATAGTATCTTTGATTTTAAAAAAAGGCATTTTACTTTAATGGAGGTAAATATACTATGAAGCCCAAATGGTCAGATGACTGAAGCTTACTGTAGGAATTTATCATAAAAAGAAAAGACATCATAATGTCACTGTGCCTATTTTATCAAGAGGACAGTGGATTTCCTTTACTGTGACAATTCTCTTAGCTCCTTATTCCAGGGGTTCAAACTGGGAATGGGAGGTCATAAAATGGGAAATGTACCCATATTTGTTACTCAACCAAGAACATGTATTTTTTAGAAGTAGGGTGGTTTTCTGTAACACAACGGAAGATAAAATTGGCCTTCTGGTATTCATATATTCAAGGTTTGAGAAGAATAAATGAAGGCATTAAAAAAACTCGACAGGTAGAAAATGCTTGGAAGAAGCGAGATGAGCACATGCATTCTGAAGAAGAGACACATGATCTCAGCACCCCAGTCTCAGAACGGGCCTGGCAGGGAAGAGAAAACAGACCTACATAGCAAGACTTTAAAAGAAATATATGCATTTATTTCACAAACATTGTGCTAATTAGGTGCCAAGCACTCTTCTGGACCCAGGAGAGAGGTCTCAGGGAGTCATATGTCAGAAGAATTTCCCAGCAGGTGGAATGCCTCATCAGATGTAGACCCCTTGTCTCTGGAAGAACAGGGCTTCAGAGAATGCTTTATGAGCTGTGTCGGGTAATTCATACATGGAGCACAAGATCTGCTCTGTCCTTACTAACTGTGTGGCCATGGGCAAGTTACTTAACATTTCTGGGCCTCAGTTTTATCATCTAGAAAAGGAGAAGCGATAGTTAATAATATACCTTCCTCATAGGGTTGTTGTAAGAACTGCACGTGTATGGGGGCAGGTGCACGTTAACATGATGCTTGACACATAATATGCACTCAGTATATCAGCTTTTTCATTTGTTATTGTGGTTATTCCAGATGACCTCAAAGGTAACTTCAGATACCTACCTTCTGTATTTCCACTCAAGTGGTAAGCAGAGCAGATGTTTTTTTTTTGTTTGTTTGTTTTTTGTTTTTTTTTTTTACAATATTATCTACATTCTGTCTGCTCTATTTTGAGGTGCATGAGCTTTGGCAAGTCAAAACCACTTCTGAGCCTCAGTTGCTTCTGAGGAAAGAAGAAGAGGAATCATAGCTCACCAAAGGGTGGCTGGAGTGCTCAATGGGTAAGCGATGTAAAAGTATACCATGTGCCTTGGGATCCAACTGGCCTGAATGCTCTCCCTGTTCCTAGGCAAGCTGCTTAATTCCCCTGAAATTCCATTTCTTTTTGGTAAAATCAGGATAATAATACCTGCCACAATTTAATACAGTAAAGCCTCTGGAATGGGCATAATCTATAGTAAGACCTTCACCTTTCTTTTTTTTCCTGGGTTGCTGTTCACTTTTCTATAAAATGGAGAAATGCTGCCAGTCTTTTACAACTTACAGGATTCTTGTGGGTATCAAATAAGATAATGTTAGTGAAATCACTTTTAAAAAAATGTTTATTTCTGAGAGAGAGTAAGCACAAGTTGGGGAGGGACAGAGAGAGAAGCAGGCTCCAGGCTCTGAACTGTCAGCACAGAGCCCAATGGGGGGCTCGAACCCACGAACCATGAGATCATGACCTGAGCTGTAGTAGGATGCTTAACTGACTGAGCCACCCAGGTGCCCTGTGAAATCACTTTTTAAAGTATAAAGTGGCATGACAAAAATAATTTAAATTTGCAGGAACCTAAATAGTACACCAGGATTTATATTGCTCAGCTTTTTTTTTTTTAAGTTTTTATTTATTTATTTTGATACAGGTGGGGAGCAGAGAGAGAGAGGGAGAGAGATAATCCCAAGTAGGCATCATACTCGGTACAGAGCACAACGCAGGGCTCAATCCCATGAACGTGAGATCATGACCTGAGCTGATATCAATTAATTGATCCACAAAGGCACCCCTATACTGCCTAGCTTTATTTGTGAATATGTGAATATGAAAAAAAAATGCTTTTAACATTCAAGATCCTTATAAACATTGTATTCACTTATTTATTCAATGATTACTCAATGAACATATGCTACACCAGAGTATTTTCCTAGTAGAATTGTCTTTTGAAATTATTCTGATCTGGTTCAAAAGATAATCTTATAGCAATAATCAGAGAAAGATGGATTAAAAAAAAAAGAAATTGGGATTAAGGAAAAAGTAAGAGCATATAAAAATAAAATGAAGCCAGAGGCAAGATTAATCTGTGAAATCTAAGATATGAATCTATATTCTGATAAGGATAGGCTACGTGTTTTATGCATAGGAGACAATGCAAAGAGAAAAGCAATTGGTTATTGGATGTTTTTCAAAGTCTCATCCATTGACCTTGCATCAGAATAACCAGGTACGCTTATTTCCTTCACGTGACCACCTGAGATTCCACACGTGTTCGCTTTATGAGCATTTCACAGAAGCCCTGATGCCTTAATGTATTGAGTTGTCAAATCATCATGTTGTACACCTGAAACTAATATAACACCATGTTACATCATTAAAAACATTTTTTTAATTAAAAAAAAAAAAGCCCTAATGCCTATGTAAAACTGCCCTGCTATGTGAAATTAAAGATACAAGGAATAATACCGATGGAACCCTTGGCAAAACTTTTGGAAAATAATTTGGCAAAAGTGCTAAAAATATTAACAGCCAATATTTGAAATGCTTACATTTTTTTTCCTAAATAGTGTTTCAATCAAAAGAAAAATAAAAGAACTAAGAAATAAAGATGATAATTGCAATTCTAAATGGGTTAAATTGAAAACAACCTAGTTGTGCAAAAATGGAGAAACACCCAGTTAAAACATTAGAATACCTTTTCCACTGATTACTCTGGAGACATAAAAAATGATAATCATGACTTTGGCCAATTGGCTCAGTTTCCCCGATGAAACTTGGAGGGTGGAATTTAAAATGACTGCATTGATGTAAAATATACAAACTGAAGACTAGAAAATAAAAAATCAAAATAGTATGATGTTGTATTATGGATGTCCTAAGGATGATTTTATTTCCCATTTTTTAAATTGCTTCTCATTTTGGTTTGGTTTGGCACTGTGTGTGCTTTTTTACTCCAGATGGGCCAGTTTTCTATCTCCATCACCATGCATTATTAGAAAATTAAGAATCAAGCTTTAATTATTTCTACTCTTCCTGTTCTGGACAAGGTTATGGTGGAAATAAGCAGTGAGGGGAATAGGTAAAGCTTAATATCACTGAGAGAATCAAAAACGTCCATGAAAATATAAATTCTGTTCACAACCCTCAACATCTCTTGAGTTTTCTTTTTTTTTTAAAGCATGCTTTTCTTGGCAGCTGAGTTTATCAGCATATGTAAAAATATTATCCAGGGTGCATTCTGTATTTTCATAAATGTGACATGATAACATCCCTTAAAGAAAGGGATTTGGTGGTGAACTTCCATCAGTTTTCACTCATGGGACTCCCTGAGGCACCTTCTATGCCATGTCAACATTGTCCCCCCACCAGCAAAGCTGGGAGATATAAGGAGAGATAGCATCTCAACATCTTGTCATCATTGCCTTCCTCACCCTCATTCCACCAACCTTCTTCCCCTGGTGCAGGCCAAAATGACAGGAGGAAAAATGTTGCTGTTATTGCCTTTTTTTTAAGGGAAATAATGTCAAAGATAAACAATGTTTACAGATTTAACCCAAATGTTAGTCATAAAATGATATTCCAATGCTTGGATGTGTAATAAGGCATCTAGCGCCAAGTTAATACTGTCAACAAAAACCCTGTCCAACTTTCTAAACTGTCTTCATCTGAACTAGGGGCAGCTCTCAAGATACTATGAGGGATAATCCCATAAAACAAGTCAAAGGGCACATTTGCCTAGGTTTTGTACAAGTAGAACCTAATTTTTCTCCCATTACAAGAGAGCATAGAGTTCTTTGGAGGATAATGTGGGTGGAAGGGGGAGGAATCTTCTTCAGCCCTTCTTTCCAGAAGAAATAAAACATTTGCACTAGACTGCTCTTTTCAAGATCAACACTACTATTTGAAAGGTATGTAAAACTCTCTTTTTTAGCCACTAAAACATTGCACTTAACAGTCATGTTCCACTCAGTGGTGGTGCAAAGAAAAGATACATGCTGAAAATTGTGCCATGAGCCAGGCATAAGATCCTTGGGTCTCATACTTCTGAATCTGGGGTGGACAATGGGATTCACAGAAACTGAAAAGTTTGCTCAGTTTCCTTGAGGCAGCAGCCTGGGCTGAAGTTACTACCCTTTCTCTAATTAACTTAGCGCCTATAACTTTCTTCTCCCCAAAGAAAATTTAAGTGGCTCAATTCGCTGTCACTCAGTATGGAACGTCTATGTTGGTCAAAGTTCCCACTGAGATATCTCAGAGGTAGCCAGCCTCCCTCCATTTCACCTGTCCAGTCGGCTGTGTCCAAGAGTAGAGTTGGTTTTTCTCAAAGCACGCTGGGACAGTCATAGTGAATTATGTAAAAAATATCAATTTAACACTCTCTCATCCAAAGGGTTTTGTCCATGTGGAATTTTTGGCTCTACAATTCTCCTGAAGTCCTCTTTGTTATAGGGAGATGGTTCCTTGGAGATGGTTCCAAGGGAGAAGGGTCCTTGGAAGATGGATTATATGGCACACCAGCCAATTCCACGCATACACGTGAGGCTTTCCTGTCCCCTTTGTTGCACTGCTTGTACTACAAGAAGGGGACAAGGCTTGTTTTCCCTGGAATAGTGTGGGACAACTCTTCTTAAAGTAATTTTAATAATCTTGCTCACTCCTTCTTGTTTTTTTCAGAGTCCACTAGAAGAAAACAATTTAGCTACGACAGGGATGATATTTAAATGGTTTCCTCTATTTATCGTTGGTACTAAACTTAGGGATAGAGAGACTCTGAAAAGCTCTAAAGTTCTTCCTGATCTCCCCAAAATGTTTTTCATCGGTAGATGGAAATGCACACTACTTTGTCTTTATTCCCTTATAGCACTTAGCACCGTCTTAAAATACAAATATTAGCCAAAGGTATCCATATAAGATGGTGACTTGAGAACAGGATTTAACTTCTCTTTTCTTACGTACTTATCGAATTGTCACCAGAGCATTTTATAAAAATTAGTAAAAGTCTGTACTTGTGCATCCTAGGGAGCGATCCCTCTATAATAGGGACCTCTGTTAAATGAGACCAAAGACTGAAAGGAAGTTAATGAGAACTAACTTGTCAGTCCCATGTCTGAGAAAGCAAATAAGTGCAGGAAATCCATAAGAGCCCCTGAAATTTCCAAAGAGAGAAAGGCAAGAAGAAGATACAGGGTACACGGGAGCTCTGCGTTCAAACACTGTTATGGTAATTATCATCGTTTTGACACAGCAGCTTTGCCAGAAAGTTAGTAAAGGAGCAGACTTTTGCTCTATTCACCAGGCTTTGGTACCTGGCTACGGTCATACTTTGCACGCAGACCAGAAACTGCATGGTCCTCTGACTACTTTATCAATCGACTGGACATAAACACTCACATAAGTTTCCCTCCAGCCTGTGATGTGGGGGGACCAGATAAACGGTGAAGGGAAGCTTATTTGCATGCCTGGTAATTTTTAATTGAAGAAGGGGGTTGGGGATTGGAGGAGAGGAAAGCCATCTTTTTTTTTTCCCCCCAAATGGTCATAGTCCTGGCAGAAGGCATAAATCACATAAATCAGCATAAAAGAAAGAAAGTTGGACAGAGACAGAAAGAAAGAGAAAACACCCAAGAGTGGAATACAAATATTCCCTTCCTGGCTCCATATTCAGTGACCAGGTTGGCAACTAGAAATCAGCATGGTGGAAGTTTTTACACTACAGAAATAGGCAAATGCTACATATCAGGTGTTTCCCTCCTACCCTCTGGAGAGCCTGTTGTTAAATATGTACCACCACTGGATTAAAAGCAAGCTTTAAAAGGAAGATGAGGTCGCAAATTTATTAAGCACCTTTGGTGTGGTCCTTGACACCCATGCAACCTTGTGATATAGTTATTATCACCCAACTTTGCAGCATAAGTAGCTGGAAGTCATAAGAAGTTAAATTATTTGCTTAAGGTCCCACCCAGCGAGAAAGAGGCAGAACTTGGACTCAAACCCAGCTTTGTCTAGCTGACTCCAAAGTCCACGGTCTTTCCACCGCACTATGTGGTTTTGCTAAAATCCAAAGTCCGTGATTCTGAGATGGCTCACTGACAGCACTTGCTTATCACATTAATTCTCCTTAGCATTTTTATTTCCCCCAGTGACGTTCAGGCATCTGAAAGGCCACTGTAGCACTTCCAGCACATTCATCAGTCTTGTTCCCATGGCTCCAAAGTCAGCCTCCCCATTAAGATCCTTCTTCAAAGAAACCATCCCAGAGTCAAGCAAATCAGAGTTCAGTAACCACTCTGCATTTTCTGACAATGGGAAGATATATTGCTACACTCGGGTGACTGTAATGTTTAGAACAGCTTTGGAAGAGTATTGTATCAATTATATTATCCCTCTGGGAGCTCTATTAACATTAAAATGTCTTATGAGACTAGCTAAAGACTTGAACAAAGAAAACCTCTCCTACGAAGGCTTCCTCATATTTTATAGTTGTTAAGGAAAAAAGAAATCCACCTTGCCTCTCCCTTTGCACATGACACTAGGATAGATGGCTCTTCTTGGACTATTTTAATCAAATTATCTCAGAAAATGAGACCCCATCTCAGATTACCTCAGACCAAAAGCAATGCTGTATAGAGGCAATGTGAGCCAGTATGGATAGGAATTACACATACCTGGGTTTAAATTTTGGCTCTCCTACTTACAATCATCAACAAAGCAACAATCGTTGTAGTTATAATTTAGTGAGCAGTTACTATGGGCTAGGGGCTTTATATAGTCTATTTTGTTTAATTCCCACATCAGTGGACCAAAGAGGATCTTATTCTTTCTTTACACATGGGAGAACAAAGGTGAAAAGAAGCTAAGTGAAGTTAGCCATCTCAAACAGGTAGTGTGGAAGTCGGTGTCGCCTCCTTGTCTAATCTTCTCCCCTTACGTGGGGGCCAGGTCTAGTGACTTGCCACTAGTGAACAGAACACAGCAAATGAAATGTGCTGTGTCTTCCAAGATGAGATTATAGAAGGACTGACTTCCATCTTGTTTATACTCTCTTATGCTTGCTCACTTTGATGGAGCCAGATGCCGTGTTGTGAGCCATTCTATGGAGAAACTCTTCTGGCAGGGAACAGAAGGCAGCCTCTGGTAAACATCCCATAAGGAGCTAAATCCTGACAGTGCCTTTTGAATGAGCGTGTAGAGGATCTCACCTCAGCTAGACCCTGTGATGACTATGGCCGTGGCCAACACCTTGACTGTAGTCTAAAGAGAGACCCTGAGCCAGAAGATCCAGCAAAGCCCTGCCAGGATTCCCGAGCCACAAAAACCATGAGCTAATAAATGTATGTTATTGTAAGCTGTGAAGTTAAGGGGTAATTTGTTACGCAGCAATGGATAACTAGTATAGGTGGTGAGATAGAGAGATGAGGTTTAAATCCAAATTTCCAACTTCAAAGCACAAGCGCCTTTCCCTTTTTCTGATTCCTTAAAAGCCATGTGGACTTTGGGAAATTACTAAAACCCTCGAAACTCATTATTTACGTGAATAAATTAGGGATGATGCCCATACCATAGTATTGTGGGGCAGCTTAAATAAGATAATGCATGTAATGTCTTTGCCTTCTCTGTCAGTTGAAATGTAAAAGTGGAAAAAGCAGTGAAAGGTGACCAGAGGAAAATGTCTTAATAATGCCAGGCAGTATATGATGGTGGGGAGCCTAAAACATAGGTACAGCACAGACTTCAGGCCAGCAAGAGCACAGTGCAGGCAGCACATAGTAGTTACATGACCCGAGTCCAGCCATTTCACGTCTTGGATCCTGTTTCCCGTGGCTGCTGTGATAACAATGTACACCTACAGGAGTGCCCTTTGGATTAAATGAGGTTGTGTTTGCAGAATAACTGGGACAGAACCTGGCAGATAATGGACACTCAACTGATACTAGCCATTTGCCAGTCAATTTGCAAGATTTTGCTAGAAAATTTGCATGATGTTTACTAATAAAGATGGCACCTCAGGGACCTGTGCATAGGTGAGTAAAATTTCTGGATCAAGACCTTCTCAGCAATCCTCGTCATTTGGCAGTTCCTCTCCATTCCTTAGAGGCATCAGATAAGTCTAAACATTCATACTTTGGGGGCGCCTGGGTGGCTCAGTGAGTGGAGCGTCCGACTTCAGCTCAGATCATGATCTCGCGGTCTGTGAGCTCGAGCCCCACGTTGAGCTCTGTGCTGACAGCTCAGAGCCTGCAGCCTGCTTCGGATTCTGTGTCTCCCTCTCTCTCTGCCTTCCCCCACTCATGCTGTGTCTCTCTCTATCTCAGAAATAAATAAACATTAAAAAAAATTTTAACATTCATACTCTGGTTCTCTATCTCAATCTCTTTTTCCTCCTCTATTTGTTAGATCTTATAGCAGAGGTATAACCAATAGTTAAGCCCTAAAGCAAAGAAAGGCTCCATCTAAATTATGTGCTTGGTTTCCTATGCAGAGATTCTTCTGAGGGATCAATCAGCGGACATCTGACCTTCTGCTAACATAGATAGGCGCTACTGATGTCTCCACAGAAAATATATATAGCACACAGTAGGCGCTCACAAAGACCTCCTTAGGATCTTCAAGAGTAGCAGGAGAAACCATATCGATCCTGTTTATTTTCATGTCCCCAGTGTCTCGCAAAGGGCCTCGCTTAGAGTAGGTGCTCAGATGTTTGCCAAATTAATGAAAGAACTGAAAAAACATGGTGGCTTTTTACTCTTCTTACACAATCTCAGCTTGATTTTCTAAACGTTGGTATGTTGACCAAAAACTTTGGTTTATAGAATTTGTCAATGTACTGGATATACGTAGCAACACACATTTTTGTGTTTTGCTTTTCCTATAGTCTTCTCTTACATCCTGGCAAATCCGGTTGAAACACACAAGAGTTTGCTTCCCATATACAGATTCATGATCTACTCAGTTTCTTATGAAAATGAAATAAAAGAAGACAAAAAGGTGAACACCAATAATGACCATTATGTTTATTTTGTTCAGCTAAGTGTGGGAGTTTACTCAGACGCTGAAGCCACACAGGACTGTGCTAGCCACGATTCATTTCTACAGCCACACAGGACTGTGTCACTGGAGACATGCTGGGCCTAGTCACCTTTTTTTAAACCTCAAAGGTAATTCGGACACAGTTAAAGATTTAGAAGGTCACATAGTCAATCTGACACTAACTAGCCCTGTTAGTTTATGTAACTCACCACAGCCCGCTAGCCTCAAGGAATTTGATGAGAAACGCCAATGACATTGAATTTCATCCACTACCAAATCAAAACTATCACATATGTAGACCCAAAGAATATGCACAGATGATCTAGGAACAGTTATTTTATAAAGGTCACAATTTCACTTATCCCTGTTTTTTATGCATTTGTCCAATGGGATTGGGATGCTCAGGAGTTAAGAAAAGATGAGAAAAGATTTATTCAGTTAGAAAAATCAGCAAGATGTGAACCACATTTTAGAATTAGAAACAGCAGTTGTATTAAAAGGAAAAAAAAAAAAAACCCACCCCTGACTTAGAATTTAACACGTGTGTGCGTATGTATATATGTGTGAACACATGTGCTCAAATATTTCGTCTCCTCTAACTGGCTGAGTAAACTCAAATCACTTCACCTCTGAGAGCCTCAGTTTCATTATCTGTCAAATGGACAAAATAATCATTCTGACCTCACTCTGGCCCAGTGGTAAGGTTTCAGGGAAACATTTAAATGAAACATCAAAGTACCTAGCATAGCTCCAGGCAGATAGCAGGCTAGCATTAAAAGTTTGTTAAATCTCCATATGAATGGGAATGGCTAGCCACAAATGAAGTCTAATTAGAAAATGATTACATAAACCAAACCTTTGAATGCTTAATGGTGAAAATAAAATTTTTTTTTTCTGTTTTCTATTTAACACTGGGCATACTGACACAATTAAGGGCCAGGACTTTGTGAAAGTTACTGCTGTAGAAACAGAGCCAGATTTATTATTATTAATAATAATAATAGTTATTATTATTATTTTTAAAGTTATTGCATTCACAATGTTCATGTCATTTAAATTAAACTCTAATTCTCTGGATTTTGCTAAGAAAAACGTCTGAAAAATGTGTACCTCTTTAGAAACAATTTTAACTTTTCAGAATACTTTAATATCCTCCATAGTCAGCCCACTTAGCCTCAGAACACTCAGAAAAATGATGGATTTACAATCATTTTCTCAGGTCTCCCTGACTACTGGTTTCATCCCCCAAGAGAAGCTGATTTCATTTCCTAGAAGACAGAGCAACTACAGGCTAGCTAGGTGACTGAGTCTCCGGGCCCTGCCTCCTTCAGAGTTCAAGTTTCTCTTGTGAGCTCCTCTTGTCTAGCACCCTGTAACCACTGGTGTGCCACATGGGTCTAAGGACTCTATTCTTCCCTCGTCACACACTTCATTGAAGCAACGGTTTTCACAACATCTCATATGCTTGTGTGTTCTCAGCCAACATCCTAGTTCTGCCATCTCTCCAGCAGGATCGACACTTGTGCCGCCATGTCCTGTCAGGTACTAAATCAAGGGAGTTTATCCTTTTCTTCACTGATGATGGTTCCTGCTCTCCAAGAACGGCACCATCATCTACCCAGGGAACATGAGTCAGAAACCCGGGAGAATACCCAAACTCATCTGTCACTCTCCCCATCTCTCAAATCCAAGGCTTTCTGATCTTAACTTCCAATTCTTCATGAATTAGACCCATCCTCTCTTCGTCTACTGTCACCGTCCTGCTTTAGGCTCACAGCACCTTTTACCTGCCCTATTGCATGCATTCCTAGACAGTCTTCCATCTCCTAGGCTTGTCCTTCCCCAATCCATCCTCCTCAGGACAGCTATGATGATGTTCCTAACAGGCAAGTCTGACCATGCCACTCTGCTGCTTATGATTGTTCTACACTCCTTTCAAGATTGGGGGCAATGTAACTTGGCATTTTAGACCTTATGTGTATTCCTACTAGATTCTCCAGCCTTAGTTCCTACCACTCTCTTTACTACAATAATACTCAAGCAATGCTTATCTCCTTAGAGTAGCTTTCTCTCTAATTCTTGCTATTTCACGATGATAGGCCATTTTGCCTGATGTTCCTCTACACAGAATATATTTTCCTCTTCCAGTATTCTTTCAACTCAAAACCCAGCTCAAGTTTGCTATTTTTCAGGAATCCTTCCATGAGTTCCCAGGTTCCTACAACATCCCACGAGCACCTCCATTCTGGAACTAGTTAGCAAGAACAAACTTTTTTCTGGACTAGTCGGAGATCCTTTTTAGAGCAGAGGACTAAGCAGCATAATGCAATCTTTAAGAATATGGGCTCTGAATCTAGAATGGTGGGGTTGGAATCTTAGTTGGCTAGTTACTAGCCAGTAGACAAATTACCTAGACCCTTTGAGCCCTAGTTTCTTTATCTTTTAAGAGGTGCTAATAACACTGAACTCAATGAACGATTATCAGAATTAAATGATCTGAGTCCTAAAGGATGAGAAGGAGCTGGCCATGCAAAGACTTGGAGAACGCCTACTTCAGGGAGAGAGAACAGCAAGTACAAAGGTCCAGCTGATGAAACACTGGGCACTGAATAATTTACAGCCAATAACCCCATCCCTCCTCTAGCATGCACTCAGTCTAGGATTATGGTTTCTAAGAGAAAACAGTTAAAACCCCAGAATTAACACATGGTGCTTTGTAGAATCTTGTTAGCTGTGATCTGCTTCATTTCTTTGGTCTCATTTGGATTCTTTCCATACTCTACTATCACACTTAAGCTTTGGGTGAAACTTGAAAGCCCTCAAAAGTGGTGAAAGGGCTACATTGGCAGGGCCCCAGTGGATGAGTGTAAATGCTGAGCACTCTGGCAAGAGCAGCTCAATGAGGGCATTACCCAAAATGGCGTGCCTCTGAATGAACATTGCAAAGTACACACATTCAGGGAATGCAGACTTCTTGTCAAACTTGACAGCAGGCTTATTTCAGCATGAGATGCATTTGCCAAATGAGCAGAGACTCAAAAGATCGCACTGGTTTTAAAAATGATTTTTGCTTTATAGCAGAAAAACAAAATGATTTATGAGTTTGTCAGGGAACGGATGTTGCCTTTTGAAAAAAAAAAAAAATCTCCCCTGTTCCAAAGTGTCATGAATTGCAAATGAACCAGTGGATGATGTATATGTGCATGTGTGTACGTGTGTACGCACACATGTATCGTAGTGCTTGTCCTCTCTCTTCTTTGCCTCCGTGGTTTGGAAGCCAACTCTACCGTGTGCCTTCACTGATGCTGCAAGCAAATTGTAATTATAATGCCGAACAGTCATTTCCAAGACAAACCAAATCTGTGTTCCATTAAAGTCATGGAATAGTTAAACATTTTTTTTTATTCCCAGCCATAATAAAAAGCAGGCTCCCCATTCAATCTAATGCTCCAGAAGTCAGAGGATTCCACATGGTCCCCTCTGTGATATTTGGAAATAG
Organism: Panthera uncia; assembly: GCF_023721935.1. Classification (NCBI taxonomy): domain Eukaryota; kingdom Metazoa; phylum Chordata; class Mammalia; order Carnivora; family Felidae; genus Panthera; species Panthera uncia. The sequence goes on from NC_064807.1 coordinate 67,250,899, forward strand.
ATTCTGATGGTGTCCCAGGCATATCAGCAGGAGGTCAGTTTAACTTATGGTTTATCTTGCTCGCTGTGGTTTGGACAGCGACTGCATGGAAGTCCTGAAATGGTAATCGATTTCCTCTCTGAGATGCTAAGCCTGCCTGCCAACTACTAAGCATATTCCCTCGGTGTGTCCTTTCGAGATTTTAGATGGAATCACAGAAATGAGAACTATACCTTCTTGTGGAACCAGGGGTGAGAAAATGCTGCTCTTCGGGAGTTGTCTCAAAAGGAAAAAATAAAGATTGAATCTTTCTATTCATCAGTTTGCAAGAATCATTATAATACGTTTTTGTAAAACTGTCTTTGAAATGAAATCTTCTTCTATAACTCACCAGTTACTTTATCCCAATCCCCTAAATTTATGTGTATTCAGGATGCATTTTAAACATAAAAGTAACTCTTTTAAAGAATATTTGGATTAAAAATAATGTTCCAACACCCACCAACAACCATTTACCTCCTACAGAAAGTCTAGCTTACATGCACTTTCTGTATTCTCAATATTTTGCAACCATGCTGAAAATTACCAATAGATTTAAAATTTTAATTTAAAAAGATCATAAACTTCCAGCCAGTTCTTTACTTAGCAGATCCATGTTATACCTCTAAATAGAGTGAAAGATCCTGCTCTGTTTTGACTTCTAAAGACCTCCCTAATTTTCTAATAAGTTCAACTATGCATTTAAACAGTGGGTTTCAAATTTTAAGAGTGACTCACAGAGAGATATACATTTACATTGTAAACCAATACCCACAAAAAACTTACATTCATGGAACAATACTTCCCCTTACCACCTACAGTCCACTCTGACATTTTCTTTCCTGTTCCATCCCATTCCACTGCATTTTTAAGATGCTGGTCACAACCCACTAAACTGATTTTCCTATACATCGATAGGACAAGGCCTGCAGTTTCAAAACACAAATGCACTAATTTAAAGGAATATTCCTTCTCCCCCTCCCCCTCCCCCTCCTCCTCCTGTTCCTTTGTCAATATTTTACCCAGAAGTTTCATGGATTTTGTACCATAAGGATCTTCAGGATATCTAAGTTATCATGTCAACTCTTGACATTTATAAATAGTCTCTTTATCCTCATCTCTAAAATGAGGATAAAGATAAATAGTATTGATAACACAGGATTAATGTAGGAATTAAATGAGATCATGTACATAAAGCACTTAGCTCAGCCCCTGGCACATAGAATGTTCCCAATAAATGATAATGAATCCCTATGGCAGACTCCCATTTCTAATCCCATCTTTTTGCCCCACAAGATATGTCTCTAGATAGGATCAAAAGAGGAAAAAATTAATAGAATAAGCCTTCTAGCTCTCCAGTTGGTAGTTTCTTTTGAATAATAGCCTTACCTGTTTTGTACTCCAAATGGGGTATAGGCCTGTAACTATCAGAAACTACGGAGCTCCCTTCACCATTCTAAATAATGTCCATTACATCTTAACATGGAATAATTACACAGTGTATCCTGAGAGAAGTTTGACCAGTTATTTATTAAAGAGTTCTAATTAAGGGCCAAAAACTGTGCTTTTGAGTTATTTAAATTCACCTCCTATATCACAAAGGAACAAGTCCCTGCTGTGTGGGCCTTGGCAGGATGCTCCACAGAGATTTTCTCTTCTATTTCTCACTTCCTATCTCACTACCATCCTTCCCTTCATGACCTTCTCTATCTGTTGCTTCTTTCCACCCCGTTTCTCAGAATGTGATGAAATGTTTCCTTTTTATGTCTTTTAAACTCTGCAATTCTTTGGCCACTCAGTTCCTGCTAGATCAACAGATGGGGAGAAGATGGGGGCTGGGTGTGAGGGATGTTTTCCTTTCGGTCTGTGGCTCTTTTTCTCCAAACTCCTTTATGCTAAATACAATATATAACTGTGAGGGTTGAATTCCTTCTGTAAATCACCTTGTCTAGTCGACATGAGCCTTGGATGGTCCTTTTATTAACATGACTTTGATTATATTCCTTAAGAAATTGCAATCCTGGCCTTAGAATGCTAAAGGCCTGGGGCACCTGCATGGCTCAGTCAGTTAAGCATCCAGCTTTGGCTCAGGTCGTGATCTCATGGTTTGTGAGTTCAAGCCCTCCATCGGGCTCTCTGCTGTCAGCCCAGAGCCTGCTTCATATCCTCTATCCCCCTCTCTCTCTGCCCTTCACCAGTTCATGCTCTGTCTCTCTCAAAGATAAATAAACATTAAAAAAAAAAAAAAGAATGCTAAAGGCCTATCTGTTCCTTTCTTTCTCTGAGCTGCATTGAAAGAGCAACAACATGAATGAATGTCTCTGTCTCTGCCACCCAGATAAATGACGTACCCAAAGAATTTCCCTGTGGCTTCTTGATGCTTCCTGGAAAGACTGGAAGTTTCTCATCAGGACTTCCAAGGTATTTTATGACTTAGCTCTCACCTAACATTCCATCCTTATCTCTTGCCACGGTTGTTCTCCTCATCTACCATTTATTCTTTCTGCCTATCTCTGCCATATGGGATGATTTACCATTCTCCCAATTTTCTAGACTTTCTCATGCCTTTGCCCAGTCTGTCTTCCTCCACAGAACACTTTCCACCCTATTCCACCACTTTATCTGACCATTGTTTATTCACTCCTCAAAATTCCACCCATATTGTGACCCTTCCTTTCCTGACTCCCCAGGCTGTACTACGTCTCCCACATCATGCTATGCACTTCTCTTCACTATAGCACTTACACACACTATAACGAGCTGTCTCTTCAATACAGGAAGTTCTTTTTAATTTCATGTCTATATTTTCAGAAATAAAGGCAGAATGGGTATTTAGTGAGCATTGTTTGTGGGTTTAGTTAACTAACTCAAGTCTAGCCTCTTGTGCTGCTTCAAAGCTGAATTACTTGAATTCTCTAGAGCCAAGAGGATGAAAAGGGATGTTCCTTTCTTCTACCCCATGAAACTTGCTTGGCTTTTGCTTTGCCTGGTAGTCAGCCTCCTGTCCCATCTGGAGAAGCTTCTTTCAGTGCTTCAGTATGGTTTGATTTTGGATGGGTGTGTGTGTGTGTGTGTGTGTGTGTGTGTGTGTACGTGTGATATAGTGGCTTATCTCATCTTCTATTTGCTTTTAGATTCCTCACTTTGAGTTTTCATCCAGTCAACTTATTGCCTCCTGAATTATTTATTGACATTTGAGGCAATGGACTGTGGTCCAGATGGGGATTTCTATCTAATGGAGAAAGTGCTTCCTCACAAACTAGATGAGTTCCAGTTCCAGAACTGGAGCCTCTGGAGGGTGCAGAAATCATCAGGTGTCAGGGAGATTGCCTAACCATTAGTCAACAAATGGGGTCAGACTCACAGACTATACATTCATTCACCAGTCACTGAGTCCAGCACCTTCTTCCTCTGCCATGTCCTGTACCAGGCACTGTCCTGAAAGGATGGTCAGACTTACGTCTTGGCATCAAAGAGCTCAAAGTCTGCTGAAGTGAAGAAGGGCGAAGTGAAGAAGCCCATAGTAGGATGGGCTATGATAAAGGTATGTATAAAAGTAGGTAAGACAGAATAGAGACTAATGGAGAAGGCATAACAAGATTTGACATGGGGAGAACAGAAATCACCAGGTCAATAAAGAAGCAAATACTTTTCCAGATGTGTCATATGAAAGCGATTTGGGAACGTCCAAAGTTGATGAGGACCCCAAATTCTGTCCCTATTGGTTTGAATGCCACTTGAAGCAAGACTCTTTGGTATATTCTGGGGAATCAGAGAAGACAGCTGAGTAGGGAGTGAGGGAAGAAAGCATAAAGGCATGAATGTAGAGACAAGAGACTGACACCTGGGAGATTTCCTTCTTCACTCTACTGGCTGCATGTTGAAGCAGGATAAAGGAGATAAGCAGAATTCAACTTCATTATTTTGGAGCAGTAGCTAGAAACCATCCCCTATCACTTTAAATCCCCTGGTCTTCCCACTTTCACCATGAAAAAGTGGCCAATAGAATGGTGAAGATAAGCAAGGTGACTGCCAAAGTTGCTGCCACGTAGTTACACTATAGTGAGACCACTGGCTGACTTCCGTGATGATTAAAGGGAAACATCAAAAGGTAAAAAGTCAAGATGAAATGGCCTACGCTTTTGATAGCCCTGCAGCTATACAGGGGTTGTCCCAAGTTGTCATTGACCTTGTTATTATCTCCTGAAGAGTCTCTAAACCTGGCTTAGTGAACCTTGGCCATAGGCCCTCTCTGTTCCTCCTTTTCTTTGATATGTGGCCTTTTCTTGTGATCATTTATATGACAACCGCTACATTGACTTGCAGATTACCTGAGCGGGGTGCAACCCCTCACTGCACGTATGTGGAACCTTAAATCCAAAAAAGGGGAAGGGACTTCACCAAGACCACACAGTTAGGGGCAGGCTTAGTCCTTGCAACTACATTGCCTTGTCTTTTGATGTCCAGCTTTCATTTGGGGAGATCTCCTCTACCATCTTTAACATACTTGTCTCAAAAATGGCAGAAGAGAGGGGTGAATACCTTGCCTATGATTATGCAGATAATAAATAATGAAAGAAAGCATTTAAACCAGCAATGTTTGATTCTATTTTTTTTCTGTTATATCGTTTCGGGAGAACAAATCAATGTTAAGGGTCACTCATGTCTCCTGAGGGAAACTCATCTTTCAAGTACCTTGAAGTATCCTTAAACATCTTGACATGTCCTTTAAACATGACTTGTAGCAAACTTTATTCTTGAGAAAACAGGATCTTGAGAAAAAGATCCCCATGGATCTTTGTCTTCTACAATCTTCAAAGGGTTTTATGTAACTAGATTGCATATATATGGCTGGAGTGCCTTAGGGGAAGTACTTGAACTGCTTGTAGTGACTTATACTGTCTGTATTACATCCAGTGCCTTGATTCTTCACATAGCTGGGAAGATTTGTCACATGTTTATGCTATTTTGACAGTAGCTGGACTGAAATAATCCAGAGGCAAGCAATATTGCTTCTCTCTAACTGGCATACCCATGGAGCAGGGAGGTTCACGATTAGGCATTAAATGGCTGGAACAATCGGTTTGGATGCCTCTCTTGACAGAGGCATGGAGCAAAGCCATAAGACAATCTTGTCTGAATGGTGACAAGGTCATAGGAAAGCTGAGACTGTTATCATTGATACATTCCAGGCACCCGTGAACTATTTCATATAGTGTCTGAAGAAGAAGGAACTTGGAAGTTCATTTAATCCTCAACACCTCTGAATTGAAGGAGGCTAAGGGCTGAAGAGGGTCTTCTCTCATGGTTATAAGAAACAGGTAGAATTTAGAACTTCTCTTATCCAAAGTTTGAGTCTCTGGTTTAAGAATTTGTTCAGGCTAAGTATGGGCGAGGTGAAATTATTATTTACACAAAGAAGTAACAGAGACAATAATTTGATAAATTGTGCCCTCACAGGGTTTGCATACAGTTCTCCTAACTCAGGGATTCAGACACCGTTCACTACCTAATTCAACTGCCATCCCTTACTTCTTCCCTGGGGAACAAAACTCTGATTTTATTCATGTGGACATATGCACAGGTCCAGATAATCAATCATAATTGGCATGATCCAGTCATGCCAATCCCGTTTCATGTCATCAGTGATTTGCTTAGAGTTGAGCAGACAACCCAGTTCTGGCCAATGAGACATAAAGAGAAGTCACTGGGGACTTCATGACTCAGAGCTGCAGCACCTATCTTGCGACCACAAGAGGAGACACTGCATACAAACTGAAGATGGTAGAGACAAAGGACCAAAGGAACTAAAATCCTTGATAGTATTGTTTAGCTGGCAACCAAATCTGGGTCCTCACATCTCTAGGTAGTGTGCTAATCCAACAGCAAGTGGCCTTACAGTTTGAGCCCTTAATATTGTCACTTGCCGCTCCCCTTATTTTAAATATATATATAAAGGCAAATTCCAATGATGGCTAAAACCTTGAAAACTAATTTATTCATTAATGGACTAGTACATTCCCCAAAAGCAGAGATTGTTAGGCCTTTCATTCTTATATTCCCAAGGCGTAGGTCAGGGTCTGCCATTGTGTGGATACTCACTAAATGCATGAAGCATAAATACATATAAACCTACATAGACAAATAAATTGCAGAGTAAAGTTTGGATGGGCATGACTAAACTTGAAAATCTAGCATTTGTTGAGAACCTAACACAAGCCAGCCCTTATCATAGTGGATTTCCCAAACCAGTATGGTACCAAGGACAAGATGGTATGAGCTGTCTACCCTGGATGCAGGCAGTAAGGGGGGCACTATCCGTAAGGTACTTTAAAACAATGCCGCTAATTGGTCTGCTCTTTATTATCACCATGAGCCAGAAATTCTAAAGAATGTCTGTGATAAAATACTCCTCCCTAAGAAAAATGTTTTGTTAGTCTAAATTCTAAACAATTGTTGTGATTACTTGTGAGTTTTAATAATATGTATGTAAGGTTTAAATTAACACTTTTTTATTACTCATCCTTCAATAAACATATTCTACACAGAAGTGAATTCAGAGAACTCCCAGCTATACCGGCAGCACCCAACAGGCTATGGGCATGCATGTCAAGATTATGTTTGTGACAGTTTAGAACGATTCCAGTTCACATCTCTAGCCCTTGTGGTATTACCTATCCTTATATTTAAATGGGCGATTCTGAATGAACATCAACAACATAGTGATTGAAACTGGTGAAGAAACAAAACTAAAGTTATCACATATCTGACATTCTGGGTGACCAGTTGGGAGAATTATTTTGCATTTAAAACTTAAAACAGAGCGAAGGTATAGGATGTTATGTTACTGGCTAGTAAGTGCAAATTTGAGCTCATTAATGGAATACTGTTCTGAATTTGAATTTTCCTGAGGTTAATTAGACACCAAAAATACTACTTACAAAGAGCCAGAATCAGCCTGATCAATATACCTTAAAACACCATACTTTAAAATTCGTCCCTGAAGTTCAGCACAAAGCAATTGTGGAAAGGGTCATTAACTATACAACAAGGAAATTTATATTTTGCATGAGTCAAATTTCAAAGAAGAATGCAGAAGAAGCAATAAAAGATGTTGATTGGACATTGCTAGGACAAATCAAAAGGACAAAAGAATGTCTGCCTCAATCATTGTCTCAAGGAACTTGTTCTAAAGCACCTGACTGAATAATGAGTTGACATGGAATAATGTCAATATTAGTTATTATGTAGTCATTTTCTCTGAGTTTTCTATAAGATCTTATAAAATGTAAGATGGTTTTCATAAATTTTCTGGTAAAGTTATTTTAGTGGATTTTCTTTTTTAATTTCATAGGAGATTTTAAAAGTGGTTGCTTCGATTCCAAAGATACATAATCTGTGTAACAATTTCTGGAATTTATTGTGAAATGGGGTTTTATGAATCTGCCGAATTTATTCTATGCATAATATTTTCTTAACTATTTGTATACCTATTGGTTCTTATGAAAGGCAATTTTTGAAATTAAATTAAAATAAAGAAATCTTGATCAGTTACGTGAGAACATAGATTGATAAGTTGGCCATACTGTCTATTGAACGTAAACAAACAAGGAAGACCAAATGATAAAGTCATTGACATATCTGCACAAGGTACAAAAACAGAAACTCTATTATTATTACATAAATGTAGGTGTAACTTTTTCCCTTAAAAAAGCACATTAATGTAATTTAAAAGTATTAATCTTATAATTTTTTTTCCTTTTTTATAATGTATTTTTATTGGCATGATTATATATGTGTGTATGTGTGTGTGTGTGTATGTGTGTGTGTGTTCATAGAAAAAATTTATTGTCTGTATTTCTTTTCTTGCTGCTATTATTACATGCACTTTAAGGTTATTACTGAAGATCACTTGGTTGCTTAGAGGAGGGGGGTATTCCAAAACCCCATCTTTATGTGTCAGATGTGCTAGGCTCACCACTTTTCAGCAGCTGTATTTTACAAATGAGAAAACCAAAATTAAAACACAGCAAAATTAAATGCACAAGGCCCCAAATTTAAGAACTTATCATGAAGATAGTCCTTCATGACGATTCAGATGGCTGCTATCCGTAGAGCCTATACAGCTCACCAATTCAGCTCATGCTTGAGTGCAGCATGGGGTAAAGTTAACTGTAAGCTGAAAGAGGGAACATTGTGGTCAACTTCATGTGTATTCATAAATTTTACTTGAATATAAGTCAACCCCATTCTAAAGCCTTTCACCCAGAGTCCTTTGCTTCACCCAAACAAATTTTCCACTAAAAAATAAATATCAACTGTGAAACAGCCTATTTATGTAAGCAAAAACATTATCTAATCCTCATTTATTATGATTCATACATATACAATGTGCTTGATTATACTTTTTGGTAATGTTACATTTCTAGTAAAGTTTATTAAAAACAGAACTCTTCACGGGATGCAAAGGGAATCACTGTGAAAATCCACAATAAACCCCATACTCCCAGCTTCATTCCTCTAGTTAATGTCGTTCTTGAAGATATACACAGGAAAGGCATATGGGGCCCCCTCTCAGTTGTGTTATACTATATGCAGTTTCCATGGGAATACATACCCAGGAGATGAAATCATGAAGTACTCTAGAAGGTGCTAATATCTCAATGGAGCATAATAACCCGCTGAAAATATCTACATTCACATAAAATATGGCAAAGGAGGACAATGGAAATTTGAGGGAGGAGAGAGAATGAGCATCTGATATGGCAGACCAAGTTGATACTAACACCACACTAGGTTTAAAGCTGTATTTAATAACTGTGAGTCACATGTAATATTAAAATGCCATTGGCTTCAACTTAATTTGGTCAGGGTCAGTATTTACCCTTTGAATATTCAAGTTTCTCTCTTTCTTTCAATCCTTCTCTCTGAATCCTGTAGAATTTCAACCCAATGAACTTTTTTCATAATTTTTTCTATCACAGTTGTTATTCTCCATCTACAGATCTGTGTTCGTTTTCATGATGTAAGTAGTACCAGGTGATTTACAAAGATCATTTATATTTTAGAATACACTTATAATGTAGAAATTACTTTCTTTTCTATTCTCCTGCTGAGGAAATTGAGAGTCAGAGAGGTCAACATAGTTGATAAGCAGAATAAGGACTTGAACCCCGGTCTGTCTGATGCTACACCCCACTTCCTTGTTGATGCTGTGATGCGTGAGGCTCTGGATTCATTTATTTCAGGTTTGGTAGCTTACAGACATCCTGTGAAATCAGACTCTGTCTCGCAGGTATAACAGGAATTCCAGTTCAGCTTCAAGCTATCCCAGTAGAGCCAATCAGTCAGGAAGAAAGTACATTAAGAGTTTTCTCTATGAGTCAGATGTCATGAAAGATTTGGTTAAAAAGACAGAAGGTTCAGAATATATGTATCTAAAGGGAAGGCAGAGGAAGGGAGAATACCACAGACAAGGTATCTCGGAATGTTCTCTGCTGGGCCCCAGGAACTCATGTCTAAGCCCCCTGGAGAGACACTGGGACACCAGCTGAAGGAGCTCTTCTCATGAAGGGCTCTGATACATGAATACTGGCTGGGCTGGACAGAGTACAAAATGTAGAGCTGGATAATGCACCCTGACCTAGCACTGCACAGAAAATTATACGGTTTGAGGATCAGGTGGGGTCAATTATCTGCAACTAACAAATAGACTCAAAAAAGCATAATGGCTCAGGGTGCCTGGGTGGCTCAGTGGGTTAAGGGCCCAACTTTGGCTCAGGTCATGATCTTGCAGTTTGTGGGTTCGAGCCCCACATCCAGCTCTGTGCTGACAGCTCAGAGCCTGGAGTCTGCTTCAGATTCTGTGTCTCCCTCTCTCTGCCCCTCTCTCACTCACACTCTGTCTCTCTCTCTCTCTCTCTCTCTCAAAAATACATAAAAAATTGTTTTTAAAATAAAAAAATTTAAAACATTTAAAAACTGCAAGGGCTCAAGCATAGAAGTGTTTCTTGTTTGCTTGCTTTTGGTTTTATTTATATTTTTGGTGTGTGTGTGTGTGTGTCTGTGTGTGTGTGAGCACGCATAAAATGCTGGCGGTCTAGGCTGGCAGAATGACTCTGGTCACGAATCATTTGAAGATCTAGGCTCTTTAACTTTCAACACATAGTTTTTAACATCGTCTCAGGCACCACCATCTAACCAGAGGATGAGAAGAACAGAGAGAATCACCCAGGAAAATTTCAATGAACCAGGCCTGAAAGTGACGGCCCTTACTCCACACATCCACTAACATCCACTAGTTTGAAATCGGCCAAATGGCCAAATCAAACTGTGGGAATCCTGGGAAGGACAGTCTTGCTGGGTGCTCCCAAAGGGAAGAAATCAGGTTGGTGGCCAGTTAACACATTACAGAGAATGCAACCCCGCTGGCATGGGCAGCTTTGGGAACACCAGGTAACAACTCAGATATCAGCATTCTCAAAGAGGATTCCAGTCCTTGCAGTGGGAAAATAACCTCTTGTGCCTTCATAATCATCAAGAAAAGCCAGAGTTTAGTGGAAATCCACTGATAAGAGCCAGAAAGAAGATGGCTGTTGTTCTGAGGTAGCAGAGATATCTTCTCGGGGCTCACAGAAAAGGAAGCTGGGTAACCATAGTTACTGTAAGAGTCAAAGATACCAAAAAGCTTAACTGTTAATTGTTTTTCAATTTTTTAATGTTTCTTTATTTTTGAGAGAGAGAGAGACAGAGTGTGAACGGTTAACTGCTGATTTTTAAACACCCTGACAGTAAAGAAGGAATAAAATAGAAATGAATGTTATTAATAATCAGTCCACTGGGAGATTAAAATTATTAACATTTTGGTGTATATCCTGCCCAAACCTCACTTGCTCACTATATATCTATACTGTTTTTCTATATGTGTGTGTGTGTGTGTGTATGTGTATGTATATGTATGTATATAAAATATTCTTTTTAATGACATGTACTTCTGTTTTCTGCTTTTTTCACTTAACCATTAAAGACTCTTGCTCTTGCATTAAATAGATGATCATATATGATCAACTCAATTCTTCATAAATGAAATCTTAGTCTTTTTCTTTTTATCTATATTATTTTTGCTTATAAAAAAAGTTGCAGTGAAAATCCTTGTTCATATATCTTGAATCACTCATCTAATCATTTACATAGGAAAAATTCCTAGACAAAACAACTGATGCATCACACATCATCCATACCTACATACCTGGGTGCAAAACCCTTAGAGCATGCACACTTAAAAATGTGAAATGCATTCTCAAATTTTTGTCAAGAAAATTATACTCACTTACCTTAAAAGTATATGAGTTTTTGATCCCTATAGTAAAAAACACTAGGTATCTTAATAATTTTTAACATCTGCCAAAAAAAGAAAAAGTGAAACTCCCACTTTTATTTTAATTTGTATTTCTTTAATTATTAGTGTAGTATGACATCTATTCAAATGCTTATGGGCCATCTTGCATTTATTGCATTTGAAATCTGGTAGCTCAGTGCTCCTCCCACCCATGCTAGTTCTTTTCAGAAAATTTTTACTATGCTAACTTATTTTTGGATGAACATTAAAATAATTTAATAAAAAACTGTTTTTATCGAGATTGTGTTAAACATATGGGTTTGTTCAGTGAATGATGGCATCATTATTCACACAAGAACCAAGTGTAACTTTTCATTTATTCTCCCCTTATTATGATATTTGATGGACTTTTATAGCTTTTCATGTAAGTTCTGAATCTTTATTTTTTCAATTTATTTCTAAATATTTTATGTATCAAGCTATATTTTGTATCAGAATACTCACCATTGTATTTCCTATCTGCACTTTCTTGTTACATAAGAGTCTTGTAAACTAAGTTTTTAACCAGCTATATTATTGGTTTCTCTCTCTTACCCTCCCTCCCTCTCTCTCTCTCTCTCTCTTTTAGTTTTTCTTTTCATATGTAAGTTTTTAGTCAGTTTCTAGGGTTTTTTGAAATTAGAAATTTGACTTTTTTCTGAATTTATTTCTCTTATTTTCTTAACTACTTGTGTGGCTTATTTTTCCAAAACAGTGTGAAATAACTGTGGTGATAGCAGACATGTGTGACTTTGTGTGTGAATATATGTTTGTACATGTGTGAACATGTATGTATATGAATGCTTATCATATGGAGGAAATAGCATCTTAATTTGGTTCATTCTAGATTTTAACAAGGAGCAATGGATAAAAATCGTTAAGTGCCTTTCAAGTATCTATCAAGAAAGTACTTCTTACAGCTAGGTTTTGCATTTGGCAGGGAGTTTCTAAGCAAAAATGTGGGAATAATTTTAGTATTGCATCGTATTTTTGTTGTATCATTGCCTATAACGGGGAAGAACCAATCTTTAATTCTATAAGCCAAATCTCCAATAATCTCAAGTTTAGCCATGTATTATAAAAACAGCTTCAGTGTACTTTCTAAAAAAATAAATGATGACATAAAAACTGCTTAAGGTGAGCAAAATAATTGTCATGAAACTGAATAAAGAGCAAGTAACTTTGTGGAAAACCTGGACCTTCATTGCCCCACGGCTTACCATGTGAAACCAAAATAAAGATGCTCACGGGCTGGTGAGAGGTAGGTATACAGTTGCTTCATGCCTCCCAAAGAAAGCAAATAGTTGCTTTTTAAAATAGACTTTTTTTTAACTGATGGGTTCCTTCAGCGGAATTAAGGAGTTGATCTTCAATGTCCCTTTCAGATTTGCTAAGCCAAAATGAGGGACCACTAGAAGTAGAGCCACTAACAGCCATCGGAAACATGGCTGAGACAAGACCGTCAGAGGCTTCAGAGGAAGGGGGGAGGGGTGGTTTTGGTTTGCGCTAAAGGACCCGGAAGGACCCACTTACCCAGTGAGGAGGGAAAACAGAGTTGTATTTTCTCTAGGAAGCCTTTCTGTATTTCATCTTTCACTCCCATTCCTAATAAAATTGGACTTTTCCTTCCATCTAAGCCTTCTGCTATTTAGTCTGCCTCTCTTTGGCACTTTCTCTTCTAATGATTTATGTACATATTTTTTTCAACTAGAAAATAAGACCATTGAAGGCAAAATGTATGTGCTGATATCACTCCCACCCACACCCTAGAGTACCCAACACAGCAGACATTGTGCAGTAAACACTAACTGAATGAACAAATGAGTGATGAGCATAAGCTTAACTTAGATCCCTTAACAGAATTACTACTGATAATGAGAAGAATGGTAACAACAGCTAATTTTTACAAAGTGCCTCGTATGTGCCAAGACTTTAATATGTATTATCCCTTTAATCCTTATAATGGTCTTGGCAGGTACATGTCATTATCCCCACTCAAGAGATGAAGAGATGAGGCTCAAAGATGTCACCTAACTTGCCAAGGCTCACATAAAAGAGACTGGAAGGCCTTTCTGACATCAAAAACCATGCTCTTTCCAGTGTACCGGGTTGTCAGATGTCAATAGGAATTTCAACTTATTATATGAGCTGTTTGGCGTTACTATTCTGCAAAGATTACTTTGAAGAATTTTAGAAGAAAAAAACATGTTCAAATGTGGGTGGGATTTCCCATGAATTTTGAAATTGGAGAAAATGTATTGCCAAGCACTAAACAAACACTGAATCTGTTTTATGAGTTAATGGATTAAGTTGGATTTCAGTGGCATTCCTGTATTGTACACAGCATACACATGCTCATGCCTTTCTTCAAAGCTTCAGAGCAGTTGGTGCTGATCACAGACACTGCCAACGAGCTCCACTGTGTCAGAAGAATGCTACACACAGAGTTTGTGTCTGAGACTGTTGGTTTTCCACAAAAGTTTGTAAAGGCCTTTCGAAACCCAAACGGCCCTCCTGAAAACAGAATAAATGATTCCCTAAAACATCTTTCCTTAGTTCAAAATGTAAAGTTTTGAGGCAGGAACTCTGTCTTCTACTTTCTATATAGAGAATACACGGCTGTGTAATCGTTGTTCAATAGTCATTTGTTTAAAGAGAGGAACAATATTTAGCACTATGGTGTTTAAGTCAAGTACTGCCAAATCTGGTTTTCTGTCAACAATTCTAAAAGTCTTGAAAGGGAAGCTTCACAATGAGAGGTGTGAGCAAAAACAGAGAAAAGCAAATAAAATCTTTGGATGCCAACTCACGAAGGGCCTTATGTATCACGCACAGAGGGGGAAAAAAATCCCAGTAGAATAAACACACTGCAAAACTAGACAGCTAGCTTTAAATATTGATCAGATTTAAAAGCAAGAATAGAAAACCGTTTTCAATTTGCATAATACTGATCAGTTGTTAATGAGATTTCTGGAGCTCCATGCCCAAAAGAGTCTGAGACCAGATGCAGGTTAGGAGGGGAAAGAGCGTCATGATCTACTCTTAATGTCTGGAAATCATAGTCACTGGTCATGGTGCCGATGCTCCTGCCATGCATGTATTTAATACCCTAGGCTTAAAAAGAAAAAGAAAGGTTATGCCTTTAAGAAATAGTTTGGTCTGCCAGTCATATATTCAGCTATAAGACTCCGCAAAAAACCAAAGCCGTTGTTTCTCCTATAAAATATATTCAAGGAACTGAATTGGTAAGGATAACTTTTCCTTTATTGAAAACTGATTGCCTAGGCCTAGGATACAGTCTGATTCTTTTACTAACCAAGTAAGAAGGTCTATATAGAAGGACTATGCAACTTTTTTGGCCGGCCCCTGCCCCTGACCAATACCTATGTGCAAATTTGCATGTGCATACAGGCAGAAATGGGACAAGCCAATTCACCAGATCTGAGTATTAGCATGAAGAAGCCAGACCATAAAGAACTCTAAGTAACACAGCCATAACTGCAAGGACTCCAAGTGCCAAACCACAAACAGTTGATGAAAAAGAACATTGGTACTTCGGTCTTCTGGTTTTCACACGCTTAGAAGCACTGGGAGTTGGAAGTTTCCCTAGAGGAGAAAGGAAACCCAAAATGCTGGCTAATAGCAGTTGAACTTGGTGAAAGAAGATATTTGATTTTAACCTTGCTGTTTGCATGTCTTTAAGTTTTGCTGCAGATTTGATCTTAAGTTTGAAAATAATGGTAGATGCTTAATGATTGATTGATTGATTTTCATTTAAAAAAGTATTGGCGGGGCGCCTGGGTGGCTCAGTCAGTTAAGCGTCTGACTTCGGCTCAGGTCACCATCTCACAGCTCATGAGTTCAAGCCCCGTGTCAGGCTCTGTGCTGAAGCTCAGAGCCTTCAGCCTGTTTCAGATTCTGTGTCTCCTTCTCTCTCTGATACCCCCGCCCCCCACACCAGTCGTACTCTGTTCTCTCTCTCTCAAAAATAAATGAACATTTAAAAAATTGTAAAAAAATATTGGCTACAAACTGTCTTATCCCTCTTTCCTGCAGTCAGGCACAGCAGCAAGGAACATCTCTTTTAAATCTGTTCAACTCTTTTTGCAAGTCAATTTTTTTTTTCCTGGTGGCAAAAATTTTAAGTGGTACTGAAAACAGTAAAACTACAATGAATTAGGTCATACCTATACCTATAAGATGATTCTTTATGATCAGTTTAAGAAAGTATGCCCATTGTTCTAAGAAATAGAATACCAGGAAAGTTCACTAATGGAAAGAACTTCTCAGACTTGGAATTTTAAAAATACTCATCTGTGCCTCTTCATCATTGCTTCCAAGGTTTTGTTTGTTTGCTTACTGCCCAAGTTGTAAAAGGAAAAAAAAAAATACCCTCCGTCATCCCCTCATCCTCCACTTTATTTAGACTGCTGTTGGGTTTTTCCTTTTCAATAGGTGGAAAAAAGCAAAGAACAAACCCAAACAAACAAATAAACAAGTAAACAAACAAACCCTAATCTTAGCCCACAACAGTATCTCATTTATTCACAATATCTGAGTATGAATGATTTTCTGTTTTACGGTATCTGAGCTTTCTACTGTAAAGTGCTCCAAGTCTGTTTTGAAAGTAGAGTGAGTGTGAAACAGACAAAAACCAAATAAATAAGCATTGCTAACACCTTCCAATTCCAATTCCAGAGCTCCTCCACCACACAATGGCTAATTCTGCTAGAAGATCTTGAATAATCTTGAAAAGAAATTTAAATATTTTCTTGCTGCAGTATCTCGAGGAAGGAGCCCCTATTCCAGTTGTGTGTGTCTTCGGAAGTTGATGATCTTCTTTAGCAACCATTCCAGAGATACACTGACACATGGTGCCGTGGCACTGTGCCCAGTGAAACTGTGCTCTCCTGGCCACCAGCAACGTCCCAACTGTCTGCTCTTTGGCTCTCTCCAGTTCAGACTTGCCACATGGCCCCATCACACACATACCATCCCAACTCTTTCCCCAAGCATCATCTCATGAGTCATAAAAGTGAATTTTCTACTTAAATCCACCCTACCAACTATTTTATAACTTTGGAGGCCTTGATCCTGATAAAGGTATTATGCAGCCAACTCACTGATTTTACTCAGTTTTAATGGATGTTTCAATGGAACAGAGTGGCTGCAAACATTTTATGAGTAGTTCGACTTGTTGTTCTTCAAGTATGTTTTTCTTTTTTTAATTAGAGAGAGAGAGAGAGAGAGAGAATCTTAATTCCTCATTCAAGAGGCTCAGTGCAGAGCCTGATGCAGCGCTTGATCCCACAACCCTGGGGTCATGACCTGAGCCTAAATCAAGAGTCAGACACTCAATGGACGGAGCCCCCCCGGGAACGCTCAAATATATCTTTGATTACCGGTTCTGTCTTCGGGTTTATGTTGTACCTTCTACTGAGATGGTTTTCCTCTTGTGTCCAGCTTCTTTAAGGACAAACTTACTTTTCCTTCAATGTCTTCCATGCTCATCCCTGCTGAACGTGATTTCTCTTTCATTTGAATTTCTGTATGATTTATCTGTGCTTCTCCTCCTTTTTGTCCTATCGTGTAAAATAGTTTTTAGCTGGATATCTTAACTTCCCTAAAATATGACAACTTCCTCCAAAGCAGGACCTTTGCCTAATTTGTTAGGTGTCAAGAACCTAATAAAGGTTCAATAAATTATTTTTTAACTATAAATAAGTCAAAGGACAGAATTTTACAATAGACTGCTATTAGATGCACATGCATTATGAGATTATACACTGCTACTAGGGCTGCCAGTCAAGTTACAGAATTTTGATGACAATTAATTATGGTCCCCAATCTTCGAAGCACATGACATCCTCCCATCGCTTGATTTTGCAGCCATATTATCTCCCCAATCTGGAAAATGATTCATGGCATGATTTTTGAAAACAATTTTAATTGGGTTTCTATTAAAATATGCCTTTGGATAACTGTTATGACGTAGGCTGGAGGATTATAAATTACGGTCAAGTAAAACAATGCTTACAGGCATGAATATACTCATTGCAGGCTGTATTCGCTTCTTAGGGCTGCCATAACAAAGTACCACAAACTGAGTGGCTTAAGACATTTATTCTCCCCCAGTTCTGGAGGCTGGAAGTCTGAAATCAAGGCGTTGGTAGGGCGTACTTCTAACACCATCACATTGGGCATTAGTCTAAATAAAGTTCCATAACTAAACAGCAATAGGGTTGATAAAATCTTAGCTTCCTAGCTTCAGGACAGTGCTTTCTCCCACCTCAACTTGTATGAAATTTTGCCCTATTTCATGTGGATGAGACGTTTCCTCTTCAACAATCCCTACCCCAAATGCTCACACTTCCTTCTCATGGTAGAGGCATTTTTCTCACTGAATGAGTGTTCTCTTCAATCTTAGCAAGGCACGGAAGTGTATACGGCCACACAGAAACTGAAAAATAGTGTATTCGGTGGAGTTGGAAACCAGTGAATTATCAATAAAACCATCATATTTTTAAAGTTCCTTTCATTTCAACTTAATACTAGAATTGGTAAAAGGGATTGAAGTATGGTTTTGGACATTAAGGAATTAATTCCTCATTCAACAAGCAAATGCATGAAGAAATTACTATAATATATGGCAGATTCTAATGAGCATTACAACTTGAAATACATCTTTGACATAAACAATATGGCACTCAGTGAAGTTTACATGTAATTCCCTCTCATAAGCATTATAGTTTGAAAACCATCTTTGATGTAAGAAGCGTTCAGTGAAGTTTATACATAATTCCCTCTCATCATTTCTCTTTGAAGAAAATGAGTAAGTAATTCAAAATACTTTTCATAGAGATTAATTTACTCATCAGCTTTATTATGGGGTTGGTATTTTCACTGAAAAAGAACATATACCTCCATACAGAAGCATTCACACAGGCACATACTCAAATATTAAAAGACCAAGTCCTTGAATTTTATCTGTAATAGCATGGTTCACTTGTTGAGGGAAGAAGGAAGAGAGACAGGAAGGGAAGGAGAAAGGAGGAAAGGGAAGGAAGAAAAAGGAAACAAAAAGGAGGGAAAATCTTTTTTTAAAACAAGAACGAAGGAAGATGACTCATGAAGTAAATAGCAGAATTCATCCAATTTATGTCAGTCTGTGTGATCTCTGAGTGAAAGTTTTGAGTTTCAAAGTCCTTATTTGTAAAATGATGGCTTTGCTACCCCCATAGGGTTGTGTAGATTTAAATTACAGAAACAATAAGAGACTCTTAAAGACACAGAACAAACTGAGGGTTGATGGGTGTGGGGATGTGGGGGTGATTGGGCAAATGGGTGATGGGCATTGAAGAAGGCACTTGTTGGAATGAGCACTAGGTGTTGTATATAAGTGATGAATCACAGGAATCTACTCCCGCAGCCAAGACTACGGGAGTCTATGTTAGCTAACTTGACAATAAATTATTTAAAAAAATAATAAAAAATAAGTTAATAAACTAAATTACAGAAGACAGGAACTGGAGACAGCTGGTACATGGCAAACACTTCAGGACCTGGCATAAGTTGTTACATTAATGGAGCACCTATTTTAAGGGAGCTGCCTCTCATCTCATTTAGTGTCTCTGTAGCATTAGCTGATTAAATGATTTCAACAAAAATCTGGTCACAATAACTCCCTGATGTTGCAGACACATACATAAAACATGATCGGTGATTGAAATTTTTACTTTTTGACAAAGCCTTTCAAGAGACATTGACACACTTCCTTTTTGTTGCACCTCTAGACTCTCACATTTTCAGAGATTAACTCTTGTTGCTGAAATCACAAAGTAAATTCTAGTAAAAATGAAAGCTGCAATAAATCAACCCACCAAATCTTGTACTTTAAGAGAGATTCTATATATCATATGGGAAGTTAAAGACTTTGTCTTAAAGAACGTTCTACGTTCTTTCTGATCTAAAAAGATCAGAGAGATCTTTTTAAAGTGAATAATTTATGGCTAAAATAGGTCTTGAGTTAACTTTTCAAAACATATCCACTGCCTAAATTATCACAGTTATCTGGAAATGATTCAGGCTTCTACTTAGTAATGTCACTGAAAAGGTGCTACCTCTGAAAACTGCTTCATTTACGATGCTGCACAAAAAATGCAAAGCATTAGCCTATTAAGTGCCAGTCTCTTTTTGTAAATGTTCTATTGTCCTTGCTGTAGGAAGAAATTTTAATAGTTCTTTTTCCCCTCAAACAGATTTTCCCCATGTGTCCTCCCTTGCTGCCATGCTAAGAATTTAGTGAGAAAGCTGAATGCCAAATCATTATAATACTTTCTTAAATACTAGACTTTCATTTTTTAAAATGATACTTGGTTATTTACTATATATAAGCTGGGATTTGTACTGATAACTTTTATTTAGTTAGTTATTTGGTTTCAGGTGACTTTTGCATATGTTTTCTCATTTAATCATCCTAGCACCTCTGTGCATGGAAGGTACTGTTCTTAAAATCATCCTACAAGAAAAGACACCATGACCTAGAGAACTCAAGTAACTTAACCAAGTTTGTATAATAATGCAACCAGGACTCAAGCCCAAGAATTCAGAGGGCAGGAACCAAACTCTTAATAACCCCTGCCCTATATTATTACCTGGCTAGCCATGACATATTAAGGGGAAAAATGCAAATTTCAAAACAGCACATATACAATGATCTTTAGTGTGATATATATTTCCTTGGTGTATGTGGACATATGAGATATATATATATATGCATATATATGTATATATATGTATATATGGGTATATGCATATATATACATATATAAGATATATGTGTATATATGTATGTATATTTTGATATAATATAAACATCAAATATGAGAGTTATGTAGTACTTTCTGTAGTAAGCACTTCCTTTTGCTAGATGTTTCATATGCATTATATCATTTCTTCTCACAATAACCCATTAACATGGGCACCATTATCTCCCCCATTTTACAGATGAAGACAAGCTCAGAAAAGTAAAGAAATTTAACCAAGGTCAGAAAGCTAGCAAGTGGTTAAGTATCAACAATATAATGATACACACACACACACACACACACACACACACACACACTATACATGGATGTATATACACATACATATACATGCATGCATACACATATGTATACATGCATATATACATTTTTTAATAAAAAAGGGACCTTCAACTAACATAGCTTGAAATATCCTTTCCCATTACAAAATGAGCTTCAAAAAATTAAGTTCCAATATGTGATCTTCACTGGCCAAGATTGCCCTTTCCTGAGTCACTTAGGAATGGGCACTGTCCCTGAATGCCTCATGAGACTCCTTTGTTTCCTTTGACCAGATCCT
This sequence comes from Panthera uncia, assembly GCF_023721935.1. Taxonomy (NCBI): domain Eukaryota; kingdom Metazoa; phylum Chordata; class Mammalia; order Carnivora; family Felidae; genus Panthera; species Panthera uncia. The sequence goes on from NC_064807.1 coordinate 67,271,678, forward strand.
CTTCAGACAGGCACATACATTTTTCACTACATGGTGATAGTACTTTCAGTTAGATCACTATAAGGTCTTATGGACTGAGAGATATTTTATTTCTTTCTGGTGAACAACACACTTCTATTTCAGGGGTCAGCAAATTAGAGCTTTATGTGTTTGTTTTGTACAGTCCATGAAGTAAGAATGGTTTTTGCTTTTTTTTAAATAGTTAAAAAATTAAAAGAACATATTTCATGACATATGAAAATGATATGAAATTCAAATTTCAATGTTCATAAATAAACGATCATTGGAACACAGCCATGCCCATTCATTTGTGTATTGTCTAAGGCTGCTTTTGTACTACAGTGGCAGAGTTGAGTAGCTGAAACAGAGACCATATGGCTTGCAAAGTCTAAAATATTTACTATCTGGCCCTTTACAGAAAATGCTTGCCAACCCATGCTCTAGTCTAATGCATTGTGTGTTTATTTAAAGTTCAACTTTCTGGAAGCTTCTCTTCTTTCCAGATTCATTCAGGACACCTCACTATTGCCCCATGTCCTCCTTTAATCCCTCAAGGATGAGCTACTTTCAAACAAGCCTTTTCTAAAAAAAATTTTTTTATGTTTTATTTATTTTTGAGAGCAAGAGCATGAGCAGGGGAGGAGCAGAGAGAGATGGGGAGACACAGAATCTGAAACAGGCTCCCCGCTCTCAGCTGTCAGCACAGAGCCTGATGCGGGGCTCAAACTCACAGACTGCAAGATCATGACCTGAGCCAAAGTTAGCCCCTTAACCGACTGAGCCACTCAGGCACCCCTCCAACAAGCCTTTTCTAAATATGGCCACGGTCGATTGTTTTCTCATTACACAGGAACATTACTACAGTTACTAGTGGTCTCAGAAAACCTGGATATAGGGGCACCTGGGTGGCTTAGTCAGTTAAGTGTTGGACTTTGGCTCAAGTCATGATTGAGTGGTTCCTGAGTTCAAGGCCTGAGTCGGGCTCTGTGCTAACAGCACAGAGCCTGGAGCCTGCTTCGGATTCTGTGTCTCCCTCTCTCTCTGCCCCTTCCATGCTCATGCTCTCTCTTGCTCTCAAAATAATTTAACCCTCTCTCAAAAATAATTTTAAAAAATTAAAAAAAAGAAAAGAAAACCTGGATATAATACAGTAGGCCATAGGTGGAGAGCCCAATTACAATCTTCCACCTCTCTGGGCCTCCGTTTTCTCATCTGTACAATGAGTGCCTAGACTAGATTACTGAGATGATTACTCAGCTGTTACTATGATATCCTGTATTGCAACAGTTCAAAAAATCAACACTGACTGAACATCAACCAAATGCAGGTAAGAAAAGTGAATGTAAACAGAGTCCCTGCTTTCAGTGACCTCAGCGTAGCACCTGTCTGGACTGCCAAAATATTAGCTACCCAGGTATACTAGGTAGAATAATGCTTACCACCACCACCACCACCACCACCATACTGCTCCCAGATATCTATGCCCTAATTCCCAGAACCTGTGAATATATTATCAAAGTCACCATGTTGACTACTATCCTATATTATCCTACCCATCTGGCCCCTGTGCATATTTGGATGTGCCATTTCTGGTATTATCTAATGCATTCAACTGAAAATTGTACTGAAGTCTGGGCACTTAGGTACTCAGAGATAGATATGGATCCAAGAGAAATATCCCATCTATTTAACGAACATTTATTGAGTAGCTATCATGTTCAAGGCTCTGCTGCTGCCCAGTGTGTGATTCTCCCATTCCACTCCATCAATTGTTGCTAATACCCAAGACTTGGCTCACTTGTCCCCATAGCATGATAATGCTTTGAATGATTTCCTCTACCAGCGAAATAAATATGTAAAAATTCATCTTCCTCTTACTAACATCATACAAAAAATTCAGAACTACTGAACTGATAAATTCCCCTTCTAAGTATGGGAAAGCACACAATTCTGGGCAGTCATTTTGAAGTCTGAAAAGGATTTGTAGGTCAGCCCTTAGGGGCTTAGAAACCACAGACCAAGAACCACTGTTGTTCTGGGCTTGGATCACTTAATCGTGACCTCATAACTGCCCATCAGGACCAAAAAGCTAACAAGATATGCTGTTCAATTGGGTCATCAAAAGTGAGTACATTCTCTCCCTCTCCCCTTTCCTCTTTCTAATCTGGAGGGAATAGTCACAGCCTTGAACCCTTGTCTGGTGTTCTCAGGAGAACTAAACTACTTCCATGCTCATTAAGTTCTTTGTATTAAGAAGGAAACGGGAAAACTGTTTGTGATGAGAGATAAACTGCCCTTTGGAATCTGAGTTACTGTTTCCAGCCTACAAGAATGGAGATGAAAAAGGCTCAGAACATCAGGGTACATGTGACCAAAACAAGGGTGCCAAGGGCTAGGATGGATTGCTGAGAAGACATAAAGAACAGAGACATTGCTCAGTCCCATGTCACTCATGCCAGGGCTGATGCATGCAACTTAGAAGGCCAGATTTTCTTTTGAGAAGACAAACATGAAATTTGCTTGCTTTTGGGTAAATGCAATGGTTCAATTATACATTATTGAATAAATAAATGAATGAATAAGTGAACTAAGAGGTATCACTAATTGCTATCATTTTGCTAGTCTCTGTGATAGATATTTCTCATATATGATCTGTTCAAATCCTGTAACAGCACTATAAAACTATCGTTCATATCTTCACTGGTAGATAAGGATACCGATGGTCAGAGGGGTAGAAGGGATCCTGTTATTTGCTGGACATGATATGCTAAGGAATTTTTTAAGAACTTATCATTATTTAATCCTCATTAAAAAATGCTCCAGAGTCCCATACTATCTCCATTTTTTTTTGTATGCAGAGAATAGGGATTCAAAGAAGGAATATAAGTAAATAGTCAATAGCCATATGAATCCTGACTTCTTGTGACTATCTGGCTGTGTATCCCTGGGTCATCTAGCGGAGATACCCCACTGAAAATTGGAAATATATCCCAATTGGATATATATTGGAAATATATATTGGAAATATATCCCAAAACACCTACAGATAGAGATATGGCATGCAGGCAAAATAAACAGGGGAATTTTTAATTAAAGCTGAGCCTACAGTTGAATTTGTTAGTGTAGTCAACTATGAGGAGAGAAGTGGCAATAATAAAATGTGACAAGGCCACAATAATGGAGAACGACCAGACACGAGCTTTCTTCTTTCCTGAGACTCCTGACAGAACTCACAAGCCCTTCACCTTTGCAAGTGTCACTTCCTGCAGCTCAATCAACTCTCTACCAGGAAACTGCAGCCTTTTCGAGTTATGGACACTTTGGTCACCATGAATTTCCAGTGAGCGTTCATGAAAGAATAATCTACACTCATCACCTCTACTTACTGACATCTCATTCATTCCTCAGCCTGAATGATTTTTTATTCCCATCCTGCATCTGACACTGCACTCACTGGGGTTTCCATGTGCAGTAACTGTCAACCACATGGGCACATTTCAGAACTGCATTTGCTTATTAACACTGCTGACTATCGATTCTTTTAAGAAACTACTTTAATTATGGGTTTGGGTGATACCATTTCTCCATGTTTTAACTTTCCGCCTGAGTTGTTCCTTTCTGGCTTTTTCAACATTTTTCTTCTGCCCATTCCTTAGGATTGGTGGATACCAGAGCCCAAAGGAGAAGACTCTCTACTCCTTCTTCCCTGTTGATATCTCATTTCCTTTGATGGCTTCAGCTATTACCTAACTACGAGCCTATAACTATGAAAGTTATATCTGCATATAAGCCCCTAGTTAGTTGTCTAATGCTCTAGCAGATATTTCAGCCAGACATCCTTTAGGCCTCTCAAACTCAACATGACCAAACTTAACTCTGCATTCTTCCCCTGTCTCCAAGCCTTCTTTATCATCTGTATTGGTTTCCTATTGTTGCTATAACAAATTACCACAAGTGTGATGGCCTAAATATAACAGATTTGTCATCTGACAGTTCTGAAGATTACAAGTCCTAAAATCAAGATGTTGGCCAGGTTTCATTTGTTCTGGAAATTCCTGGAGAGAATGTTTCCTTGCCCCTTCAGCTTCTAGAGGTTGCCTGCATTCCTTGGCTCATGGCCCCTTTCCTCCAACTTCAAGGCCAGCAGTACATCATCTTTAAATCTGTCTCTCCCTCTCTCCGACCTCCATGCCTGCCATCACATCTTCTTCTCTAACTGTGACACTCCTGTGTCCTGTCCCTCTTACAAAGAAACTTGTGACTACATGGGGCCTACCTAGAGAAACCAGAATAATCTCCCTGTCTCAAAGTCTTTAATTTAATCACATCCACAAAGTCCTATTTGCCATGTAAGGTAAAATTCACAGGTTTGTGGGATTAGGACATGGACATCATGGGGGAGGGAAGCATTATTCTAGTTAGCACTCCATCTGTGCTTGCTTTTTCAGCAATGACACTATTCTTAATCTAGTCGTCCAAGCTAGTAACCTGCAGTCATCTCTGACGTTTTGTTCACCCCACCCCTCACATCTAAGTCACCACCAAATTCTACAAACTCCGTCTCCTAAATCTCCCTCCATTACTCCTCTCCACACCCACTTTCTCTGTGCCATCTGAACCTTTCCTGCTCAGGTAGACGCCTACATAGTCTTCGATTCCAGTACTAAGCCCTGAGATGAAAATATATAAATCTTTAGATGTGCTTGAGACTTTTTTTTCTTGACATTTTAATAAGGAAAAAAAAAAAGCATTGTCACAGAGATCTAGGTAAGTGTTCCATGGAGAGGATACTGTAGCAAAGCTGTAATCCCTATGGGTGAGGAACCAGAGGCTAATTTCGAGTTACAACTGGCTATTTCCTAACCCCATGACATCTGGCAAGTTGTTCAAGTGCTCTAATTCTTGGTTTCCTCATCTGTAATACCTAACTTGTAAGTTATTCAGAGACTCAAACTGTAATGACGTAGGGATTTATACTGTTCATATGTAAGTTGTTAGTAACACACTTTTGATTCAAAGGACAAGTCATTATATAAGCATGGTCAGCCAGAGCCTGGAAACATTTAAATATTCAAAAATTCAGCCTAGGCAGTCTCAGGCCAATAAACACCAACTTGTCTGTCCTTCAAATATTTATAACTACGCAAGGAGCAACTTTCTGCTCATTTTTGTCTAGGGGTCGATTCCATTGTTATTTATATACGATTAGAGGGGCACTCTTTTAAAAAATAGCATTGAATTATGAATACAACATACATTATAAAAGCAGGGATTTATTCAGAATGAGAAATTAAATTATAAAAAAATAGAAAATCTTTCTTTGCAAATATTATAAAATCATATGACCATGTGAAAGAGGCTTGAGCAAGTGAACAGCCTTGAAGCTTAAATTTTAGCAGCTTCAGAGTAAATCTCTTTCTGCTTTTTCTATTCCTGTATGTAAAAAAATCCACAACTCTTATATTCTTAAACATTACGATTACCCTCAACCCTGATACATATAAAGAAAAAACTTTCCTATTTGCAAAATTAAGGTGCTAAATATACTACTAACAAATGTTACAAATGAATGTCACATGGATTTTGTGGCTTGCTAAGCATTAAACATTCTTGCTGCAAATTCGTTTCAGTCCCGCATTAACACAAATCTGACTGGTATGGGGATTCATTCTAAATTCCAAACAGAGCCATGAGGAACAACAGAAAAGGTTTGCTCCTTAAAGGACTAGATACACATACCAAGAGACAGCTGAACTTGTGTAATTGTTATACGTCCTGGGAAGCATAACTGAAATAAACAGATAATAAATAAGTCTAGTTTTGTTTTGTTTTGTTTTTTTTTAATGGAATTTGTGGAGCAAATGTCTCCTCTGCACCTTGTGCAGCAGTTTGGATGGACAGACACAGGGAAATGCTGTGGGTGGGTAGTGCACAGCCAAACACCACTCCCTGGAAGATGGGGGTGTCAGCTGCACCCCTCACTGGGCAGTGCCCTCGGTTTCAGGAAACTGCCTCTGGTATGGCTACATCCTCTCCCGTTGGTCTGCTCCACTGCAAGGGTACAAATGCCCAGATCCTTGCCTCAGTTTGGAATAACTCTGAAGAGCCATCCTAGCTCCAGAAATTCCCTAGGACCAGCTGAGGAGTCACTGGCAACCATATCGAGGGGCAGTTCCTCCCTCTTCCCAATCCTGCCTGCCTCGCTGTGTGATTACAAGTACAACTCCTGAGAGCATGCGCCAATCAACTCTTCTCTCAGAGTCTATTTTCAGGAAACCAGCCCTGATATATCCTCAGTAGATAGAATATATGGATCTAGAAACCGAGGGATGGAATCTAAAGTGGACTCAATTGCCATGATCCCCTATGACCCACTTGGAGGATTTATACTTCTTGTCTCTGAAGTCTTAGGCTCTACAGGTCTAGAGATCCTACTTCTCATAGGATAAACACTTCCACTTGGGAACACAATGGAAATCCCACTGAACTTTAAGCTCTGGCTACCATCTGGTCACTTTAAGATGCCCATACCAAGAGAACAGCAAATGAGGAAAGAAGTCACCACACTTACAGAAGTAGTTTATATTGATCAATAGCAGGAAGAGGCTGCTGAGAAGTCAGTTATCAATTTCTCAATTCTTGGTTGATGATCTTCTCTTTGAAACTGCTTTTAAGATATTTTCTTCATGTTCTCTCTACTCTCAAAATTTAGGTGCAGATATTTTTTTACTTTACTTGATCTTGCTTGAAATTTATTGAATCTGACACTGACACTGAAATAGTTGTTGTTTTTTTCCACCAATTTTGGAAAATTCTCAGGTATTCTCTCTTCAACTTTGACTCTGTCGCTGTTCTCTCGTTCTAGAACCTCAATTAAACATATATCGAATACTATACTGCTAGCCAGGTGCCACATTAAATTAAATTTATACTCTGGGGGTTTTGGGCCACAGAGGTAGAGCAAATTCTGGACACGTGGGTATAGGCAGACTTGTGGTTAGACATTCTCAAGGGAAACATACACCCCCGTCCCTCCAACTCTCTGCCTAGCCACTCCACCTAGAGTCAAGGCCAAAAAGGTCAAGGGTACTGCTCTCTCCCTCTGCAGGTTTTACTTATATTACACATGTAGCACATCTTGGTGTATTCCTATTTCTTTGCAATAATTTCTATAATTACTTCTCACAATGTTCAAGTCCTAGACTTTGTCTCCTATGGTCTGCTTTCCTGACCTGTTAAAACCAAGGACCTAATATCTGCAGAGTCTTTCAGGGCAATCTGCACTTATTTACACCTCTGGCATCGCACTTTCTTGTATTTTTCTCCTCTGTTTTTCTTACTTTATCACAAGCTCGGTCATGCTTTTACGAAATGACTTGATCTAAGTCTCTAGGTTACCTCTACTAGGGGTGCTTCTCTGCATGTCTACTCTGCCATTTTGTTGCAAAAAACATGTCTAAAATTCCTTATTTTCAATAATTTCCAAAGTTACTCTTTTGATCCTCAGAAGACCTGATTTAGACCCTCTGTTTTACTACCTTCTAACTCCACAATGGGCCAAGTTACTTCACTGGCCCTTTTGTCAGCCCCCTATAAATCCCTGGAAGAGAAAATGACCTTACTTTGCAGGGCACTGTGAGAGCTAAATGACCCGGAATCTCTATGCTAGTTTAAACTAGGGGCCCAATCTTATTCACTCTGAGTTTGAGCTATGGGCTTCAATTAGAAGGAACTCATGTCTGCTCAAGGCTCATTGACTGATTCCTTTCTCTAGCTATTACAGAGCTGCTGGGCTGCGCTGCGTCCTCCCACACATTCACTAGAGCACGCAGTGGAGGAGTTACCATAGCAGACGGAGCTAGGACTCTAGCAGGCCACCGCTTGCAAGTTCTCTTAATTTTCCCTCGGGGGAAACGTATTAGGGCATTTGTTAAACATGTATGAACTTTTCGAAGTTTTCCTAAAAGTTGATTCTATTGCATTTTTTCCTTTCTTTTTAAACTTTCATGAAGCAGCTGAAGCTGCTCACATTCCTTGTATGTTTTCAGAACTGCTGAAGTTTCATTCTCAAGTTGTGGCTTGCTGCTGCCAAAATGACCATGCTGTTCTTTGCAAGTCAGGCCAATCTATTCCCATATCAAGAACCTTCATGGAGTGATTAACGTTCCCCTTGCATCATCCTAGCTTAGTTCAAATGCAGATGAACGGTAGGTACACGCAAGGGCTTTTCATTCCCTAAGACAAAGCTTAAAAGTCAAGTCCTCGTTGCAACTTTCCCTGACCTTACCCTACCACTCCCTGACAGTCACTTTCTCCTCGGGACTCTCTCAGGACTTCATGCAAACTTTATCTTTAAAAAAAAAAAAAAACCTTACCCTCTTGGCTGGGTGTCCTGTCCTTATTTGTGTGCGTGGCCCAGGAGATGTTCAGTCTCCTAAGAAAGGGCACCTAGCATCGTGTCTACCAGATAGAAGGTTCTCAATGAGAATTTATTGAGTCAAAACAAGAAGCTTTTAAAGTTAATATATATTACATGCCTATAATTATATAAGATGACTGCTTGAATTCAATGAAACTAATATGAAAAAATGTCAAAGCATAATTATCATACCCTAAGTAAGAGATAGTACTTTTTAAAATATACTTGAAGAGTTTTGAGGCATAATATTTTCTGAATGCTATTTGGTGTTATTTGGATGGCTTAACTGTGGGGTGTTTTTTCCAAAGGAAGAATTAACTGCATTGAGTCTACAAATGCCAGAGCAAGAAGGAGATTTTGAAATCATGCAACTCAACAGTGTCTATTTTTTTTCCTGCTTTATTTTCTTCAGAGTATTTATCATGAATTCAAAGTATATAAGTTTAACGTTTCCAGGCTCTTTTTCTATCTCAGTCGTTAGATTATAAGTTCCATGAAAGCTGGGCCCATACAATTAAGTTCACTGCTATGTTCCTCCTTCCTAAAATAATGCTTGAGGCACAGCAGTTTCTTATAAAAATATTTGTTAGATGGATGGATGATGAGATGGGAGAGAATGGGTGGTTGGGGGATGGGGGGTCGATGAGAGGATGGATGGATGGAGGGATGAAGGGATGTGTGGTAAGGTAGGTGAAAAGGTAGGGGGGTGGGTAGATGGATGGACAGATAAATGACGTGCAGATGTGAAAAGAGAATTGCAGGCTTAGATTCAAGTATTCTCATTTCCAGTTCCCAGTCCAGCATCCTTTATACCTCAGAACACTGTACACCTTTATGTGAAATAGCTCAAATCCCCAGAACTGAACCTTAAAAGTCTCTATTTTATTCCTTTTTTGAAATTTCTGGTGGACTGTCATAGTCCAGGGTCTGAAATTCTCACCTATAAATACATTTCTCTGTCTTAGACACCCTTACTAGATGTCAGAGCAGGGCGGTGTCAGTCAAGTATTCAGAAACAAAAAATAGGAGACCTTTTCTGCAGATGGCCCCAACCCATCCCTCTCCCCCAACAGAACTTAAGCTCCACCAGGAAATGGATTTTTGTCTGTTTACTGAAGTAACCAAATACTTAGAACTATTTCTTTGTGCATAATAAGCTTTCCCTAAATGTTTGTTGGGTCAGTGAAGGGATGGGTAGATGGACAAAAAAATAAGCATAATGAGTAAATTAGTTTGGCTAGACTGTGATAAACACTATGGAAAATAATAAAACAAGGCCAGGGAGTTGAGAGTGCTGGGAAATTCCATTTTACTCAGGCCATTGTGTCAAGAATGATCTGTAGAGAAACAAAGGCACAGGCATGGAGACCTGCAGGAAAACCAGAGAAAGTTCCATTGCACATTGCACACTCCCCCCCCGCCCGACACACAAACTAACAAATAATCCAACTATATAGGAAGCTGCTTTATGTTGAGTTCAAAAAGAAGCCCTGTAGATTGCAGAGACAAAACCTGCTCCCTAACCAATTAGCTGTGTATCTCCTCCAGTGATCAGATCCTTCGTAACATCCCGGCCACAGATATACACAGCTTTGTCTTACATTTCCAGGTACAGGGCACTTGCCCTTATCCAATGCAGCCAGCTTGACTTTCAGACATCTGGGACAGTTCTTCCATGCTTGAGTTAATCTAACTGAAATCTAACTGAAATCACTGTTTCCATCTACTGCCCTGGTTTAGCAAACACAGTGGAGTAAGATGGACAGAACATAAGCTTTGGAGCAGTCAAGGCCAATGTTTGAGCTATTAAGTGACTTTCTGCAAGGCATAATTTTTTCTGAGCCTCAGTTTTCTCACTTATAAAATAGGGGAAACAGTGACATAATAGGGACTCATTAAATGTTAGTTCCTCTATCTTGGCACTAATCTGAATATCGTATTTACCAAAATAAAAACAGCATGGGTTCTGCTTTCAAGGGGTAGAGACCTGCTCTTCTGAACATCACCTATTCCTTCAGCCATTTCTCCTATATAATAGACTGAAGTATTCTTGCCTCCAGCCATGCCTAGCTTTGCCTGTATCTACTTGTCCCACTGTCTAGCCTTCCCCTATTTAGATTAATTGGGTTTAGGAAGCATCCTTTTGAAAAACTGTCTCTAACTTCAGGTTGGAAAGGAGCAGCCTGAGTGATGGAAAAATCTAGACTGAGATTCAGGAGTCCACAGGGCCCTGGCCCAACTCTATATCCAATTCCTTGTGCAACATTGGTAACATTTTCCTTCTTGAGGACTTGACTGCCCTATGTGTATAGTGGGGGGCGGGGGTTAGATGCAACGTTTGTACACTTGGAGTTGTAGCTCAGACACCCTATGATTACATAAATCAGAGGTGGAGGTAGAGACAGAGGAGAGGGGATCTATCCTGAACACTTGTGGTGACATACCAATTCTTTGATAATTACGGCTTCAAGCAGAGAAGTGTTCTTGGCACTTCTTAAGCATCCTCACTTTCTATTCTGAAACTTCAGCAAGATTTCCACATGGTAATGCAAATGGCCTCTGATTAATACCAGGGAATGTTCGTGAGCTTCCTGCTCAGTGCCATCTATAACTGTAACTGCCTATTCCAAAAAAACATTTACTTCTTAATTACAAGGTCATGAACTGAAAAATAAAATTAAATCTAGCACATGGAATGAGAGACGTGTGAGTGTCTGAGGGATGTGTGTACGTGTGTGTGTGTGTGTGTGTGTGTGTGTGCCTATCATGTCTATTTGTCTAATTTTAAGAAAATGAGTCAGAAGTCATTTAAAATCTTTACCAAGATTACACAGCCTGAATGATCCTAAAACGTTTAATGAAAATCCCGATTTAAGATAACCAAGCAAGATCAATTTCCAAAAGCCGCCTTTTCGGTTGAAACATTTCAACATCTGTTTTTAGACCTCCAAATGCTCATGTCCACAGTGGTTGCTCAAGTGTTTCTTTCCCTGATAAGTGAGGATGAGGGAATATGAGGTCCCTGGGGAAAGGAAAGCCACCTGGTTTGGGTGTTTTATCCATGAGGAAGTAAGAGAAAACCATCGTATTACAAGTCCTTCAAGGCGTTGATAGGAAAATAACTGTAGAAGAATTTTGGTTTATAATCTTCTTCTGTACAATAGCCCCTCCAAAAATGAAGAGAGGAGAGGAATAGGTCTGGGACTTAAACCATTTCTTGTTTCTGGCTCAATTACCTCAACTGTGGTGGCGGGCATGGTGGCGAGTGTTGTGAAGGCCAGGGCAGAGCTTAATCTGAGTATTAATGAAATGTGGGAGCAACTCCCAGCACCAGCAAAATTGGAGAAGACTGTGGAGGTGAAAGCAGGCATCATGAAGGGAGCAGGAGTCACATTCCTGGGCAAAGAAGAGAGGTGTCACCAATCAGAGGAAAGGTGCGTCGCCAACACATCTGAGAAACATCTGGGACCTGGGCAGGTTCATGGTGAATAATTCAGACCAGTGAAGGTTTGGACTCATCCACTGGCCCCCAAAACCTGACTCTCGCTTACTAAGCTCTAGCTTCCTACCTCCAAGCCCCAATAACAACAGGAGAGGAGCCCGGCTTATGGAAGACTTCTAGATCCCCAACAAGCCATCTGCCAAAATCAGGAAGACACACTGGTGCAAACCTAGGTGGGAGAATGGCAGGCGCCAGCGCAAGTTTGAGTTTGGTGAAAGAGGCGTACATGAGAGCTCCTTAGGGGAGTAAACACAATGGGAAGATGACAGGGTTTGCCCTCCATTCTCCCCCTTCTGATTCCTACTCCACGAAGGTTTGCTTTAATATGTCTCAAGTGACTGACTCAGCCTCTCCCACTCCTCCCTCATGGCTCGGTCTCCTCAGTAACAGCAGGGAGTCGAGGATCTTGATGTCCAGGTCTCCAGAACTGCCAGGAAGCAGAGCCAGGACTGAGGAACAATACATAGTTCTCATGGTGGGTGGCAGGCTTAGATGCCCACCCCCTTCGTGGGAGCTGTAAATCAGGCCTCTCCAGATCCACAGGTAACCCCAGAGCCACCCCCATGGTCTGTGTTCACACGGGGAAGCCTAGTTGTGAACATTCCAGAACAAGAGAAGGTGGCCTTAGCTAGAACTGAGAACTTTCCTATGAGAGTTCCTATGAACTTTCCACTTAGCCTATGAGAACTTGAACACTAGACTCTGATGCCTTTGGTTCTGGGCTTTTCCTTTAGTCCTGGGCTTCTACAACGAGCCCCCAGTCCAGAATGTCTGTGAAAATGCCATAGGATTTACTGAGTGGACCTGGAAAAGAACCAAACTAAAATGACCAGATGAAAATGGTTTCTGGGCTCGATCCATGTGGTAGTTTTCCAACTAGTTTGTCTGAAATTTTTGTTGCATAATTCCCCACCTGACAATGTTCCTTTGAAAGACAATTTTCCCATGCTTCAGATAATAGACATCCTACCTATGAGTGGCTCTAAAACTAATATCAACCAGGAATTAGGAATATCAGTTTTGATGAAACTGAGAATGGGGTGAGCCAGCCCAATAAAATACATGCTTAAAATGTATTTGACATTAGATTTGCAACAGTAATGGTATTTTAAATGTCTGTTGAACAACCTTGTACCCAGCATCATGGACTGAATGCTTATGTTCCCCACAAATGCATACATTGAAATCCTAACCCCTATTGTGACAAAATTAGGAGGTGAGGCCTTTGGGAGTAATTAGATCATGAAGGCAGAACTCTCATGAATGGGACCTTTGCTCTTATAAAAGACACCCCAGAGCTCTCTTACCCCTCTGTTCCATGTGAGGCTACAACAAAAAAACTGGCCCATCTGCAGTCAGGAAGAGAGTTCTCACCCTGATCTCAGACTTCCAGCCTCCAGAACTGTGAGAAATAAATTGTTGTTGTGTATAAGCAGCCCAGTCTATGGTGTCCTGTTATTCTGAATAAGAAACCCCAGTAATAGGTTTATATAAGAAGTGGTAATTAAATGAATCAATGCAGTGACTTCCCAAGTCTCTCCATAGCCTACAAAGCCCTACTTGATCTGGCCCCTGGCTTCCTCCCCAACCTCCTCTATTGTCAATCTTACCTTCTCTTGCTCTGCGCAGCCACACTAGCCTTCTTGCTATAACTACAGCATCAGCATCAGGTAGCATGACCTGACTTCAGACCCTCACCTCTTCCTCAGCCTGTATCACTCTCCAGGAGATCCACATAGCTCCATCCTCCTATCCCCAAGCGCTCAGCAAGGTCTTCCCTGGCAAGGCTACCTACAATAGTAGCTGTTTTCCCTCCATCTCTGGGTCTGGCTTCCTTCTTTATTATCACTTTAATCACTACCTGGCGTGATGTTCCAAAGCTTTTTGTTATTTTGCATCTGACTCTTCCACTTAGAATATAATCTTCATGAGGCCAAGGACTTCAGTTCTTGCTTGATCCTCAATGCCTGAAATGGTACCTGGCATAGAGAGTCCTCTTAATAAGTATCCACTAGATTAATTTTTAAAAAGTTAGCAAGTGAATTTTTTTAGTGTTTCAGACTTGTCAGATACCATGGTAAACATTTTCATTTATGTAATCTCAAAAATGCCCTCTCAAGGATTTTCTTTTCTCCACCTCCTCCATTTCCTTCCATCCATCTTGCCATCTCCTAATGGAGTTTATTGCCTAACTACCTATGATTTCAAAGAGTGTTGTCTGGTTTTCACCCACAAAACTTAACACGTTTATTTCTTCTTGTCTATACCTGTCTCTCCCTAGATTTTATGCTCCTGGAAGATAGCAGCATGTTCTTGTTGATCTGTTTTCCCAGAGCTGAGCCAATTCCCAGGCACATCTCAGTGTTCTACAAATATTTACTGAGTGAACGAATAAATGAATGAATGACCTTCCACGTAAAGAGAAAAGAATAAGCAGAGGCACAGAGAAGACAAGTATCTAACTCTTTTTTAGTTTTCAGAGGTAGAGTATTTGGAAATGGAATTTAGAATCAGTTAGATTTATATTTGAACCCATCTCTTACACTTACAAATTCTTTAGTCTTGAGCAATTTACATATTCTAAAATTTGATATTCCCTTCTGTAAGCCAGGAATAGATCTCCCTGCTCAAGGACTAAGTAACATAATATAGGTAAGTACCTGGCATGCTAGTTCCTTTTCTTCCATGTGATGCAAGATAGTTATACATTCTCAGAGTGTCATAACCAATCTAGTTGGATTACAGCTCTGGAGAGAAGTGAGAGAATGGAAACAGAGAAGCTGATTACCCATCTGTCTCTATAATGGCTTTCCCTATAGGTGGTTTTTGCCACTTGCATATTGGTGACGACAGGTGCAACTCTTAGGCCAGTGAGAGTTCCTCCATATTGCTTTAGCGCTGAGGGTCCCTTCAACCTGGAAGGGTACAGACATTCAAGATATTTCTATGGTCCTATGAGGAAAGCCTGCTCCTCACAGTCTTCCTGGAAGTAAGACATGTACACAAATCTCTTCATGGGCCTTTGCTTTGAATTTAATTACCTGTCAAATAACAGAATCTTAAGAGGCCTTGGGAGAGTCTATCTTCAGTGCAGCATTTAAAAATCCTTCCAACAGTCATTCGTTTTAGTTCAAATTTTTTGTCTCAAAAGAAGATTCTTCTCCGGAGTGATCTATTTCTCCTGTATCTCACAATCATGAGAGGAAAGCTTTCTCCAATACAAAGCAACAATTCTGCTTGCGGAGTTCTTTGGAGGCTGAGTAGGGAACCAATAAACACACCTCTCCCATTTGAGTTCTGAATCTATTTAAGAAAGAAACACTGGGGTCAAACAAAAGTCTAAATATTAGTGTTACTGATGGAAAAGTGGTATTGGAAAATGTGAGATGAGAGGTTTAGATGAACTTCTATTCTTTTTTCCTAAGTTCTAGATCTTGAGACAAGACTTGAAGCAAGTCGGGTCTGGCAGCTTCCAGCTACAAGAGCATCGTCACTTGCCTTATTGAGTATAGAAAAGCCAAGACACAAAGGCCACTCGTGAATAGCATTGTTTATCTTATCCAAAAGAGAACTCTCCACCAAAGTAGACTTTTACTTTCTCACCAGAGTCAGGAGCCAAGAAGCAGAGCAATGCTTTTAAATGGGAAGAAGTTCCTATGTTATGGGCTGGCAGGAAGATGGGGACACTGCTCTGGTTGTCCTGGTGCCTTTATCCTGCCTTAGTAAATCCCGGGCCCCTCATGTGTTATTCCCCCAGAGTATAACAGAGCACATGGCCTCCTACTGAGCCAAGGCTTATTTGCACTATGCCAGATTTCTTCTTCCTCACATTCTCTTTTTTAGAATCAGTGATTGTTTTTGTCACCTTATCCCTAGATCTTCTCTAAATTCCATATTTTTAAGTCAAAGGATCCTCAAAAATAACCGCTATGGCTAAGATCAACCATATGGGAATTAGGTTTTCCAACAATGGAAAAACTTTCTGCACACTGTCTGATGCCGACACTTGTGATTTATTGTGACTGAGTACTTCTTTCTTATTCAGTAAATAGTTTATTTCTCTCTCCTAAGTGACTATGCTGTATTTCCCCCAATGGTCTTCACCTACCCATTTGGCCAACCCCCAAGGTCAAGAACATTCCTAATTGTAGCCCAGCTTTCCCAAGGGCTTACTGTCATGCCAATTTATATAAGAGGCCAATTTAATGAGGATAGCTGCATTCATGTATCAAAGATGTTAATTAAATTGCCAAATACCCCAACTTCCTCCAATTCACTCAAAGGAGAAAAGAGCCCTTGAATAGCCACCAAGCACCTGATCGAATTCAGACCCTAATTTCTGGGAGCCACAGGAGCACATGAGCAATTCTAGAAATGAGTACTGTGGTCTCAAGGATCAAGAGAGAAAGGAAGGAAAGGTTTGACTAGCAGGAGGGAGACGGTGATCTGCTGAGGGTAAAGAGGACCAAACACATCACAATTGTCCTTTGGCAACTAATAACAAGTATGGCAACAATGATAATAGCCCCCTACATAATATTATACCATAAGTCCTTCCTTTTCATGGGGAACCATGAGTCTGCTACAATTATCTGGTTAATTAAAGAGGCAGCTGCTGTTAGATAGACTATGCACTAGCCTTGGTATCAATTTTCTGGTGCTACCATACCATTCTTAGAGCTGTGACCTTGGGAAGATCACCTTCCTCATCTGGAAGATGGGTATGGTAATACCTATGTCACAAGGTTGTTGTATTGCTCAAATGGGAATGAGGATACAAAAGCACTTTGGAAACTGAAGGACTACATGAACTGAAGGTATTTTTATTGCTAATAACAGCTATTATTCCACCATCACTGAAAGGCCTATAAAGGGATGAATATTACATTACCCATTTTACAGACGAGAAGGCAGAGGTACAAAGGACCCAAGTGATTATAACATTGGAAAGTATCATGAGCTTCAGAATCAGGTGGATTCGAATCCCATATACTAGCTGTGTGACCTGGGGGTAGTTACTTAACTTCTCTGAACTTTAGTTTCTTGCATAAAATTGGTGTTTTTGTGGGAATTGCCCAAGATAATACCAGTAAAGTACATGATACATTTATTTAACACCTAACAAGTATTTAAGAAATGGTAACTGTTATTGTTTAACCAAGTCTACTCTACACAGCAGGATTGTTTCAGCCATCCTTATCTTACTGAATCACTTTCATCACTTTTTGTTATTTCTGAAAGACCGAGATGTGCACAGCCCTTAACTACTTTTACTTCTTGACTCAATTTGTTTTCGCGGAATACACTGCCAAAAAAACAGGGAGGCAGTCACACAATAGAAAGTTTAGGAGAGACTGTGTTTCAGCTGGACAAGCATGAATGAACAGTTTCCCCTTTGGATATCCACAGGCTCTTACTGGTAGCAATGCTTAAAGGCCGAGTTAATTGGTATCAACTATGTACTATGTAAAACAAAAGGGTTTCCCCCACCACTTAAAGATAAGTTTTTCAATAAAGGAGAAAATGATGTAACAAGAAAGAGCCTTTGCAGCTGCAAATGGAAAGGCTTGGGACAAAGTGGCCGGTCACCCCCACCCCTCCTCCAGCCTTCCTAAATCACGAAAAGTAAAAGCTTAGCTGAGACTGGGTGAGGGTGAGCGTACCCCATAGTTCTGGGTACTGTGACTCTCAGCTCCCATCTGTTGGCTGTCCGGGTTCCCCACACCTCACCCACCTGCTATGATAGGGTCACACCGTGTCAGAGACTCTGGACAGCTGGTGAGAAAATCTCATTTAAAACTTGTTCTGTGCCTCCTAGAGAAAGGGGCCCTTGGGTATCAACATTTTAGGCTCAGCTCAAAGCAGAAAGTCCCACTCTAATCTGGACAAGAGAATAGCATGTGTGTGCCTCTGTGTGTGTGATGCATGTTTATGCAAGCGTGTGCTAGCATCTGTATGTATGCGCATTTATGCGTGTGTGCGCACACACATACAACTTCCATTTCTGTGGAGCCCACTTCCTGCCTCAAGAGAGCAGTGAAGAGAGAGGCTATGGTGAGGTGAACCCAGAGCCATGGGGTAAATGTTCTGGCTGCCTCCCATAGCCTCCTGTGCCTCAGACGCTCTGCCTTTTCCCCTTTGCGCAGTGAACATCTCATCCTTCCCTTCTCCAGTCAGTGGACCTCTTCCAGTGAACCATCCTTGATCTCTAAAACTTAGTCAAACCCTCCCTTATTTCAAACTCCAAAACTGTGTCCCTTTCCCTGAGTAAATCACTCTCCTTCATGACATTTACCAGGAGCGCGTTTTGACATTTTTTGAGTGATCAGTTTGTCTCACCCACTAGGTGGAAATCTTCATGAGAGCAGGACAACATCTGTTATTGTTTACTAGTGTGTCTAGGTACATGGCAGATCCTACAAAAATACTTGGTACTTCAGGGAACCTTGAGTGGAGTCATTCCTAGTCTCTGCCTTTAGTACCTCCTTCTAGTAGGCAGAGGAAACTTGCAAATAGATCCTTACATTAGAATGTGCCAAGG
Source organism: Panthera uncia (assembly GCF_023721935.1). Classification (NCBI taxonomy): domain Eukaryota; kingdom Metazoa; phylum Chordata; class Mammalia; order Carnivora; family Felidae; genus Panthera; species Panthera uncia. The sequence goes on from NC_064807.1 coordinate 67,290,140, forward strand.
ACTAGGGTACAAGTTTGTACTTGCAGCTGTAAGACTAAATACAGATAAGGAAAACTTTCTCTGCTTGGGTAGATTGTTCAGGGAGGACTCTACAGGGGCCATGCATGAGTTCCACTTTGATACACAATTCAGAATCCACCAGGTAAGGGAAGTCTAGCCCAGAGAACTAACAGCATGTCCAAAGATGAGGGATGTGACAGCAAAAGCAGGCTTGGGACTTTTCCATATCTAAGAGCGGAAATGATGTAGGCTGCAAGACGATATGGAAAACGATGCCAGAGAGGGCAAACTGACTTGCATTCCTGCTTCAGAGGAGCAAGCCGCTCCCAAAATTCTTTGATGGAAGGAAAGATCAGAACAATGGCCACCTGAAAGAATGTGAAAAATGATCTTAAAAAATCGGCTACCGGCAGCTCCTTAGACTGAAGCAGCTGAAGCAGATGGTTTAGACCAGTGGTTCCCTAAGTGTGGTCCCCCAATCGGCAGCATCTCTGGGGAGCTGGTAAGAAATGCAGATCTTCAGGTGCCCCTCCAGAACTGCTAAATCAGAAACTCTGGGTGTGCAGCTCAATCATCTGTGCTTTAACAGACCCTCCAGGTGATCCGACACAGTTGGAGAATTACTGGTTTATGGAGGTTCCCGGAGGGCTGTAGCTCTTTTTTTTTCTCCAGGATATAATTCACAGAGGTTGATATAAGAAGGAGTTCTTGAAAATAGCATTTTATTTATTGGCAAATAAACAAGGGCTTTGACATATCCAAGGGGCCTTCAGTCTTAAGGTACTTCCCCTTCAGGGAGACTGAGTTCCGCCAGCAAAAACAGTGCCTCCTGTTGCAAGACAGGTGCTTCTGCCTAACAGGGGAGAGAAGGAAGCCTTGCTCAGGGCATGAGGGCAAACCTGGGACCTCCTCTGGCCACAGCCTGCCAAGCCTGCCTATGGGTCTGGAAATCAGGACAAGACAAGATTCCCACGTACAAAATTAGAACTTGGAATCAGATTAGTTATCTTGGAGAGACTTAGCAGGGAGGAATGTTATCACTGTACACATCTACACACAGGTCTATATGAAACTGAACTGAAACCATACAGTCTTCCAAGAGAAAGCCACCAGCCAGAGACAGCAAAGGAGCTACAGGATGCCTGTGCTACCCCTTGCCTAGAAAATTCAGGAACTGGGTTTCTATGGATTGTCTCAGGTCAGCCTCATCCCCCTGCATCGCCATAGCCTGCATTCCCATCCAGTCTGGGTTGGATGCAGCCTTCAGGGGACACTTCTAGATGTGTAGGACTTTTGTAATCACCTGTCAAAAGGAAGTAACATAAAGTCCAAGATACAGCAGCCAGTTGCGGTGTTTTATTTTTTAGACAAAGACTGTAATTACCCCTCAAAATGACTGAATCACAAAGCACTATGGTGTGGCTTGATGACTGCGAAGGAAGCATTGGATGTGGTATAAATATTCTTTTCTTTCACCCAGGTCATTAACTTTTAGCACCTCATTCTTTGGCTGCCTCCCTTTCCACGGTGATCTGCCCACTTCTATGGCATCAGGGGGAAACACAAGGGGTTTAGAATGGGATGGACCCGGGCAGCTCCAACATTCACCAGCTGGGTGACCTTGGATAGGTCATTTCACTTCTCTGAACCCCACTTATCTGTGAAATAGGGAAAATAAGAACCTGCCATTTTAGTGAGGATGGAAGGAGATGATGTTTATGAAAAGTCCAGGATAATGACTGGTCCACTCTAAGAGATCAGTACATGTGGTACCTCTCCCTTCCCGGGGGGTTGTTGTAAAGACTACCTGAGATCGTATGTGAGAGGCACTTAGTGTGCTGTGAACATGTTATGTAAGTGTTGGCTGTTGTTATTCCTCTTCTCTTTCCTTCTAATTTTTACCTCCAAGCTTTTCTTTACTATGGTTTTAGTTTTCATGGCAATTACACAATATTAGCTTTAAAAAGACACCCACTGTCATGCCCACAGCTACATGCGTCCCATACACTATCTCATTTAATCCACACAATGATTGGTTAATTCTCCCCCCCTTTTTTTTTAGAGCTAAGCAAATGCAACTCCAAGGAGTTACCTGTGGTTTAGGGGGCTCTGCAGTCAGGACTAGCTTTTGAGCCTGTCTCAGTCTGATGCTGCACATGGTCTCCCTGGGAGAGGCCTTGAAGGTCTTTGTCACCCAATCCCAATGCTGTAGCCACAAGGGACTTGTCCAGGGTCACATAACAAATTACAGGAAGCACCAGGGTTCAACTCACAGCTCCCAGTGCTCAGGCTCCAAGATCTCTGCTCCTATGTCTGTTTCAATCACATTCTCCAGACTCAGGAGAGGCAAGATCTAAATCATCCTTTCCCAAACTATCACCTAGGAGTCTCTAGTTTGACAAAGAATTCTCCTAGGGTGCTTTCTTTGTGGAGCTTCTAATCCCAGAGTGAGGTGGGGGGCGGGGGGTAGAGGGAGATCTTCAGGAGCTTAGTTCCTGTTTATCCACGTGTCATTCTTCTAGTCCCTGGGGTTATAATATCCATTTAGAAAGATTAAATCAAACAGGATTGGGGACAGAGAAAAGGGAGCTAAGACAGAGGCAGAGAGAGAAGAAAGTGGAATTCTCTAAGCATTAAAATAAAGAACCTAAGACATTACTAATTCTCAAATAGGTATCACTTCTTAAAGGCAAGCTGCTCCTTGGGAAATCACAGGCAGGTGAAGGCAGTTTGGGTGATTATTTTTTGTCCATGAACCTGGCTTTTCTTTCCAGCATTCTCAGGTGCACTGGAGGCCCTGGGAAGAGAGAGGACTTTTTCAAAAGACACTTCCACCTCCTAATCCCTGTGCCTACAAACCAAATATTGATCTATTTAGTAAACCAGCCTGTGGGAGGAGAGATTGTAAAGCCCTGTTTACTCAGCAGTTGGGCCCCCCTGACAGCTGTTCAATGGGGGATTATGATGTCACAGTGGTAATTACACTATAAACAAGGGATGGGGAGAATAAAGCATGAAAGGAAACTGTAGGGCTAGTTACCAGGCAACGCAAAATATGTAACCTGAAACCCGACAAGCATGTTAATTTCCTTGCAAGCCTCCCAGATGTCCTCACTTTATGGCCAACGCTCAGTTTCAGTTTCAATTTGTTTATTTGCCCTTCTTCAGTCACAAATGTGGAGCTGAAAATACTGGAAGAGAGGAGAGAAAGCAAAGAAAAACGAGAAAAGGAGGGCTTGTGCTTTCCTCCTGGGATGTAAGCAGTCAGGAGAAAGCTAAGAGGCTTGGACTTCTTAGAAAGATATGGAGGTCATTGCGGGAGGAGGGAGCAGAACCAGGTAAAGCCGCAAAAGGCAACCGAGCAAGGGAGCCAGGGGAGAGAGGAGGAAGAGGGGAAAAAGGAACAAAAAGTGAGAAGATGAAAGTGATTAAATGAGAGAAAGAGAAGGAAGAAGACTCCACTTCAGGATCAGCTCCCAGAGGCTAGAAGGGGCCCCAAGAGCCCCGCTGCACAGCCCCCCCTAGTGGTTGCCCCCACATCTTCTTCCATCCCTTTGGTGCCGTAACACTCCTTATAACGCCCAGCAGTCCTGCAATCCTTTGGGCAGCTGCATCCACAAGTTCTTATGTTGAGCTGAAATCAGCTTCCCTGTTGTAGACACCTCCCCTCAGGCTCAGGAACAGTAACTCACAGCCCCACAGAGACTGGGAAACAGGAACGAGGTATACCCTGTGTTTTCCTGCTCCTGGATTCACATCCTGTCCACAGTTCTCCCTCCCAAAAGTGTTTTTGTTTTTGTTTTTTAAATCAAATTCTTCCTTCCGCACCCCCCCTCCCCGAGCAATTTTCAGTCTGTCAATGTTCCTCTTAGAATCCTGGCTTTGAAATTAGACACCCCCTCAGGCAAGGTCCGACCTCACAAAACTAAGTAGGATGGACCTCAGCCCCACCTTCAGGCCCCTCTCTTCAGACAGCTGCAGAGCTGTGCTGGCCAGGGCTGGAGCAGCCTCAGGAGAACTGTGAGGTTTCCAGCAATTCCGTGAGTTGGTTTTTAAATCACTGGTAGCTTGAAATCTACCATGGTGACAGTAGTTACACCGTAGATATTGGCAAACACGACAAATCATGGCTGCCCTTCCCCATCCTCCAGAGAGCTAATTTACCAGCTCACCGCTGTTCCTGGCCAATCACATTTGGCCTCTTTTGGGATTCAGTGATTCACAGGGGATTGACAGAAACCTGTAGCCGGGGACCCCTGCAAACCACAGACCTCCATACAAAAGCTACAGAAGAAGGATTTGTGCTAGGTAGATGTAAAGAATATGGAACAGGATTTTAATTCCCCTTGACTCTTTTCATCTATAGTGACCACCTTTGCTGACTGAGACCATTTCTCTTGGGACTGATTTCCACAGGCCACTTCCAGAGCCAGATGCCGAATGACCAAGTTGGGGGCCCAGAGGGAGGAGGGGAGTTCACTGAACTGAACTGTAGAGGCTGCAGTGCTCCTGGTATAGGCACAAAAACAGCAGCAGGTACGATCAACAGCTTTTCTGCAAACTTGAAGATTCTGTCACATTTCTCCTCCTCCTAAATTCTAATAATAACTGTCTAGAATGACAGTTTGGTGACAAGGCTAAATTCCAGTCCTGGCTCGGCCACTCCCTCGGTGTTTGATTGGAAGCCTATGCTTGTCCCTCTCTGGGCCTCAGTGTCCCTGTCTGTCAGCAGTGAGGATGGAGTCTGAGGACCTCTGAGTGCAAATGACTTTTGCAGCTGGCTCCAACATGGGCCACAGCACTGATATTCTCACAGGCACGGCAAGCTGAGCTCGGCACTGGGGGAGGAGCGTTTTTCCACACAGCAATTCTCACTGTGAGGACTTGTTTCTCGCCTCCACTCCTCCTGTTGTCCTGGGGATGCTTTGTTTGTTGTGGCTCTCCTCAGATGCACTACAAGTCGTCCTTGATATTGCAGCCTTGGGCCACGTTCTCTCCCAGGGAATCTCACCCGAGTCCAAGCTAACTTCCAGTCACTTCCTTAAACCCAGCAACCAAGCCTCAGATGGAGCGGAGACCTGGAGGAACTTGGCAGAGATCTTCCCTTTGGCTCTTACCTGAGCTGTTCACAAGGGAAGATGCACAATGTTTTCCTCTGCCAACATTATGACAACTTAGGAAGCATCCCAGTCCTGGTGCTCGGCATCCTCAAGCCGCCTTCCTCTCGAGAGTCCAGGTTTTGAAGTTAGAGTTCAACATCACTTGCCAGCCCATGCTGATTTCCTCTCCCGTTGCAGCCCCTGCTTCCTGCTCAGCATCTGTATACCTCTTGCCCCCACTTCCCGATCACTCTTCACACACATGTCCCTGTGACCTGATTCCTTTGAGGGTCTGTTCAGATGTTACGTCCCAGGCTTGCCTCTGACAGCTCTGTACGAATAGCAACCCTCCACACATCCCTCCTTACCCCCCTCCCGGTTTGGTCTGTCAGACTGTCACCATCAGATTGATGTATTTACCTGCATTTAACCCTTTCTCAAACATTAGATCCATGAGCACAGGAGCTTTGTTTTGTTGACCTCTAAATCCCCAGTGCCTGGAACAGTGTCTGGCAGATGACAGATATACTATTAATACCTGCCAGATGACTGAATCTACCGTCCTCATTATTTGCAGATTCCATGTTTGTGAATTTGCCTTGTCCCTAAAATTTATTTGTAACCCCCCAAATCAATGTTTATGGCCATTTCATGGTCATTCACAGACTTGTGCAGAGGGGTGAAACATTTGATTTGCCTAACGCACCTGTCCCCAGTTGAAGTTGAGCAAAGTGATGCTCTGCCTTCTTATTTCAGCTCTCTTTTGTTTGCAGTCTATCTGGTGGCACGTTTTTCACACCTTTGTGCTTTTTGTCAGTGATTTCACCGTTTAAAATGGTCCAAGCACAGTGCTAAAGTGCTGTCTAATGATCCTAAATGCAATAAGTCTATGATCGACCTTACAAAGAAAATACATGTGTTAGATAAGTGTCATCCAGGCATGAATTATAGTGCTGTCAACCATGAATTCAGTATTAATGAATCAACAATATTAAATAATGTCCTTAAACAGAAATTCACGTGAAACAAGGTTACGTACTGAATCTCCTGATGAAAATGTTCTGACCAGAGGCTCACAGGAGCCTAACCCTATATTTCCCCTAGAAGCAATGTTCATATTGTTTAATTCAGTGTCCACAGGCACTTTATAGCTATCATGAATAATGAAAATCATTTGTAGATGGGTTTGAATTTTGAGTGCTAACCCATTAAAAGCCGTGATGATCTAGTGGGTGACTATGACTCTCCGAGCCTTAGATTCCTAACTGTCAGTTGATCATAATAGTGCCTATCCTCATAGCTGTTCAAAAGAATAAGTTAGATGATTAAAGTAACTAAATGCCTAGTGTAGCACATGGCCCAATGAGAGTAGACCATAATCACCAACTCCTCTTACCTTTCTCTTGTTCATAAACATATTTGCAGTCCACAGGACAAATACATTTTGCTTTCCTGCTTATCAAAAGCATTTCTCCATGTAGTTCTCAGGACTTTGAAACAGCCTATCAGTTGCCCTGATCCTTTCTCTTACTGTTGGACAATGAGCTTACATCAAATTTTGAATTATGCGATGAACAACTTTTTTCGTTGTTAATGTAACTTTTCCTCTTTCTTAAGGAATTCATTTCTTTAGATGAAAGTTCTAGGAGTGGAATTACTAATTCAATGGGTACAAATAGCTATATAGTGCTGAGAGTAAGTTTTGATGGTGGTGATAAGAAGAGACTTCTTGGCAGACACTTGGTTGGGTGTGTGTGCGCAAGACTTAGAGGTTCACCAAGTGATTCACCCATTCTCCTGCAGCTTTCAGCTTCTTAAGAGAATACAGACCTGGGAGAAGCCTTAGCAACTACCTCATTATATCAAGAGGGAAACTGAGGTTATAGAAAAGAAATGGCTTGTCCAAGGTGATATGACCAGTCAGTGCCAGATAAGGACGGGGCCCTAGGTCCACTGACTTTCAGATCAGTCTTCTTCCTACCACCCCTTGGCCATAATGAAAAGTAAAGTTTTCCTACCAGGCATAGTAATGTTACTTTCTCAAGCTTTTAGGACCTATCACTTTGAGGAAAGGAAATGTGATAGATAAAGTTTGTTTCCTACTGAGAAATTTAAATGTGCTATTCTGTTCACTTCTTCCTTTAACTTCTGTGTTGACATAGTGACTAGCAGGATAGAAAAAGAGGCTTTGTGTTCAAGAACATGGTTCAATTTCAGAAAGACCGAGGGAGAATCTAAAGCCAACCAACACAGTTCTGTCCCTGCACCTGTTGTGGAAACACTTTTCACTCAACTGTTTCCTGTAGGAGGTACCAAGACTACAACTTTTCTCACGAGACTGTGAAGCACAAACTAAGCAGCACTTTTCTGATATGAAGATAGCAGTATGCACATAAACCATCATGACAGTAATTAATGGTTCCTAGAAAATGACAAGGCCTTGAGGAGTCGTCTGCTCTATTAATACAATTTTCAAACCACTCTAAAACTCAGTTGTCTACTTTGCCTCAGAAAGTTCCCAGTGACATCAGAACAGAACAAAGCACAATTAGAACTGTTCAAGTTTCATATGGACCTTTTTTGATCTTAGAAAACAGTTCTTGTTCAATTTCAGTTAAGAAAGAAAATTCCCCAGACGTTCATGGAACCAGTCTTCCTGATGGGCCAAGTAAAGCCAATGACCCTCAGGTTGACACTGAGTATGAGAAGAGTTTCACAGAAATGTGTGCCTCACTTAAAATCTTGGGATGAGAATGAGATGGGTTTATCTGCCATCAGAATAATTGCAATGACCTAAGAACAGACTTTGCACCTTTTCTCTATAGAAGCTAGCAGTGCCATGTGTTTGCCTAAGGTTGCCTCTCTTTATAGGAAAGAAGGAAGGAAGGAAGGAAGGAAGGCAGGCAAGCAGGCACAGAGGGAGGGAGGGAGGGAGGAGGGAAAGAAGAGAGGGCAAAAGGGAGAGAAGGAAGGAAAGGACAACCTTTGAATTCCACAGAAATTTCTCATACAAAAGAAAATATACATTGACCGTACAAAAAGAAATTCATATCCCATTTCCTTACTATTTAGTAAAAAATATTTTCTTTTAACCAGAACCAAAGACTTCTTCTCTTTCCATTTGGATATGATTAACTGTCTTTTATTTCAATCAGCAGCTGCCACATGCATCTTGGATAAAGGGTCAACTTCTTCTCCCTAAAGCTAGTTTTTTTTTTTCCATAAAGACAGGTGTCTACTCTAACGTTGGTACCAAGAATAATAGTGAAGATTTTAGCTATGTTTAATAAAGATCCATCAGCAACTATGTGTTTAGTATCCACTGAATACTCAGCACTGTCCCAGGCAATGGGAGATGTACAAAGAATTGAACAAAAAGTTATTCAATATTATTTAGCTCCTGCTCTATGATGACAAAAATGTTCCCATTCTAGATCCTGCTCTTGAGGACCCCAGAAGGGAAATGGACAGATAAGGGGGGAAATTAATATGATGTGACATAGCAATATAAAGGAGTATAAGTTATAAAAATAAAACAAAAAGAGAAAGAATTGTCAGGGAAGTAGGGGGGGGTGATTATAGAAGATTACATTCAGGAGGTAACTGCTGACTTGTGACTTCTGAAGAATAATTAGGAATGCTCCAGATGAATGACCTGGAAAGGGAAAGCACACGACAGCCAATTGGAACCTTCAGCATAAAGGCCTTGAACTGTCATCCAACAGAGGGAACATTAGATTGGAGGCATAGGCAAAGGGCCAATGATAAAGGCCACTGAATGTCATGGTGCACATTTTAGACTCACAGAAGAAGCCCCCAAAGGATTCTGAGAACTCTTTCAGGCAGCAATATGAAGGGTAAACTGAAGGGGTCAGGCATTAGAGATAAGATATTATAGGTAAGAAAAGGTCTTTGCCATGGCCTCATAGAATAGAAGAGAGGAAGGGAGAGCAGGGGAAACCATGTCAGGACACTCGACCACAGATAATTTCCCAAGGAGTGGAAATCCTATACAGAAGGTCAGCATTTCATAGGAGAGATCAGGAAATGCCCAAGCCCGGTAACAAACTGCAGTAGGGCGGTTTTAGACACCCATCTCTAGTCCCTGAGCTTTCCTTCCTTAACGAACTGATTCACAATCCTTCAAGTGAAAGAAAGCAGATACTGCTCATAGGTTTTCTCTGGGTCCAACGGATGTACAACTCTCTGACTTGGAAGGAGTATTAGTAGAAATCAGCCTAGGTTGAGTCTCGCTGCACAACAAATGCCAAGGTGAGACCTCATGGTCAACAGGACTGTAATATGGCAACTGTCAATTAGAAGTTGACTCTGCAAGGAAATATTGAGAAGCCAGGAACATAGCCTTCTTCTCTCCATGCCCCGAGGCTAAAAGCCAGAGGAAGCTGGACACAGAATGATTGCTTGATGGGCTTCCTGAGAGGAAAGAGATGGTAAGTCCACAGTAGCATCTCAAGACTATGCTTTGGTGGGAAATCTTCCATTTGATCCACTGCTGGCTAATTTAGTAAATTATGTGTGCCTTTCTGAAAACCACTGGGAAATGCTGAAAAGGAAAAAGCACACAAATAAGGGTTCCAACACCAAAGATGGGAGTAGAGATGTAGCTCTCATGACATGTATACATCCCCTCCTCTTTAATCCCGTTGGTTCTATCAGGTGTCTCCCTAGAGAGTGACCAAGCAGACAATCCCATTCATAGTTCTGAAAGTGATTGAGGCCTTATAAGACTAAGGTAACCTCACTAACTGTGCTGAATTCTATCCTAAAAGTTCAAAAGGGCATAAGGATAAAGTGGCTTAGTAAACAATGGGGCAAACAAATAATGAGGGTTATAAACCATCATTCTAGGTGATGCACCGTAGAATATACTGAGAGCATTGTTAAATTTTTTATTAGACCAGTCTTTGAAAGAGCATGCCTTGTTGTTTTAATTTCAAGTACTATAACTCACATCACTGGATTCTTGTTATACCAGCCCTACTACTCAAAAAAAGTTTACAACAATTGACAATTCTTTTACCTGAAGGCCCACAAATTACACTAAAAAGAATCAATAATTTTCCCTAATCATTTATTTTGAATAAGCCATGAATGAAGATGAACGTGGAAGCGAAATATCTTATGAACCTACCAATTTTGATCTGAAGGACAGATTTGTCACCACATCAAAGCACAGTGGGTAATTACCAGGTGGTTGAAATGACAATTAACTCCATCGTTAATAATTATAATTTGACAGACAATAAATCAAGATGGCAGCCATCTGTAAATAAACACCCACAGAGCCAGCTGAATAGTATTGCACAATAGCTTAACCTCATAAAACCAGCAAACTAGTTCTGACTAGCGAGCAAGTAAATCTCCCAAAGACCAGAGAGAAGCAAATTTTTGGGTCACCATGTTCCTACACTTGGCAGCTGGATACAATTGAGGGCCCAGTGTTGTTTTATTTTGTTTTGTTTTGTTTTTATTTGATTTTTTTCTAAGACAATTATTGTTATTTTCCACAAAACACTCACTCATTTTAAAATATGGGATTATGACTTTTTGATGCAAATGAAACGATTCTCTCAAATAGCTCTACCCTGGAGCATAATCTACTCCTCAGGATACTTAGCCCTGACCACAGAGCAACATCTACAGAGTTTACTGTTCCCTTTCTTGAAGACCTCTCCTCACTTATCTTCCATTACACTCCCCTACTTTTTCGACTTTTCAGGAGTCCTTCCTGGATTTTGATGATAACAGTGATGTTAGTAACAACAACGACTACTACCTATATTCTTTGTTACTGTCTGCTGATTTCTATGCACGTTATTGGTTAATTCTCTTAACAGCCCTCTGACGTGGAGATCTTTTTTTCTAATTACCCTTGAGGATATGGAGGCCAAGAATCATCCAGTCACTTCTCCATGGTCATAAAGCTGGTAAATGGTGGAACAAAGGTTTTTAACTCGAGTCTGTAATTCCAGAGCCCTTGCTTTCAACTCTGCCACTTCATCTGTACAGTCTTTAATTATTACTATTTTTTTCCAAGTTTTATGTTGGCCTTCTCTTTTTTTCAAATCTCACTCAATATCTTTTCCTTGGTCTGTCTTAGCTACTCCCACACATCTGTGACCTCATTGCTAAGGATTCCAAATCTATCTTTAACCTAGATCTACCTGCTGAGTACCAGCTCCTTGCAGCAACACACTGCTATGGTCCCCACTTGAATTAATTCTTTCATTCAGCGGATATCTGTTGAACAACTTGTGGTCAGGCACTATTCGAGGTATAGGGAACAGAGAGGGGAACAGTACAGGAATCAGGGCCATCATGACACATGGATTAGAGATAGATGCAAGAGGGTGGGGGGAGATAAATAATAGATAAAAGCTAATGGTAAATAAGAGTATGATAGATGGTGATATGTGCTAAAGAAAAAAATGCAGAAAAGCAAGGGATGCACTGGGAAATCAGAGGTAAGAGGGACCTGCCGATTTTAGTAAGGCAGTAGAGAAAGCCTCACTGAGTAGATGACATTGGAGTGAAGACCTGAGGAGGCGAGGGAGATGATTAGGTGAGCATCTGAGGAGAAGCCGTTCTAGGCAGGGGAATAGTCATTGGAAATGCTAATAGGTAGAAGGATGTCACACATGTCTCAGGAACAGTAAAGAACCCACTAGGGCAGAGAGATGCCAAAGAGGATGGGAATAGGAGTCTAAATAGCATTAGAGCCAGGAGCTCTGAGGGCTGCATCTTGCAAACCATCACTGTAAATACTTTGGGATTTTGGTCTAAGCAAGATGGGAAGGATATAGAAGCTGTGAACAGTGTAGTCATGACCTGACTTCTTTTTATAAGGACCACTCTGGGGGTGCCTGGGTGGCTCAGTTAAGCATCTGACTCTTGATTTCAGCTCAAGTCATGATCTCATGGTTGGTGGGTTTCAGCCCCACATTGGGTTATATGCTGACAGTATGGAGCCTGCTTGGGATATTCTCTCTCTCTCTCTCTCTCTCTCTCTCTCTCTCTGCACCACCCCTGGTTGTCTCTCTGTCTCTCTCTCAAAATAAATAAATAAACTTAAAGTAAAAACCTTTACTTTAAATGAACTTAAAGTAAAAAAAAAAAAAAAAAAAAAGAGAGAGAGAGGACCACTCTTACTCTGACAGTTTAGGGGACTATTTCAATAATCCTAGGGGTGCCTGAGTGGCTTCATTGGTTAAGTGTCCAACTCTTGATTTCAGCTCAGGTTATGATCTCACAGTCGTGAGACTGAGCTCTGCATTGGAGCCACAATCAGTGTGGAACCTGCTTAAGATTCTCTCTCTCTCTCTCTCTCTCCCTCTCCCTCTCCCTCTCCCTCTCCCTCTGCCCCTTCCTCCCTACTCTCTCTGAAAAAAAAATGACAATGTTCAATAATCCCATAAAAGATGATGGTGACTTTGAAGAGAGCGGTAGCCACGAATATGGTAAGAAACGATCAATTGCTGGATATATTTTGAAGAAAAGGAAAACTGAATTTGCTGAAGGATCAAAAATAGGATTTAAGAGAGAGGAATCATGGAGGACTCTAAAGAACAGAGCTGCCATTTGCTAAGAAGGGGAAATTTGCCAGGATACAAGTCTGAAGGTAAGACTGGGGACAAGATCAGGAGCTTAATATTAAATATTCCCAAATGGCTTTTGTACACATGTGTACAAAACAGACCAGATACTTATACACACACACACACACACACACACACACACACACACACACACACCATACATTTTTCTTGTATTTTCCTCACCTTCATTAACAACATCACACTATTCCATTCAGGCATTCATGCCAGATATAAGGGCTCTTTTTCACACTCCCTTTTCCTTCAATCCCACATTGAAGCATCCCTCAATTCATCCCTCTCAGCATTAGACAAGTTCTCATGCCATGAATACACCTTGTTTTTCTGTTTCAGGGCACAAATCCTTCACTCGATCTAGATAATCCACCTAATCATGTACTGCCCTACCTTCCTTGGCCAATATCAACTTACTCTTCAAGATACAACTTAAATATCTTTTCTTTGAAGGCTTCCATGAGCCCATCAGCAAAATTACCTGCTCATTCCTCTTACTGAAGTATTACTTATCCATCAAGCCAGTATAACTTTTCCACTTTGGGCATTTGTTGGTATTTATAGTATAGCATACATGTGGGAGTGACAAGAGATGAGACCAAAAGAGGAGAAAGGATTGAGTTTATGAAGGACCCTGAATGTAATGCTAGGGGATTGTACTTAGTCCTGAAGTTGATTAGGAATAGTGGCATTGTTTGGAGAAGGTAAGGGGCCTGGTTTAATGCGAGTCTTCAAGGATTCACTCCACTGACAATGTGAAGGGTGAGCTAGATAGTAAAGTAAGTCAGGCAAAACTTGATGACTTCCTAAAATAAGGTAGGGATAATGGGGATAGAGACAAAAAAGAGAACTTTTCTGAACTAGACTCCATGCACTGGGGATAATAACATTTATTGAGCCTTGCCACTGAATCAGGCACAAATTTAAGAACTCCTCTTGTATTAACTCATTTAATGCTCTTAATCATCTCATGAGGGAGGTAGTATTCCTATCCCTATTTTGCGAAGGAGTTAAACTAAGACATAGATTTACTAAGCTGCCCAAGTCACATAGCTATTAACTAATGGAGGCTGGATATGTATACTGTCAGCTGCTCCAGGACCCATGCTCTTCTCCCCTACTCTATACCTCTTACAGCATAATGAATTAATATAAAACTATAGTTAGCTGCACAAGAACATTTTATCACCCATATCAATCCAAATTGAATGTCTACTTCAATCTTTTTGCAAAATTACCCTGCCAAAATACACCATTCGTGAGCAGTATATTCTACAATTCGTGTTTATATGGATGCTTACCCACTATGTGATGTTTCTCTTAGCCTTTTTTCTCCCTCAGTCAAATGAGGGGAAACATCCAGCATATGGAAGCATTTCCACAGTGCAAGTTATACTGAAGGGGAATATTATGCAATTTGCAAACACTGTCAAATGAAATATAAATATGCATTAGAAAAAATGCTACACATAGACAAAAATATCTTTGTATAGAAGATTCATTCAGTCAATCATTTTTTCATTCAACCAACATTAATCAGGCACCCAATTTATGGCAGGGGCAGTGGTCAGCAGTGAGAAGAGAGAGGTGAATAAAACTTATGTCTTGTCATGAAGAAACTCGCAGCCGTGTGATTTTTTTTTTTAAATGGCCACAGCTGGATGAAAATATTGCAGTTGATTCTCTGTAACCCTCTTAAAGATAAACAGAGTTCTGTGCTTTGATTCAGATAGAGCCATGGTCTCTAGTTCTACCTCTTAGAAGCTGGACATGCCCCCCCCACCCCATCTAATCTGATGAGCCTCCGTTTCCTCAAATGAAAATAAGATACTACCTTCCATGGTGGTTATGAGAATTAGGGATTATGCCCAGTACATAACTCCTAGTTTGAACCAATGAACAGTAAGTGAATGACTACTGTGGCTTTTTATTTTTCAATCACCAGTAAGCTTTCCAAGGGTCCAGCCAAAATTCACAATGAACCAAACATTCCCACCTGTTCCCAAACTAGCAAATAACAACATACAGCAAACAGAAACCTCCCTAGTGACTTCAAGTAGGAAGGAAATGGCCCTACTATCAGGAACTGAATTGACCAAGTTCTTGCAAAAGCAGCCAACGTCTTGTCAACAGCTAACACACAACAGGAGGAAGGACAAGCTTTTTGAGCATTAGCCTATGAATGTGGAATGAAAGTTGCTAAAGAAATGGTGAAGACTCATACAGCAATGCGGGGACCAGCTCCCTAAGCACCAATGCCCTTGTGGAGAGAGAAAATCGGAGTTTTCCTAAAGATGTCCAGACAGGTTTTCTTTAAAAAGTGACACTAGGAAAACGGTCAGTTCTTTACTGATAAGGGGACCCCAGTAAACAAGTTTTTAAACAAGTCCCACCCACCTTTCCAGCTATGAGTCAACAGGGGACTCCCAGTAAAAAAGAAATAAATGGTCAGACTGGTTCTCCCACCTCCACAGGGCAGGCATCTCACCGTATAAGGGATAACTAATTGGAGGAAATCAACAAATGCCAAATACGTTCTAAGTGTCAAACATTATGTCAGGCTCTTCTCCTTGGGCAACTTGTTTAATATTCACAACAATTCAAGCAGGTAGGTAAGTAGGAAGCTATTATTTCCATTTTGCTGGAGGAAGACACTGAAATTCAGAGAGGGTAAGTTAGAACTCACGTGAAGCAGTCCAACAGGTTTTCTCCAGAAAAGACCCCAAGATATGACTATTAGTAGGTGGAATTTGGGTCTTGATCTTCCTTACATGACAACCTCTGTTCATTCAGTTATGCCACTCTGTCTCTCAGAGTAAAATCAGAAATGGGTTGGTATTTCAGATTTGGGGTACATAGAGACCCCAAACAAGTCTCTGCCCTTCTCTATCATGGACCCCCAGCAGGCTGACCTCATTGATGAGTACTCCCTGGGCTTGGCAAATGGGCAGCACCAGCAGGAGGTTAGAGGGTGCAAGGAGAGAGAGGTCAGGCATTTCTTCTCCTGTTTCTACCCAGCCTTGCTTTCCTGAGTCATGCTGAATTCCAACAGCTATGGGGCCTGTGTTGGTCCACTCCTCTTCGAGGGGTCTAGAGTCCAAGGCCTACCTCCCATCCCTTTCCGCCTGGGGCAGTAAGTCCTTCCTGATGTTGACAACTCCTGGAATACACCATGCCTTGCGTATTCCCTTAATGGTGCCCATGCCTCATAAATACTCTCTTCACAAAATTATATTCAGCTAAACCCTTGGAGTGTGCCATTAGTCTCCTGCTAAGATTCTAATGATATATAATGAGTTAAAAACTGTTGTATATTTAATTCTACCACAGTTTAGATTCTCAAATTGGGTCTTTGGGTATCTAGTAAATAGCATCAACTTGTATCTTATGGAAATGAGTCAGCTGAAATCGAAGAGAACACATTTTGTTTGGATATGATGAGCTGGCCGGAGGGACAATACACTCCCCACATGTTATTGGCAAACTCTGTGGTGAATGAAGCTTCCCAGTCACACTTGGAATGTGATGTTTTTCATGAGGCCATGCTACAAAGATGAGATCCAAAGAATATGAAAACACACTGTGCAGACCCTGCCAAGAAGCTCTCTAGAATGTATGCAAAATGGAGCCGAAAGTATTTGTAACTCTGTCATAGAAAGCAAAGCTTCAGTTGGGAAAACTTGACTGAGATCACTTGAGCTCTCCTGTCGCTGGCTTTTGGAAAGGAGGAGTGAGTAATTTGAAAATGAATTAAGAAGCCTTTCAGCCTTAATGACCTTTTTGAAGTTTTCACAGGGCTCCCACACAACAGTAGTTTGTCCAGGAAACACATAAATCAAACAGGCCAAATTGTGGGGCTTGAAGTCATGCCTCAGTGGGTCTGCTCGGTGAAGGTTCAGCCTCTGTTTACACTATAAAAATGAAGTTGAGATTTTAGCTCCTGATCCCCAAAAGTATGCTTCTTGCCCCCACCCCCAGAAAGTGCACCAAAAAACAATCACCAGATACTTGTCCTAAAAATTCCCTGCACGATTGTCTCCTTCTCTGCCTTCACCCACAACTAAACACCTGACTTGTGGTTAGTTACATGACGCACAGAAGGTGTTTGTCTTTGCAGAAGTTTGAGAGGACAGTTTTGTGGTTGGGGTTCTTTGGTCTTACAGCTTTTGGCCTTATTGCAAACACACTACTTCAATTTTTATGCCTTCTTTCCTGAAGAACATTCTATAAGACTATGTTTACTTTTCTAAATCCACCTATGACTTGTTTAGTATCTATCTTCCCTCTCTTCCCTTCCCCCCAACCCCAACAAAGTTTTCCTACATGGACTTTACACCCACAGTACAGTACACGGTAGGTGCTCAAATATTTCCATGAATAAATGTAAGCGTTCCATTAACCTATTTATATTTTTAATCAGTGACCACTGTTGTGTGGGTTAGGGAATAGGGCTATAGCAAGCATGACAAGTTTTAATTGCCCTGAACACAGGAGGTATTCTTCTTTATCCATCTGCTAGCTGTGTGGCTTCAGGAAAGGTAACCCATCTCTCACTTTTCCCTTCCATAGAGCAGGGACATGAGCTCTTGTCTCACTGATCATTGTGGTGATTAAATACTATAAACTCTGTGAGGGGCATGGCATAGCGATGGACTCATGAAAGAGGCTTCCTAAAGTCCAGCCCAGGCCATTCCTTCTGAACTGGTACCAGGGACACACTATGTGAATAGAGTGAAGGATGGAGGAGATTAAGGGAGGTTCCTTATTTGGAAGAAACACGGTTTTAGTTTGATTTAATCTAATTTCATCCTACTCAAAGCTTTGCTGATGTTTCAGACCTTGCACCTAGGCAACTTTCTTCAGGTTTCCCTAGAGGGCAGATAGTATTGTTAAGCAGTTTGCTAATATATGGCTACCAGGAATATTTCAAATGACAAATTTTACATGTTATCCAATTTTTCCATCTCTGAATCCTCCCCTAGCTCTCTAGCAGATGCCAATTGGTCCCCGATAGTTTGAGAAGTCTCTAATTCCACATGCGCTTCCCACATTTGACTTCTTCATCATTTAGAAACACTTCCTGTGTGCCGGGCACAGTGCTACGGACTGAGGTTAGGAAGGAATAAGACATGACCCCTCAGCTAAAGGCGTTCACATTCCAACCAGGAAGACAGACCAACAAATAAAATTCTACAGTGTAATCATGATGATGGGTTGTAGGAAATGTTGAATCCAGGGTCAGGACAGGGGTGAGGCAAGCGAGGCACCTATGGGGCAAAACTGAAGGAGCCACTCGCTGTCAGGACCCCGGGATATGCAGAGTCAGCACTAATACCACCCTGATAATGGAAGCCTGTTTAACTTTTGCACCCAACGCACGTCCTTAGTACCTTTGCCCTGGCCCTGGGAGAAACACAGCAGAAAGATGCAATGCCTCTCTACAGAGTCTAGGAAGTTTCCTGGAGCAGATGACTTTGAACTCAAGCCTCTGAGAAGGGAAGGAGTTGGCCAGGCAGAGAAAGGTAAGGGTGGGGAAGGATGTGAGGGCATCCTTGGCAGACTGTCAGCCAAGTGCACACCTGTAAAGGTGAGAGAGAGCATTGCTCACGGGTGCACTTTCAAGTAGACTGACACAGACGGCTCGCTGCAGGGTGGAGGTGACAGTGCGGAGAGGGGTGGCAGGACAGGGACTGACTAGGAATGGGTCGAGGGCCAGTTCATAGGACCCAGGAGAGAAACAGGGTGTATATTTGGGAGGAGTGAATAATTTATCATTGAAGCGGG
Source organism: Panthera uncia (assembly GCF_023721935.1). Lineage (NCBI taxonomy): Eukaryota > Metazoa > Chordata > Mammalia > Carnivora > Felidae > Panthera > Panthera uncia. The sequence goes on from NC_064807.1 coordinate 67,308,651, forward strand.
ACACTTTTGGGGGTGAAAGGAGGTGCTATCTCTACTTGTCAGAGCGGCGAGAGCAAAGTAGGATATGTCTGTGTACTGTGCATCCACAGGCCATGGCAGGCCGATGCCTCCCGACTCCGTCCTCAGGCAGGCTTTCCCACCCCCACCACGTGTTGCACACACATCACTCTTCCGTATCTAGCGCAGACCTGGGAGAAACAGAGGAGGTCAGACAAATGGCTTGTGACTAGGAGTCCAGTAAAACTCCCTCATAAATGTGAGTTTTAGAACTGTGTTGAGGCCAGTATCACACCTTGTATGTAAAGACCATGTGGCCAGCTTGGCAAAGATCTTTCTACTCTTTAACAAGTGTGTACTTGCAAACATGAATATGTTATCTGAGTTTTGCTTTTCAAGTGGGAAAAGGACTGTGGTATTTTTGTGTATGGTAGTGAACAGGCCAGAAATTTAAAGAGTTTATCCCACCAAGCATGATGCCAGTCTGCCAGCTCACATCCCTATTACCCTCCAGGGGGTTCTAGTGATTTCTGAGTAAGCTCTGCTGAGGCATGGCTGGGGCATGCAATGCGATTCTGGATTTGAGTGAGGTTCCGATGCACTGACTGGAAGAAAACTGTGAAAGAGAATACTCATTTACTTAATGGCATTTAAGACAAATGAGGTCTTTTGAGACACATTGTCCCTCGTCATCATAACATTGTGATATAGTTATGATTCTATTTCACTTTTTATTATTAAGTATAGAAAAGTAGAGAGAAAAAGTGCAATAAACACCTATAAATCACCTGGACTTACATAGCAATAACATTTCACTACATTTTAGTTCATGTGTGTATGCACATGTATGTACACATACACAATTTCCAAAGCAAAACACAGATATCAGGATATTTCTCCCTTAAATACTTGACTTTGCATTTCTAAATGATGAGAACAAGTTCCTTCAAATACCTAATAAAATTAACAGAAAAAAACCACAGTAACTCTGTAACATCATCTACTACAATTTTCATACCCAAATTTTCCCAATTACATTCCAAATTTTCGGAGTTGGACCTTCAAGCTTGTCCCAATCAAAGACAATGTACTGTATTTAGTTATTATGCCCCTTCTCTTAAATCTTTTGAAAATACAGAACAATCCCCATTTCCTTGGCCCAGTGAAGAAGCCAGGCCAGTTGTTATGTAGACTGTCCACTTTCAGGACTTGTTCTCTTGCTGTGTTGTTTCCTCATGATGTCTATTCTTTTTGTCCTATTGACATTCCTATGTCCTATTCCTTCTAGTAAGCTGGAAGTTGCATCTATAGGTTTAGTTATATTCTAGTTAAAAGTCTGTGGCAAGAATACATCATAGGTGAGTCTCTTTACTTCATATTAAATCACACTAGGAAGCACACTTAACCCAATTTATCATAAAGATATTAGTGATACTGACATCAATTTAACTGACCCTACTTAGGGAGGAGAACTCTAAAGTTAGGGAGATTAGTAATGTACCTAACATAATGCAATTAGTAAGAGATTGAGGTGGAATTCAATGTGTTACCTGCCCAAGCAAGTCAGAGAGGGAGGGGCTGGGGGACAGATTCTCAAAATATCGTAAGCAGACAACTAGGACTATATGACAGGGCCCAGATGCAAGACTACAAGAAATGCTCATGGAAAGAGAACTGTCTTCAATGGCAGTGGGTGGGAATAAGACGATGAGTTGTGACCAGCTCAACATATGAGCTGATAAATGCTTAGTGGGAAACTTTCTTTTGAAAGCTTATATTACAGTCAATTAGGCATTAAAGTAAACTTTTTAATGCTCTGTTACAAACAGACTTGTGTTACAGCGTTTGAGAGAAGGCAGTCAGAGATATGTGTAAGGAGCTCAATGAGCTGATCTGGCACATAATAGGCAGTTAATAGCTATTTGTTCATTGAATGAACCTATTTGTGTCCAGTGTTTAGCACTCATTCTGCCTCAACCCTGACAGCTAATCAATCCCAAGGCCACTGATGGTAGTTCTTCAGTATCTCCTGATTCCATGCACTCTTCCACATCATTCCTCCAAATGCCTTACGGTGAGCCACCATCTCTCCTGAAAATACTGCAGCAACCTCCCAATTGGTCTACTCTCCTCTACACGTACCCCTTTCCAATCCATTTGCCACACTGCTGCCAAAATAATCTTAACATTGTGAGTTGGATCGAAAAGAGGCTTAAACCCTCTCAGTAGTTTACACTTAGAGTAAGACTCAAGAGTCTTGCCTTGTCTGACAAGGCTCTGCATGATGTATCCCATCTACTTCTCCAGGCTCCTCTCTTTCTCTATGCCTTTTCATTACATCGTTCTACCTCCACTTGTCTTGCCTTCTTCCTTGAACACATCCATCTCTCTCCTACTTCTGAGCCTATCCACATACTGTTCCTCTTGTCTTGGTATCCTCTGCCTCCTACTCTGCTTTATAGCACAGACATCCTGACTATTTCACCTTGAATAGCACTTTTTCCAGGGTGCTTTCTTGGACTTTCAGATTGGGTTAGATCTCCCTATTACAGTCTTCATTTAATGCCTTGCTTTTAATTTGTAGGTCTAATCAAGTTTGTGATTAAATTACTGCTTATATATAATTGCATGCATGTTTGTACATATGTCTTTCTAACTAACCTGTTAAGTGCCTATCTATAAGGAACCACCTATAATCCCCAGCACTCTGTATAGATCTAGCACAAGGTAGGTGCTTAATAAAAAATAGCTCAAAGTATGAATGAAGAATGAATGAATGAATGAATGAATGAAGTTGTTTCATGCTTCTACTCACATATCATTTCTAAGACTGGTTAGTGGTTTTGGTCCTCAGTCCTCCATACAGTGTCAGCTTTGCAAACCCTCCTTTATCGATCAGGATTCTACAACATTAGGGTCTTGAGTGCCCTAACATTTGGGCCGTAAACATATTGCAGAGCAGAACATTCCTTCTTCATTCATGTCAACTACCAGGGGGCAGGTGTAATAGTAAAGGATAGAGCAAGAGCCAGGAAAGCCCAAAGGCAATAACTCTACAGATTTGCTGTAGGGGAAGTGGGAAGTGGAGATAACAGAGGAGACTTCCTAAATAAGCAGACTCCTGACCTAGGTAGTACAACTCTTTATGAGTTGGCCAGAGGAATAAGAATAGAGAGGGTGGGCATTCTAGACAGATGGAACAGCATATGCAAAGGCATGGAGAAAGGCGAGAATATAGCACTTTCAGGGCACTGCAAGTAGCTTAGTGTGGCTAAAGAGTGAGCGATGAGACCAGAAGCTAGGAAGGTACATGAGATGTGAGTCTTCTAGCCATATAAAGGAGCTTAAACTTTATGCAAAATATAATGGAAAGCCAATGAAGGAGATATGGCAAGGAGTGAAATGAGTAGATATGAATTTTTAAACGATTGCACAAACCATGTCTCAAACGAAGAAGAAAGACACACACTCCAAATTCAATTTGGTAAGTGTATTGAATTCGATTTGATAATTCTTGACTTTGTCAGGACATGTGTTTTTGTGCTTCTTTTTCTACTTGCCAAATCAAACATGCCTATAGCACTGTGTAGAAGTAGCATAATCTGCTACTTAACCCTTTCCTTCTCTAGTGCAGAGAAGATTGAATTAATGCATTGCCTAATTACTTACATATGAGGCAGGGTCCCCCTTAAGTTGTCCCAGATAGTTGGGTTCTGCTGCTGGTTTTGTAGTTTTTATTTATTTAACCAGAGCTAGAAACATGGAAAACAACAGACTCTGAGCACGTGGATGGGTTTCCTTGCAGGAGTCTGAGCTGGCAGTTATTTTAATTAGCAACACATTTTATAAGGGCAGAATCAGAAATGGAAACATGTCAAGGCCTCTTTAGCTATTAAGTTTGGCAGACTCACATGAGTGTGCCTGGGCATGGTAATCAGCTCCTGACTACCTTCCATCTCTCCCAAGGGAAACACGTGAACGTATGGAACTCTCCCCGTGCACAGGGCACCCCCTTGGGTGTCGGAGGACTTATCGATGTCACATACCAAATGCAGAGGATGCGGGAGTCCTCTCGGAGGTAGTTCTGGGAAATAAAGTCTTCTCAATTTAGGCCTTAGGTCATTCCTATTTCATCTACCTCCAAGCCAATTTCTCTGTTCTATTCTGTTCTATTCCCTTTCAAGAAACAACCCTTCTAGATATGCATCCCAATTTACTACATTTACCTCTCTAAAATCTACTTTGCAGTTGACAAATGATTTCCTCTTCTTATTGCCACAGTGGTTTCCCAGAATCCTGGGTGTGTGTGTGTGTGTGTGTGTGTGTGTGTGTGTGTGTGTGAACCTACCTTCTAAAAATTACTGGCACCTATGTATACTGTTCTAATATGAAGGTCTCCTCAATGAATGAAGCTGACAGGGCATCATCTCTATTCCCTCATCCATTCATTGAATAGTCACTCAACTTCTTTCTGTGCCAGACATATGCTAAGTGTGGGGCATAGGAAGAAATAGGTCTGTGAATTTGAGAAAGTTTCAATTTAATGGGGAAAAGTGACCCACAGACTGGGTTAAAACAAAGTGGTTAGGGTGGTGATAGACAGATACACAAGGTTCTCCAGTTTGCAAGTGTCAGAAACCAATCTGAAGCAGCTTGATGAAGACTGAGAATTTGCAGGCAGGTGAAAAAATATTCCATTAAATTCAAAGTCATATTTTGGGAGCAGACTGGAGGACTTTAGACACAGCCTCTCTCATGCTATCACTCTTTCTTTGTGTCTCCTTTATTCTTCTCTCCCTGCTGACTAGCTTTCTCTGCCTCTCTCAAGCTCCTAACAATTCTTTACCCAAATTCAAACAAATATCCCAGACTGAAATTAATCTCTTAGTTACAATTCAAACATTTCAGGGTAGAGAATCTGATTGGATTAAGCATCTATCCCTGGTCTGATCACCTGTGGCCAGGTGGTGAATTGTCCGCTACAACCGGTAAGTGGCAGTCACTCCATGCAAACACAAATCAATATTCTGAAACTCAACATGTGCAGCCTCAAATTTGTTCTCAAGAAGACCAAAAATTATTTTCCTATTCCATGTTGTTTTTCTCTACAATAAGACATTAACATCAATAGATACCTTTCATGTGATTAGCTAGTTTAGTCACATTTCTTGGGAGAATACAAAGAATCCACGGGAGTCAGTTTTAAACTTTTAAAAGAGAAATAGCCGAGGGAGGAGAGAGAGGAAAGAAATCCTTTCATCCTAAAAAACACAATGCACCAAAATTTCTAAAATATCTGATGCAACACCGTTTTGCGCTATGTTCAGTTTTTAGGCCAAAGATGCCAAAATTGTGGCTTATCCAATGAGGAGAGCTTAGCACAAATTGCAGAAGTCCATAAAAAGAACTGTCTGGTTAGAATGTACTGGAATCTTACTCCTGTAACTTGTAGATTCAAACAAGCCCTTGTTCTGCCCTATAAACACCTCCTGAAAGCTATAAGGGCTTTTCAAGGCCATTGACTTAAGACCGTAAATTATTGTTTGTAAATATAATCTCTCCCTTCACAATCCAACAACACCTAAATTATTAAGACCTGTCACAACGCCTCTGGAACCAATGAATTAAAAGCACTTGTCAATCCATTTTGGAGCAGACTGGGTCAAAACAAAAGAGAACAACCTTGACTTTGGGGCGCATAGCCTCCAGTTTAATATCTGTTGCTTTGGTATTAAAAAGTACTTTTAAAAGTATATAACTACTTTTGCTTTGAGATGCTGGCAGCCACAGTCAGAACTGTAGCAGATGATCTGAGTCTTCCCAGGAGGTGGCTGCAGTAAAAAGCAGAGTTGGTACTGGCCACAAATCTCACTGGCATATTGGGTGGCATCTACCTTCGTTCGTTGTCAAGCATTCATTCGACCAGTACTTGGTTCCTATTGAACCCTGCCTGTGAGGTTCTGTGGGGAATCCAAGGACAGGCAAACCACAGTTAGTAAACACACATCACTTGCAGTCTAAAATGAGGGATAGCTAAACAGCAGAGCAGAGCGTACTAAGCAAGGTACAAGGCACTTGGAAGGGAGTGTAGTGGGTAAGGACCCTGGACCTGCCATTCCTAGCAATGTGACCCTGCTCAAGTTTTTACTGTCATTTAACATTAGTGTTTTCTTTTTTTAAGTTTGTTATTATTTTTACTTGACAGAGAGAGAGAGAGAGAGAGAGAGAACATGCATGAAAGCAGGGGAGGAGCAGAGGGAGAGGGAAGGAAAGAATTTCAGGTAGGTTCCATGCCCAGTGCAGAGCCTGACATGGGGCTCAACGCAGGGCTCAGTCTCATGACCGTGAGATCATGACTGGAGCCAAAATCAAGAGTGGGTCGCTTAACCAACCAAGCTACCCAGGCTCCCCAAACGTTAGTATTTTCATCTGCAAAATGAGGATAATAAGAATATTCACCTTACGGGGTTGTGGTGTATATAAAGTTAGCAAAGATGGAAAAAGAACATGATTGTTGTATGGAAGAAATATTATTTACCCTAGGCCTTAAGGGATGCTTTCTATATTGGAAAAATAATGTAAATGATATACCATTATTATACATATTAGCTACACAAAATCTGGAAAATTTAGTAAGTGTTAAGAAAAGAAAAATAAACTCCAATTCTCATTTCTAGAGATGACTACTGTGGCAATTTTGGTAAACCTCCGTCTGGTCTTCTTTCTTCTCATATGTTATTACATCTAACAAATAGATCATATAGTTAAATTTCCTATAGTTTAGAGTCACATAAACTAGTTTTTCTCTTTATAATTTTCTAGTGCTTTTTATTTCGGAGGGCCTGCTCCATTCTACAACTTATACACTTTATTTTAATTTATACTGTATTACAGTATCCTCAGCTAGGGCTTCCTGAACTCCCTTGTACAACTCAAGGATAACAGGACAAGATGAAGTAATAGATGACAAATTAAGTAAGCTTTTCTTAGAAAAATAAAAAAGGAAAAGATCTATATTAAAACAGATGAAATAAAGTTGCTCACTCATTAACCCAATTTCCGTGGACACACTATGTGCTGTTGTATACATACTATGTGCTGCAGTGCTTGGCTCTGAGGATTCTGCAACTGCACTAGACCTTGTTCTTGTCCCAAAGAGAACCGCCCTCTCAGTGAACTCAGTCTGACCAAAGTCAGCTAGAAATCATTATTAAACTGTATGCCAATGGGAAAGGAAAGGAAACCAATGCATATTGAGTTTCTATTCTACATGCTGTAGTGAAATACCATCTACCTCTCATGGTGGCCCATTTCACAAGTGAGGAGACTGAGGTCAGAAAGGAGATGTGACTTGCTCTAAGTAACGGGGTAGGTGAACTAGACCTGCAACCAGCTGGTGTCGTGGACACAGTTGCACAGGGCCTGCTGCTCAAAAGGCCCCAGTTGTCGCCATCTTGAAACGATCATTTCAAGTCATATTTTATTATCATTTTTATGAATAATTCATCTTTTAATAATTTTATCTCTGAATTTGAGCTTATAAGTGAAGCCTCATAGGACAATGGCGCACATTCTAGGAACTTAGAGCCCCCAACTCAGGGTACACTCTCCTCTCCCACCACTTCCCTGCCTGTCTGGATGGGTTCTAGGCCTCCTAATCCCTGATTCTGACTCTCGGCTGCCCAACCTTTCCCTCCCCACCTACTACACTGGGCCTTCCACCCAGGACAGCAGCTGGGTCTTATTGGCAGAAAGAGCTCTGTCTTCTGCCCTTGCCCTCTACCCCAGTAAAGGCCTGTGGCCATGGGGACAGTTAATGTCAAGCATCTCTAGATGGGGCAAGGCAGTGGTTGTTCTTGCCATGGGCTGGCAGTGCCATATTCCGTCCAGCAAGCAACTCAGTGGGGCCCCCTTACTCAGTCCCATCCAGTTACTGACAATGTCCCTGCACAGAGATTGCAGTCCCTTAGGGGCTGCCCATCAGCCATTGGGACCATGATCCTATGGGGAGGGGAGACAGACTTTCACAGCTGGGGCATCACATTTTCTCTTTCCATGGGCTTTGCCAACTATGAAGCGGCTCTGCCAGGAATCCAAACCAGAATGACCTTAAAGCCTTTGTTCCCTATAATGTCCCACAAAGTTAGGGATCATGTGAAACAGAGTGTGAGGTCAGAGGGCTTGAGCCAGCCACATGCCAGAAGTCCAGATAGGAACTTGTCAGCCCGCTGCAGCACCTCTGGGACTCCCCACCAGCTGCCAGGGAGAACATCCATCATCCTTTTGATCATGCATGTGTTGTCTCCCTCCTTTTCTCTCTTCCTGTGGGGCAGTTCCTTTGCTTTACTGTACAGAAGTAACTCTATCTACATGGCACTTCAGAGAAATCTTGCCAGTGGTAACAGGTGGGTGGAGTTGGGTGGAGACAGACCTGAGACATCCTGGAAAAGCACAAATGCACAGTAGGAAGGAACTGAACCAGGAAGGAGGCAAGGGAAACAGAGATAAGGGGGAGAATGTTCTGGTTTTCACAGAGTTGAGTGTTTTCCCAGGACGTGGAACTTGCAGTGCTAAAGCAGGATCGCCCGTGGCAAATTCGGTTGGTCACTCTAGAGGGTCATCATAGAAACAGTGGCAACTAACAGGGCCAGTGTTTTACAGGTGCCAGAGCTATTTCCCTTCTGTGATCAGATCTCATTCTGGCAACCACTGTGGGAGGAAGGCAGACTCGGTCACCCTCCCATTTATGAAATAACTCAGAGAATACAAATGACTTAGCCTGAAAAACTTAGTAAGTACTGGAACAAGACTGCAAATCCCTATCAGTTAACAAAACAGAAATAATGGAATCTGATAATGGATATAATGTTCAGAGGAAGAAAGAGAGGAGATGGGTTTTTGAGTTGACTGAAAGCTAGATACTTCCTTGAAAAGAAATTAAGAGGAAAGAATCATTTGGGTTGGAATATATCAAGCTCCGAATCTGCTGAGTGACACAGAATTTCTTAGTGGTCCAACGTCTTAAAAATGCTCCACCAAAATCATGTTTGCCTAATCAGTCAATCTGTCTTGGATGCTGCAAAACTCTGCGACACACCTTGGCAATGGATTTCTGCTTCTACTTGGGAAATATTCTGGGTCACCTTCCTGACAAGATAAGCGTAAGAACTGGCAGTAAACTACTGTGACTGTACAGTGAGCAGGATGTAAGCAATATGCAACTAATTCTCTTAAAGGACCCGAGTATGGGAACCACAGAAGAAGCCCAGAAGTGAGGGGGTGTGGCGGCAGAAGTTGGGATTCTCTCTTTAGGATGTTTTTCATTTACATTTTTTTTTTTTCATTTTACCATTACCCATCTCGTTTCTTTCTTTTTTTTTTTTTTTTTGAAGTTTATTTATTTATTTTCAGAGAGAGAGCACGAGTTGGGTAGGAACAGGGAGAGAGGGAGAGAGAATTCTAAGCAAGCTCCGCACTGTCAGCACAGAGCCCAACACAGGGCTCAAACTTACGAACCGTGAGATAATGACCTAAGCCAAAATCAAGAGTTGGACACTTAACCAACTAAGCCACCCAGATGCCCCCCCCATTTCATTTTCATTTAATTTATTTCTTTGACAATCAATTTGCAGAAGCCATGCTACATTGAGAGACTGCAAAGTCACAGTCCTGCCATTGAGAAGCTCATTTATCTGTCACTGAGGTGGACAGCCTGTGACCAGTGCTATAATACAGGTCTGTCCCTGTTTTGGTGGAAGTCTCCAGAAGAGTAATACAAATGAAGCCTTGAAGAATGAGTAAAGACAAAAATACATCAGGTAAAAAGGTGTAGAAAAGTGCAATTCATTTCCTTCTTCATTTACTCAACTAAGATTTATTTAGCATCTATGGTGTGCCTGGCCCTCTTCTAAGTGATTTGTCTCGGGATGCACAGCTCAGGGATTGTGCTCAAGCCTATCTTACTCCAATTTTCACCATACTGAGACTCCTCCAGAGAGGATCATGACCTTCTGGAAAAGGGCAAGGGCTCTAGGTGGAAGACAGGGGTTAGGTCCAAAGATAAATTTCCCTATAGTCCTCTACTTCAAGCTTACCTCAAGGGTAGACATAGGTACACAGAGAATTTAGGGAACAAGTACAACAAATGTAGAAGCTACCAATCCCTAAGCACATACCACATGCCCAGCACTGGGCTACATCACATTTTAAACTCATTCTAACTTTGCTCCTTATGCCAAAATGCAAACTCAGAGAGACTATTAAATACTTTACCCAAGGCCACACAGCCAATAAGTAAGAAAGTCCAGTGTCTTTCTGACTCATATGCTGTGTTCTTACCCCAGCACTGGACTTTCCCTAAAGCATGTAACGAGTGGCTGCCTATTTAACTGAAATTCTCAACCCTTCGTAACTTACATTCCACCAAATGCTTTACTTTTATAATTATCATCACTCCTTCTGCTACAAAAATTAGTGACTAGCAAACAGGAATTTTTATGACAATCATATTTCACAACAGAACTACAACTGGGCTTTTCTAGGCTCTTCCAATACGGAAGAGCTAGATGAAATTAACTGCGTGAGCTTTAAGACCTCTCCTACTCTTAAAATGAGATTCCCTGAAAACTCCTAAATAAAGCTCGTAATTAACCTTGTTGAATTTCACTAGTGAGGAACACTTTCGAAATTTCCCCTCCCTACTCTCCCTGTTTTTTTGTTTGTTTTTGTTTTTGTTTTTTACTTGTTTGTTTGTTTTACTGTGCCTTTGTTGAATTCTCCCAAAATGCCAGTTGAGGTTAGCAAAGTTGTGCAAGACCTCACATTATCAGTCTAGGCTATTCAAAGCATATGCTAGTACTGACTGCTTTGTGGATATTATTCCTCTTGGTTACAATTTATGACAACCAAATAGAGCTTTTGCTACAAACAAAGTTGCAATTACAAATTAAAAAAAGAAAAGTATCTGGGCAACACACAGAGAAAGGCTGTATCTCTGAAATTGACTCTTGGTTTTTGGAAGGCACAGTGGGGCAGGGAGAGGGGGAGGACGGAGGATTATGCCTCCTGAATTCAGAGATTCCATCCAGAGAGCAGCCCAGCCTCACTTCTGTGGCGGAGAACTTCGACTCCAGCTTCCATCTGGTTTCCATAAGGCAAGGGAACTTGGCGAATGGCTGGCCACGTAACTGTAGCACGTGCACATCCTGACCACGAGTACCAGTAAAAGGAGCCAAAGGGAATGAAGAAATTTCCCTCAGTTCCTCTGCACAGTCTAGGGCAGGAAAAGTTGCTTTCGAGAGAAATAGAGTGCTCTTCTGCCCTGCTGGGCAGGTTCACAAAGAACTAACTGCTGCACTGAATCAAAAATGCCCAGACCTAATGATGGGGTGTTACCAATTATTCTAGAAATGTCAAGTAGATGATTTAATACCACTGCTGCAATGAATTCTATACAGTTTGCACACAGGAAGCGGTATCTAAGGGAAAGAGCCTATACGTGCATCCAAATGGATATGACAATTCTGTTAATGTGGAGCCTTGAACAGATTACTTAAACAGCCTGAAAAGTATGCAGAGTGTCCTTAACTTATAAGATTTTTACTGATGATTTATATAAAACATCTTGTACACAGTGCATGCTTAATAAATGGTTAATTAATTAAGGTTGAGGTGATGCTTTCTTCTAAGACTTATAATGATTAAAACATGCTTACGTGCTTTATGAAAAATGTACATCTAGCCCAAGGATACTCCATCAATCTTTTTTATTAACACACCTTTGTTGTTTTTAATTTATACAATTTGCAGTGCTTTAATTCAAAGAATCATGGAAAATGCAGTTTGAAAGGCATGTCCAATTCCTTCACCTTACAGATGAAGGCACCAAGGATGTTACTTACAGCAGAAAAAAGGCCAAATGATCCCCAATACAGACAGCAAGTCAGTGGTAGATCCAGGGCCACCCCCGTGTCCTGACTCTCAGTTTTCCTGTTTACTATTCTACTTGATCTCGTAAATCTTTCTGAGGCTACAATAATTTCAGTTGTCCCTCATAAAGACGCATCATAAAATTACAGATCTGGGATAGGTCTGAAAAGTTCCTACAGTACTGTTTATAGCAGTGAGGTAGTCTGAATGATGGTTCCCAAAGATGCCTCATCCCTGGAACCACTGAATGTTACCTTCGATTTTTAAAAAAGGGACTCTGCACATGTGATTAAGTTAAAGATCTTGGGAGAGGGAGAGTATTCTGAATCATCCCAGTGGGCCTGATATAATCACAATAGTCCTCATCATAGGGAGGCTAGAGGAGTCAGGGGCAGAGGGAAGGCCATGTGATAACAGAAGCAGTAACTGTACTGATGCACTCGGGAGATGGAGGAAGGAAGGGGCCATAAGGCAAGGAATATGGACAGCTTCTCAAAACCGGAAAAGGGAAGGAAAAAGATTCTTCTCTAGGAGCCTGAGAAACTTAACAGAAGACCATGGGGGAGGGGATGGGGGGGAGTTACAGAGAGGGAGGGAGGCAAACCATAAGAGACTCTTAAATACTGAGAACAAACTGAGGGTTGATGGGGGGTGGGAGGGAGGGGAAAGTGGGTGATGGGCATTGAGGAGGGCACCTGTTGGGATGAGCACTGGGTGTTGTATGGAAACCAATCTGACAATAAATTATATATATATGAACTTCCAAAAGGAACCAGCTCCATCAATACCTTGACTTTAGCCCAGTGAAACTGATTTTGAATTTATGGTTTCTAGAACTGTCAGAGAATAAATTTGTGTTGTTGTAAGTCAGTCAGTTTGTGGCAATTTGTTACTGCAGCAATAAAAAACTAACACAACGCATAACATAGTATACAGAAATGTTGGCAGTCAAAATATCCAACAATCAGGAATTAAATAAATAAATTATAGAATACAATGCAGCCTTTTAAAAAGTATTGGTTCATATTTATTGAAACATAAAAATGTGTATAATTTTAAATAAAAAAGTAGTTTATGACACCACATATAGACTATGACTCCATTTTTAAAGAGAAAATAAGACTGGAGGTATATATTCCAAATTATTTACAGTGATTATCATTGATGGTGGAACTTTTCTATGTACTTTATGTAGTTTTCTGCATTCTGCAAATATGATACAGCAAATGTGTTAATTTTATAATTAGAAAAAAGAGGTTCTTTTCTTAAAAACACAAGTCTATTTTTCCTTGATCCTTTCATTTTATAAAACAGGAAACATATATGTAAAGCAGACAAGTTGCTGACTCAGAAGGGATAGCTAGACCAAAGTTCGCAGTTTAGATCTGAGCTTATCCTTAACCTATAAAAGGCATAAGAAGCCCAACTTGACTCATTCCTATGAAAGCTCATAGAGGTGACACACACTTCCTTCTCTGCCTTCAATTCCCCTCTACAGACTGTCCTTTAGTAATTAAGAAGAGTTAATAAGTGCTTCCTCCTCTGGACAAGCCATGAAGAGTGCTACAGAGCATAATTACATGTAGCGTTTTGCAGACTTGCACAGAATCTCCCAGTGTGGATGTCATACCAAAGGATTCCACTCAGAGAAAAACTGAAATGTAAAGAGACTGATATTCTAGACCATTGTGATATTCTCATAAGCCGTGAGATTGAGGTGCTTACCGGTTCTTTACTACTCATTTCTACTCTGCTCTTACGAGTTCTTTGACTCTTCTTGCTTTTTCTCATATCTCTTTCCTCAGAGCATGGGATATTCCTTAACCAATCATCCCTGGATCTTTCTTGCTGTTTCCTGTCTAATTCAGTCTGGAACATTCCTGAGTTCCTACAAAACTCCAAAGAGTGTACAGAGTTCTGGGGTTGCAACGGTTAATAAAACAGAGTCCTTGCCTTCAACTCACTTCCAATCTGGTGGCACAGCTAAGCACATGCAAAAGAAGTAAATCTCTTATACAGCAAGTTAATACTAGAGACTGTCAGGTTCAGGCAGCACAAAGGAGAGATTAGAGCTCAGTGTAATTCCAATAGAAGAGGAATGATTTCACAGAGGGGACCTCTGCTATTTATTTGTCTCTTTGCTCTGCGATTCGTTCCTCACTCTCTTCCCTGCTCTGCATTTTATCACCGGAGGGTTGATCCCTGAAAACTACATTTCCCAGGCTCCTTTGCCAACTAGCTAGATTCAGTCAGTGAGAGACTCAGGCAGGAGACTGGAGGAAGGCAGAAGGCCAAGTATTTCTGTGTCTCTCTATGCTTAAGGTAGCATCAATGCCTGTGGCTGAATCTCTGTCATGCTTCAGCATCCACTGGGTGGCCCCTGCTCCTTATCTCTAGGACCACCTCCTCCTGCTGTTCCTCCAGCCCTGGCAATAGCAGTGCAGCAGCTTCCCGTGGTGGCTCATCTCATAATTGTCTCGCCATCCTCTGCTGGGCTTTTCAGCTCTGCCCAATGGGTTTTTGACTCATTCCCCAGGTTAAATATCCTGCATTTAACTACCAGCTGTGGTTTCTGTTTTACAGACTGGACACTCAGGAGTTGAAGAGCCAGAAGATTCTGAATAGGTAAAAAAAAAAAAAAATAATAATAATAAGTTAATAAATTAAAAAATGAATAAATTAATGAATAAATAATCAATCTAGGTAGAGATGACAGCATGGCCACAGTCCAAAGTGGAAAAAAAGTGACCAGGGCAATCAATGGAGCTGTGTCTCAGAAGTCATTAGGGAATATACTGGAGAGTTGATTGGCAATCTAGGGGGAATCAGATCAAAGAGGCCCTAGAGTTCACACATTGAGGAATATGGATTTTACTCCGCATCGCTGGACAATTGTTGAAGATGCTGAACACAGTAGGATGACCAGACTTAGTCTTTAGGAAGTTCAACCTGTAAGTGGCAAGAGATTCAACTAAGCAATGTTAAGGAGAGCCCAATGCAGGGCAATAGCAGTGCAAACACTGGAGAGGGTGCATTTGAGCAGAGCCAGTTTAATTTGGCAAAAGGAAAGGGAAGTGTTAGGGGTGTCTGGGAAATGATGAGCGTGAGAGACTGAGTGGCCATCCCAGTGACCAGGAGGAAACTGCAGAGGTGAGCCTGATCTGTGCTAATACGACAGGAAAAGCACTGCTTTGAAAACATGAACTTGAAACTCACGGTAGAGATACCTCTGGGAGAATTTTTTTTTTTAAACCCCTTTTGGTGTAGGCACCATGGGGTGGTACAGAGTACTAGATTTGGAATGAGGCTTTGTGATTTTTCTTTTTTAAGTAAACTACCCGCAAAGCGGGGCTTGAACTTATGACTCCAAGATCAAGAGTCACATGCTTTACTGCCTGGTCCAGAGTACCCCCGGAGGAGATTATTTTAAAAGGTATTCTCACTCACTGACAAATCAGTTTGCGGGAATGAAGGAAATATTTAGAAGATTTATATTGACAAGAAGCACTCACCTTGATTAAATTAATGTAATTTTTAATGTTGTTATTTAGTTATTAATGATAAATTCATAAGAAGATGGCATTTTCATGCCACAATGACTGTTCTGTTAACTTATTTTTATTAGTATTACAGGTAAAATACAAACTGCTTTCATGACCTATATTTTAAATACTAGAATGAAATCCTCAGTTTTTAGTGATGATAAAAAGGAAGCTCAGCTGATCTTTTCCCTGAAGGTGACAGGGCTTTGTCCCCTTCCTGTATTCCAGACCAATAATAGCTTATGTGTTAAAATAATTAGCTTATATGTACATGTGCGTACTCTTCTAACTTCTTCATTTGTCTTTCCAAACCCAGAGAATGTCTACTACATAAACAACTTCCAAATGTCATTATATGAGTAAGCACTCTAATTAGAAATTAAGTGCCAATAATTTGCCCTATTAAAAACTTAGCTTTTAAAAAAGGAATGATTTATTTCCCTATTATACCACTTGAATATTATCCTAAAACCAAAGCACTATTTTTTTTTTTTTAAGATTTGTCAAAATCAGAGTACTTTAAAAACAAACTCCCGTCTAGTAATACGACTTTGTTTATGTGATTTTGGGTCCTGATGAGTCCATTTGTTCCAAAATTTGCAGGTGCTTTATGAAAACGACTGCCTGAACAATGTGCATTTTGGAGCTACAAGCAGCCATTGAGATCTTGTATTCAATTTCACAGAGGAATAAACTGAGACTATAGGAAGTTAAATAAAGTGCCTAAAATGTCAGTTAGTCACGGAGGCCAGCCATATTCCTATCCGACATTCTTGCTATCACCATCACATGGGCCTCTTATCTTCTAGCACTATGGCCACCTTTGGTACCACCCTGTATGAAACCAGAGTGTGCTGCTTGACCCAGGGGAGGGAGCCTCCCAGATCCATCAGAGTTCCTGCCTCTGATGACAGGTAGGCGTCAGAGCAGAACAAAGTCACTCAAGCTTCACCTTTGGGGAATACGGGTTTTATTAACTTCACACGCTCACTCCTCTGGCTGTACAGCTGCAGCTTTCTGAATACAGTCCATCAGTCTCCATTGGGTCCTCCTGCCAGTTCCACATCTAACAGCAGCAGACCTAGGATGACTCTGACTGCCTCTCTGGTGCAAATATAATGGATTTATGTCTCAACACACACACGCCACAGAACACTGAAGGGAGATTCTGGCTTGGGACAGAGTCAGGCACATGCTTGCAAACAGAGCAGGATGGGTGTGAATTATTCATTGCTCCCCTCCCTATGGACCCAGGACCACTCCCTTCATAGAAGTTCTTTTTTACAGGTTGCTGTACATCCTCCAAAATTCTAGAGCTGTCTCTAAACACAGTTACTAGTCTACTTTCTTTTTCCAAAACCCTCTTTCAGGAGAGCTTCTGTATTTCACCTCTATGACGTGTTAGGGTCTAAAGACAGGTAAATGGACATTTTTTTTCTGTGTTTCCTCTCATAGGAGACATGAATCTCTCTTATTCTCAGTAATCCAGGGGTCTGGCTTAACAGTAACCACACATAATCTGCCTGAAACTTCCTGCTGCTGTGGGAGACAGGAGAAAATAGATCTGTTATTGGATCAGTTCAGATGCTCAGGTCCTCATAGGGTGTTAGGAACTGAATTGTGTTCCCAACCCCAAATTCACATGTTGAAGCTTCCATACCTTAAAATGTTACTATATTTGGAGACAGGGTCTTTATAGAGATAATTAAGGTTAAATGAGGTCATGAGGCTAGGGTCTTAATCTAATATGACTGGCATCCTTAAAAAAGGAGGGAACGATGTCAGGGATGTGCACACAGAGAATAAGCCATGCAAGGAATAGAGAGAAGGCAGCTGTCTGCACACCATGGAGAGAGGCCTCAGGAGAACCCAAACCCGCCAAACTTTGATCTTACACTTCTAGCCTCCAGAACTGTGAGAAAATTAATTTCTGTTGTTTAAGCCACGTGGTCTGTGGTATTTTCTTATGGTATCCCTAGAAAACCCATCCATAGGGTGATGTAGAAAGCAACATGGATCTTGATTTTGATTATAAAACCTGGCACCCAAAGGGTGCAAGAGGCTTTGTGCTTTTTGTCACGGGACATGATCAAATCTGACCAGTTTCCCTGTGGATGAAGCACAAGCCAAGGTATTCAATCTCACAAGCAATGGAAAGGAAGAATGGCGACCTTGCAGCCACGTGGATTTCTTTTTGGCAGGCATGGAGCAGAGTCGTATGTCATGGAGCTGGGTCACATTTCACAGAGCAACCTATATCCAAAGACTATCTTGTCCGAGAAAATATCTGTCCTATCAAATATCCTTTAGTCTATACGTTATAGTCCTGGCATATATTGTAAGAGCTCATTAGTTCAAACCTTCCACTTACTTGAGTTTTGTGAAAAAAGTTATACTGAAGTTTATCTTTATACAAAGTACAAATGAGGTGATGAAGAAATCAATCGATCAACTTCAAGGAAGTGGTATATTTACTTAGAGCGGCTTCAAGAACCTTAGAAATATGCATCTTCATGTAAATAATGATTGTACCAAAGCGTGAGGTGTTCATCTCTCATCATAGTCCAGCTCCCTCCCTTTCTCTCTCACCCTAAAGAGCGGTTCTTAACCCCTGCTCACTTTGAAAGTTGATTTAGATAAATTAGGAAGATGAATGAGAATACCAGAACCTACAGGAAGGACAGGATAGGATCAGTATGATTTATTACACATCTGCAAACACAGTCAAAATATCTACTACATAGTAGGTACTCCCCAAGTGTCCTTCCCAATCTCCTTTCCCACTTAATCTAAAAGTAAGCTTTACTACAGTGATTAATGTTGGTGCTGAAGGATCATGGAAATTCATAAATTATACAGCTGAAATGAAATTAGAGACTATCAACTCCAATTCCTTTATGCTAAGTAAGATGTAGAAACTGAGGCCAACAGAGGTTAAGTGATTTCTTCAAGTTCATTCACTCATCAATGAATACCTGTTGTGTGGCAAGCATTGGGCTGGCTACAGAGTTGGTTGTTGACAAAGTCAGGACCAGGATCCAGGACCTTTGACCTTGAGCTCCTTCCACCCCTAATCCCAGTGCTGCCCCTGAATTAGTTTTGTTTCAGAAATCACCATGTGATCTCAGGCATATCTTGCCACCTCTGCCCATGTATTTAGGGATAATTCTTATTCCTTAAATGCGGTAAAAGAAGACACATAAAATAAATCCTAAATGCTGACAGGATTACACTCAGAGAAAAGAAGAAAAACATCTCCAAATGCCCCTTTGGGTGTTTGAGAATGCCTGACAGGTTTCAGCGACACTCTACTTTGAGCAGAACCACGGCACAGATGGAACTAAATGCAAAAGGGCCATCGAGAGGGTGTGGACTAGGTCAGCAGGAGGGATTCTGTGAGAGCAGTTGTACCAAGTGTGGAGGTAGACATGGGAGGTTGGGAGCAAACTGAGATTATTGCTGAAGAATGACTCAAACTGCAGAGACAGAAAGGAGTGGTGTTCTAGGCAGAGGGAGCAGAACAAACACATGTGCATGGGAACATCTGTTCAATGTGGAATCTGAAAAGGCTTTAAAAAGTAGAAAGTAGGATACAAAAACATGTCATTATTAATAGCTTATAATCCTCCTGTCTAAGAATTTATGTAAATAGGCTATTTTCAGCCTGATTCATTTTTCTTGTAAACTGGCTTCTTCAAGCTCCAAGAGTGCCTTGAATGCAAACACAACAACTTTGTTGAAAAAGTCAATATTTACCCTTTTATGTGCTTTCTAATTTCAACTTCGTCATTCAGCTAATATTTTAGCAGGGCCTCTAAACTGGCCATAAGGAAGCTTGAGATGCTTCCCAGGCCTGTGAATGAACCAAACATAGCATTGTACCTGCTATGCTCACAAACTGAGCTTAGTTTACTAGTGCCAAATTTTTTTTAAAAGTGAGAGTGGTAAATTTCTCCAGAAGAAAATTTATGCGATCCAAGTAGCAGCAACACACACACACACACACACACACACACACACACACACACACACAGGCTTCCCATCTGTTTAATACTTTGGAATCTGAGACTCAAAAAATGTCTATTTTGTATAGTGTCCTGGAAACATTTTAAAAAGAAGAAAAATCTCAGTTCATAAGGAGATACTTCAACTTTCTCATGGTTATTATTAAAAAACAAATCTTGCCTCTGGCCTATGATAGAATATCTGGTATCAGACTAGTTCTCCTACTATAAACCTTAAAACTAGAAACAAATCATTAGGAAGTGAAATTTAAAAATAGTATTTGCAATAACATCACAAACACAAAATTCTTAGAAATAAATTAATGAAAGATGGGAAAGGCCTTTAAAAACTAAATAAATGCACAGGTATACTATGTTTATGGATCAGAAAACTCAATATTGTTAATACGTCCATCCTATACAAATTAACCCATAGACTTAATGCAATCTCAACCAAATTTCTAGAAGACAAGACGATTCAAAAAATTTTATGTAAATACAAAATGGCAAGAATGCAGAAACAGTATTAAAAAGGAACAATGGCTGGGCGAATTACACCACCTAATGCAAAGATTTATTACAAACTTCATTAAGCAAGACATCATCCTGTTGGCTAAAAATACAGATATCAATCAACAAGAAGGACTAGACTAGTCCAGATGTAAACCCGAAAATATATGGCCAACTGATTTTTGAAAAATGCACCAACATAATTTAATGGGAAAGGAGAATCTTTTCAACATAGGCTTCTGAAATAGATGGACCTCCACAAGCCAAAATGCGCGCACACACACACACGCACACAACACAACACCAGAATTTCAGCTCCTGTTTCATGCCATACACAAATTTAATTTAAAATAAATCACAGACATAAAAAGGTAAAATTATAAAAATTTGAGAAGAAAACGTAAGACAAAATCTTTATAACTTTTGTGTAGGCAAAGATTTCTTAAACAAGACACAAGTACATACCATAAAGGAATAAAAAAGTGATAAATCTATCTTCATCAAAAGTAAAATATTCTGCTCTTCAAAAGATAGTAAGGAAATTGAAAATGTAAGCCACTGACAGGAAAAAAATATTCACAATGCAGACGTATAACAAAGTACTAGACTATAAAAACTCTGCCAACTCAATAAGAAAAAAAAATAAAAATAAACCAAAAAATGCACGAAAGATTTAAATAGACACTTGATAAAAGAAGATATTCAACTAGTCATAAGTGCATGAAAATATAGTAAACATCTTTAATCATCATGCAAATACAAGAATGGCTAGAATTAAAAGACCAAAAATACCAAGTGTTGACAAGGATTGGGGGGCAACTCATACAGTGTTATGGATGGTAAAATGGCGCAACCACTCTGTGGTTTCCTCTAAAGTGACTCATACACTTAGCATACTACTCAATGATTTTAATCATAGCATTTGCCTAAAAGAAATGAAAATGTATATTCACAAAAAGATTTTATGTGAATATTTAAAGCGGCTTTATTCGTAATAGCTCCAAACTGGAAATAATACAAATGTTCATCAATTGGTGAACAGATAACTGAACTATTGTATATTCAAACAATGGAATACTACTCAACAATAAAAAGGAATTAACCACAGATAGACGCAACTACAGATAGATGAATGAATCTACAACATTCTGCTGAGTGAAAGAAACCAAACACAAAACAGTATATCCAAAATGACTCTAATTATATTAACTCCTTGATCATGCAAAACTAATTAATGGTGATGGAAATCAGATAAATGTTTGCATGAGGCAAAGATTATTGGCGGGGAGGGGGGTGCGGGGATGAAATGCAAAGGGCCATGAGAGAAGTTTCTGGAGTGATAGAAATGTTCTACATAATATTGAATTGGTGGTTACTCTTGTGTATACATTTGTCAAACTCATCAACGTATCCACTTGAAATGTCAATTATTCTGGAAGAAATTTGATTTAAAAAATAAAAGTTATAGGAGCGCCTGGGTGGCTCAGTCAGTTAAGCATCTGACTCTTGATTTTGGCTCAGATCATGATCTCACAGTTCTTGAGTATGAACTTCACGTCGGGCTCTGTGCTGACAGTGTGGAGCCTGCTTGGGATTCTCTCTCTCCCTCTTTCTCCGCCCCTCCCCCACTTCCATGAACACACACACTCTCTCTCGAAATAAATAAGTAAACATTAAAAAAATAAAGATCATAAGATAAACAGAAACTTGCACAGTACAGTTTACAAAGGCATTTCATTGTTGGGTTGAACTTCTTAATCCCTATCACCACCTTGTGAAGTAAACATACTACAAGCTTCTCTTGTGAAAAAATTACAAAATCACAGTCTGTTTATGAGCTACAGTGTCTCACTTGAGCATAGGTTTTATCCCAACACCCCCTGGAAGAGTGAGATGAACACCCCCACTGCCCCACTCACACAAATTATAAAAGCTGTTTCGGATGGAGCATCACCTAGATTTTCAGGGAGGGAGAGGGAGTGCTTATAATAATAATGGCTATATTGATTTATTATTTACTTATCAGGTCCTGTCGTGTGCCAGACATTGTGGCAAGCTCTGGTCAAGCAATTCTGAAAACAGTTCTGGGAAGCGGGTATTATTATGCTCTCTACTCACAGATGAAGACGATGAGCCTCAGTGAAGTTAAGGGACTTTCCCAAGTTCACACAGCTAGTAAATGGCAGAGCTGGGGACACAGATCTGATGGACTCAGAGGTGCAGCTCTTCCCATACACAGCACCACACTGGCTCCATGTTTAAGCTAAATGGAGCAGTTTCTTTTTGGCAACTAAATTTACCCAAGGGAGCTGGCAGGGAGTTGTCCTTTGGAGATTAAGCTAAGGTCAAATGAACTTCAGGATTGAGATGATGTGTTCCATACCTGAAGGATCCTGTGAGTGCCAATGCTTCTCTTTACCTAGTGGACACTGAGCTCCAAAGGAAAGAGGGGTGTCACTGTGAGGGCACCTGTGCTGATCACCTCAATGGTTGAATATTGATATGAAAAAGCAGGGGAGACTTGAGCGTGATCATGCAGTCAGTACTTGCTGGTGTGAGATGATGTTTTTGGTTAGAGACCTGGAATCACAGAGTCCTACATGCAAAGTATTGTGGCATGAAGTTTTCATGTTGACAGATAGCTTATGTAGACCCATTTTTCTTTTAAAGAAGAAAATGAAAGAGGCATCAAAACATAATGGATTATTATTATATATTTGGGGTTAAGTGCCAGATCTAACACTTGGTAAAAAATGAATTTAAAGCTAGAGAGTAGTGGGTTAAGATCCTGACTCTGTACTTGCACTGTGCAATCTTGGGTGGGTTACTTCTCTGAGCCTCCCTCACCTCGGCTGGCAGATGTGATAATGGCACGTATTTCGTGGCACTGATGATAAGGCAGATATTTGTCAGTGCCTGGCACTACATAATTGCTTGACTCTCTCCTCCTTTGAGTAACCCATCTGGAACCTTAGGCTTCAACTTTGTTGTGAATCTCTAAACTTCAGTCCTGGCTGTACGAACTTGCCTGGAACCCCATCTATGTCCAGGGAATGGAATCTGCTAGCAGATTCTTCTCAGCTCCTTCCATCTCTCTCTTCCGGGGTCTTGCTTTCTTCCTGCACCCCAGGCTTAATACTATCCACTCCTTGCTTCTGGGCCTGCTGAGTCTGCCCAGCTGCCCAGAGACCTCAACTCTCTGTCATCAACCTGCCCATGTTCCCTGTAGCTGGCTCAGATGAGAGGGGCAGGTCTGTTCTGATAAAAACTCAGTCACAAAGCCTCCAGGCCTTTCTGCTGAATTCTTTTCTAACTGGACTTTTAAAAAGGCAAACCTGACCATGTTATGCTCTTGATTAAAGTCCGCTTCATTTTTCCTCAAGACAAAGTCCAAAATCCCTAGCATGGCCTGCAAAATCCCACAGGATACAATTTATAGCAACCTACCTTCCGCTCTCTCCAATCTGCACCTCCACCTGCCCCAACCAGCCCTCCTCTTCCTTCCAACCAGATTGAACTACCTACACTTCCCAAATGGGCTATACTCCTTCTTACCTCAGGGACTTTGCATATCCTATTGCTATTTCCTCCAATTCTTGTCTCCCATTTCCTTCAAAGCTCATCTTTTCTATTCTTCATGAATCAGTTTAGCCATCACTTGGAAAATTATCTCTGATTGCCAGGGCTATTCAGGACCCATCTTGTCTGTATCCCTGAATCTGTAAGCTTCCATTACAGGCCTGATTACTGATTAGCCATTAATTGGCTTTCTTATATCTTTTCTCAGAGAAGGTGAGTACTTGGAGAGTGAGACTACATTTGCATTCCTGTGCCTCCAGCATCTACCAGGGTGTCTGGCATCTAAGGGGCACTCAGGGAGCATTTGTAGAACAAACACATGAAAAGAACGACAGCAAGTCAGGAATGATGAGTGACAACTGCATACCTTTGAAGGAGGCTACGGGCCCTGGAAAAGATAGTCCTTAGAGGAAAGAAAGCAACAGTGAGAATTTCAGCAATAAGCTTTCTGTGAGATTTCCCAAAGGATCCCAGCAAATGGGGCCGACTGCAGCCCAAGACCACTGGACCACCCTGGAAAAGCAAAGCCTTCTCAGAGTTGTGTGGGAACCCCTTCCACCTACATTGTGCTCTCAGCCCACTCAGTCTGGAAATGGAGTGTTACATATTTTGGTCGGTGTTGTGTGCTGGCCTGCTCCAAAGTTGAAGAGAAAGGCATTCTCTAGGCACAAAGAATGCACCCAGACCCACTGATTAGGAATGCATTTTTAAACCAAAAAGTTTGGGAAGAGTTAAGCAGCCTGGAAGCTTTTAGAGATCTTTGGCAAATGGGACTCAGCACAAAGACCTCCCAGGATGTAGAACTTGTCCCAGACAGGAATCAAAGCTGTCCCAGATCTGCTAACGATTTCTAGGGGCTTAAATAATTACCAAAGATCTATTTGTAGCAGGTCCCCAAGGTGGATCCTAAGACTCCTAAGATCTGCTCTCATATAAGACCTGCAAATGCAGGCTTCTTTGACCCAGCAGATGGGCAAATTTTGAGAAATATAGGCTGAGTTGAGACGATCACAGGATCCTTGAGATTACACTTGTATAGAAAGACTTCAAACCCATTTCTGGCCTGGTCATTATATGGATGTGTCACTGGTGACAGTCTCCTACAAATTCTATCTCTTCATCTTGAAAATGCAGACCCACTGAGACTATGTTCCCAGAGGACCACAAATCAGTACTGTGGACTTGACAGTGAACTGATACTGCACAGCAGTTGACATTCTCTGGGGTCTGAATGCCTGGATTCAACCTTGGCTCTATCACTCGTGTGACTACGAGCCTCACTTTCTACCTCTGTAAAATGGGAATAACGAGAGGATATGTAATAGTAAAGATACAGTAGAATTCGAATTTAGTGTAGAATCCTTGCAAGCTCCTGGCACACAGTACAATCAGTGAGTTTTAAGTACCATTAGTGAAGTGGGGGTCTCCTTAACAATCTGGGTGCAGAGTAGCCACAGGACTGACCAGAACACAATCTTTGCTCAAGTGGCTCACCTCATAACACTACAAAACAACTCTATAGCCTCAGCTATAAGATGGTCACTGACTTGGGTTTGTTCTCTGTGTTAATCAGCATGTATTTACCGAAACTATGTGCCCACCTAACGCCTGGCTCTGAGGCTACAAAGATGAAGAAGGAATGGTCCCTGCTTAATCCAGTTTTGTTAAATTCACTGATGGGCGGGCGAGTCAGATCCAAATAGATGTCACGGAAGAATAATATCTGTCTCATTACAGTGTGATAAGTTAAGTAAAAGAGGGAGGCAGGGTTGCTGTGGATGCACAGAGCAAGGGCCGAGGGTGTGTGGAAGTCTTCCTAAAGGGCGGAGATTTGGGGGAGACACAAAAGAATGAATAGGCAAAGATCACCAGCTGAAGAAGGCAAAGGAAGTAGGTTCAAAGCAGTAAGTCCAGCCAGTACAAGGGCCCAGAGATGCCACGCACTTTGGAAACTATTGGAATGACTTGGAGATATGGGAGTAATTCACCTCAGCTAGAGGCCAGGATATGAAGGTAGTGATGAAGCTGGAGCTTGATGTAAGTAGAAAAGATCTCAGGGAGATCCCATGAGCTGAATTTGGGTTTCTCAACCTCGCCACTACCACCATTTTGGGGCAGGATGGTTGTTTGTTGTGGGGCTGCCCATGCATTGTAGGATATTTAATAGTATCCCTAGCCTCCACCCTCCAGATGCCAGCAGCATGTACACATCCCCTTCCCCACTCTGATAACCAAAATCATCTCTAGACATTGTCAAATGTCCCTCAAGGGCAAAATCTCCTAGTTGAGAACCAGTGGACTAAATTAAGGACTTCACACTTTGTGCTGGGTTAGAGGTTCCTAAGGTAAGGCGATATGGCCAAATATGCATTAAATTTCGATTGTTTCGGATTAGAAAGAGGACAAAGACAAATAGCAATGTGGCTATTGCAACCATCTAAGAAAGGCATTATAAGTGACAGCAGAAATGCTAAAGAAGGGATGTTCTCTACATAGAGATATAAACACAGATGTATAGAAAGTTTATACATCTCTCTATATATACTCTTTATACAGAGATATACATATATACTAAACATATAATAATATATACTAATATTATATATAGTATATGTAATACTAATTATATATTAAGATGTATAACATATAATGCACACACACACACTCATTGACTCTATAGGAAAATTGAGGGAGGTTAAGAGAGAAGGGGGTGATGAGTCTTTACCTCCTATCCAAGGACAAATATGAAAACTTTGTTTGAATTCTTTATAATCCTCCAGAAAAATTATGAATGGCACCATTACACTTTAAAATTAATAACACAATTTCACAAACACATTAGCTCGTGAAATTCACACAACAGTCTCCCAAATTGGGCTTTGTAATCTGAATACTACACGTGAAGAAACTGCTATCTAGAGAGTTAGAGATTTAGCCAGAGTCACACAGCCAGTTGACTGTGGAGTGTGGACTCACTTGAATCTAATCCCGTTCTCTTCCCCGCCCCCCAACCATGTCACAAAAGATGTTTCATAACATCCGGCTTATAATATTCTAACCCATTGCAATCAGTTTGATCTGGGGCATTTTAAAACTAATTCCATCTAGTTTTTCAAACAATACATTTCCAAGCAGACGATCTCATGAAAATACATAGAGAAGAAAACCACAAAAAGTTCTGGAAAGTTTTGTATGCCTCTTTCTTTTTCTTTTTAATTTTTTGGTATGTGCTTTCTTTCTTTTTTTCCCTCTTTCTTATGGTGTTAATTAAGGATGCACTGTCCCTGTTTTACTCAGTTCTGGCTCTTAAACGAGAGCTCATCAGCCCCAGCTAAAGTACTCATCCCATACCCACCACGCTTTCTCCCCCAGTAACTCCCCAGGTTTCTGTGAATTTGATGCCTAGAGTCCATGTGTCACAACCAGGCCATTGAGGGGCAGAGAGAATGAAGCCCTGCACTTAATTTGTTTGATTCGCTCTGTTGCTGACAAATCTTTCTGCTTTATCTTTAGAAAGAGGGAAAAAAATGTTCCTTTTTTTTTTCATGGTGCAAAATTTACAGCTGATAAATCTGTCTAAATGCTGTTAACAGGTAAAGTGCACCTGGGGGCCAAACATGATTTCACCAGACCAATGAAGAATGTGTGCATTTTCCCCAGTTGTGCCCACACATCATTTGTTACACTGTTTGAAAGGCTTGGCCAGTGGCTGTACTCAGCTTCACTCCCACCCCGAGTCAAAGAGCCTCCACTTACACAGTTTTCCAACTATTGCAAGGGGAAAATTTCAGTATTGTTCCGCACACTGGGAGAGAAACAGAAAAGTTACAGAATGTATTCAAACTATGCAGTTGCTCTATTTTTTTAAATTCAGATTTGCTTGAGAATTGCATTAAAAGTCAGAGGGCTAATATGGCCCCTGGAGGTGAAAAGAAACCAAAATTTATCCAGAGCTTTTCATGGGTTAGGTCTTACACTTGTCACTTTGCCTGCTTATCTCATCGATTCTCACTGCAATGCTATCAGAGATTATCCGTTTATCCTCATTTTCTAAAAGGAAATTTGGAGGCTCAGAGAATATAAAAGACTTGCCCAAGACCACTCAGCAAATGAAGGTAGAATTAATAATATTGGTCGCTCACTCAGCGGTTTGTTGAGTGCTTTTGCCAAGCACTGTTCTGGGCACTGAAGATACATCTGGGAACAAGACTAAGACCTCTGTCTTCATGCAGCAAACATTCTGGACAGGAGACAGATAATAAACATGGTAAAGATATAAAATATCTAGTATTTGAAACAAATGCTTCAGTAGTCATTGAGGCTGTTTACCAAATATTTTCTGTGCTCAGCTTTCTGTGTGTGTGGCTCTAGCAAATGAGTGGTAGGTGGAATCGCTTCTGACTGGAGTATGTGATCGCTGGTTTGAGACTCTCCAGGACACTCTCTATCCCCTCCCATGCTGATAGGCAAGGATTTAGGTGATAATCATTCCATCAGTCTGGGTCCCAGGTAAGAACTCAAGAGCTCAGTGCTAAGAACAGGGTAAAGGTTGTATGCAAAAGAGAGGTTCAACTACAAGTGTAAGGAATGGACATTTAATTAGGAATAACACAGTAAGGGGAACTCTGAGGCCCTGCTCTGGAGTTCAAATCCAACAGTACAAATGAGCCTAAAGCCTGAAGCCAAGGAAATAGGGTTTTACAAGTCACATCCCATTGTGGAAAGAGCATGATACAGTGCAGGAGAGACAGAAAGTGACTCAAGCAGATGTGGGTTCAAATCTCAGCTCTACCATTACTAACCAGCTGAACAAAAACCTTTGAAACAGTTGAAACAGCTAATAGATGAACATCAGTTTATTTGCAGATGCAAATGACAAAGTCGCTGTATAGAATTGTTGTAGCAAGGGCTAAATACGGTATATTATGTGAAGTCAAAGTGCTTGGTCCCATGTTCATTAACTGTCAGTGCTGCGCTATCCCTGTCTCCCGCACCCCAGTAGCCTTCCTCAGGCCTCCGTTCGTGAGAATTAGAAGTTGTGTGTTGTCTGCAACAGGCTACAAGCATGACTTTTCTCCAATGACTGTAATTAGAGCCTTTCCTTTTAAGAGTCTGGTTCTTGTATTCCTCACTTTGGTTTCTTGTTTTGTTTTGTTTGTGTGCTTTCTTTCTTCTTCTTCTGTTTTTTGTTTGTTTGTTTTGTTTTGTTTTGTTTTTTGCTTCATTTGTCTTCAAAAAATCATTAATGTGTCCACTGTTCAACAGCATTCCAAAGACTAAACACTGATTCTCATTTCCTATGGCAGTCACTAGATTTCCTTCTCCTCTTTTTGCCTCTCTCTCTTTCCAAAACAAAGCAAAACAAAAACAAAACAAACAAGCAAACAAAGAAACCAGTGAGAGCACAGCTTCCTAGCTCCCCTGCAGTGGTCTCCATCCTGTGCATCTTCCTCTCCTCTCTTGGGACCTTGTCTGTTGATTGAGACATATAATTGGATTAAGCAGGTTTATGTCTCTGTGTCCTGTTTCCTGTACAATTTATGTCCTTCACCACACATCAGTAAGAAGCAAAAAAGGAAGTGTCTTCCTTGTTCACAGAGAAAAACCAATTATCCTTCTTCTAAAATGAAATCATATGTATTTATTTGGTGGGAAGTCTTCAAAGAAACCAAAAGGATCCCTCTAAAATATCCGGGCCCTCTTTACAACCCCCTGAAGTCAGGCTTAATGTTTATTAACTAAAAGTTTATTGGTTACCTACTAGGCACTAGATATCAAATACAAACAAGAAGGGGTCACTCCCCTTAAGAAGTTCACAGTCTGGGAGGGAAACAGACATGACTCATTACACTGCAGTGTGATTCATACAGTGTAAGACTGCAGTGGTCAGAAGTGGCCCAAGGGAAGGTGTGATTAATGCAGTGGTGCTTGGGGCAGGAATGGTGGGCTGGATGGGACGTAAGATGGCGATAAGGATGGAGAGATCAGCCAGGCCTGGTCATGTAGAACTCCAATTATATGGGAGAAAAAAGTGTGGAGTTTTCTTGTTTTCCCCAAGAGAGGAGAGGATTAGAGGATGTGGATGTGGAGGTTGATTCCATTGTGAATCTGGATTGGTTCTAATTCAAAAATGGAAAGAGGAGAGAATGGAATTAATTAGACACTGTGCTGGGAAGTTAAACATATTACCTTGTTTGAACCTCAGAACACCACAGCATGTACCTGCTTTGCCCCAAGCTGTTCTTATTGCCCCTATTTTATACATGAGAAGACTAAGGTTCAGAAACATTTGTCTCATATCTGCCCACTGGCCTTGAGAGACATAGCAAAGCTCTTGAGTGCTGGTTGGGGAACCAAAATGATATGTCCTTTCCACATGGGTTTTCTTCTACTAGTCTGTCCACGCCAAGGGCTTTTATGATTATGGCTTCTTTTTTTTTTTTAATTTTTAATTTATTTTGAGAGAGAGAAAAAGCACAAGCAGGGGAGGGGTAGAGAGAGAGGGAGAGAGAGAATCCCAAGCAGGCTCCTCGCTGTCAGTGCAAAGCCTGACACAGGGCTGGACCTCAGGAACGGTGAGATCATGACCTGAGCTGAAATCAAGAGTTGGATGCTTAACCGACTATGCCACCCAGGTGCCCCTATGATTATGGTTTCTTAAAGCCGACGGAAGCTAGATGAACAAATGGTAGCTGGAGAAAAGATGAATACTCAGTAAACTGTTCAGTTACCAAAGATGGCATAATTTCAGATAAAGATGTTAAGGCCTCTGAAACACCTTTGCTCTCTCCCACTGTTTGGAACTTCAACATTGATACACAAGAGAACCTTAGACCCCAGAAGATCATAATTGAATGAACAGTGCTTGCATAAAAGACATACGGCCATCACAAAGCTTTGCCCTACAACACAAAGAAGCATTTCTTGGGGGTCCAAAGTGAACCAGCTCATCATCACCAAGCAACCAGATCATATTCTCACATCTCCTTCTGACAGAGGAGACGGATGGTGGTGCTGGGGGCTCCAAACAACTCCCACGGGCAGGCAAGTTCTTCAGCAAGCTTCCTCCCTGGGGTCGACTACCTGGAAAAGGAGATCTTCTCCACCCTTGCTTCTGTGGGGTGAATCAGGAGGAGTGGACCAATAAATCTGGTCTTCCTCTCAAGTCCACATTCTCAAAAAGGATGGTGATTTTTATTTTGCAGTTTGCAGGTTCACCAGGACATATCACCAGGTGACTGGCCAATAAAGGCCCAAAACAACATGGATGTCGGGCAGGACCATGGCCACTGGAGCAAGAACCTAGGTCTCCAGAAACCAGCTCAAGCCATCTCTCCGGATTACATGTGTGATAAGGAGTTGCCAGGCTGCCTGGCAACGTGAAGAAACTCAGATGTGCAGCCAAAGAATCACTACTCAATCTGTTCAGAGGGTTAGGCTTCCAAAGAGGGAGGAAGTAGTTCAGGGAAAGATGTGAGGGGTCATGGTGGCCCGGCCTATCGCTCCTCCCTACAGGTCAGCCAAGTCAGGCCCTGTTTTATCAGATGGGATGCAGCCTCTCTTCTTTCACTGCTTCCTTGAAATGTACAGCCCAGATTTAGCAATCCTTGCCTCCATTATGTTCGGACAGAACTGATTCTTTGGCTCAAGTACTGAAAAGCAGACATTCTGTGGGCTGCCTGGCACCTTTGGTCTCCCTTCACCCCCCTAAAAGCCCTTTAGGTCAGATGACGCAGATAATACCAATGACCTCTCTCTGACAAATGAGGACTCCGACAGAGGGAGACTGCCTGACTACTCCAGCAGTTTTCTCCTTGCATGTCCTGCGGGATCAGACAGTGTGGCCCTGGTTCTCACTGCCACACACTTACATGCTGCAATTTTAAGCCAAATGAGTCTCTCCTTTTTCAAACTGCTGTAGGGCAATAGCTTCATAATGCAGAGGAACTCCATCAAATTTGGATTTTATTTATAAGATGAAAGGTCCCCTTTGTATGCAGGCACAATGGGAAGAGGATACACATCAAGACCATCTTCCTGAACTCTTATGGTTTTTTGTCCATCTCAAAGCAATGCTGTGTGTCTAAAAAAAGCCAAGAATCATTGCTATTATTGCTGTTTTTGTTGTTAACATTCTTCTTATTGATTGATTGGTTGATTGATTGATAGTGGTGGTTGTTGTCGTCCTGGGCTCACTCTCAATCTCTCAATTCCTAATTCAAACGTTTGTTTTTCTGGCTTCTTTACCAAAACCTTATAATGACAAGAAATTTACCATCTACATGGCCCTGCTCTGCCTCCATCCCCTCCCTAATTTTTTCCTCACTATAGAAACCATAAAGTCACACATTTTGCAGCCTTTATCCATTTCCTATGGTTGTAAAACTTCATGGCACTAGGATTTCTTTCCAACTATAAGATGTTCTAATTCAAAAGTTTGTGTTCCTTTATGTCAGTGCTAAGCAACCTTTTTACTCTCAGGTAATTTAGGAAAAAAATAACATCTACACGTTATTCTTTTTTCTCTACAGTTCAAAATGAAGACGGCTGTATTGGGTCCTAAGAGGCCTCCACTGCTGCAGGGACTGGAGAGCTGGGCCCCAGAAAGCTCTTCTGCCCCTTCATCACAATGGCCTTGGGAGTTGAGGGTCGCTCCAGGGCAGACTCCTCAATGTTTATGCACCCCCTGAGAGTCAGAAACCTAAGGACGCTTCCCTGGCACCACCCTCCGTGGTGGTACCAATGAGTTCTAGCAATGTCTGTGCTGCTGTGTCCTTGTTTAATATACTTCTGAGTTGGTTATGTTTATAAAATACAGTACATTCATTTGTCTATAAGTCTTCTTTAAAGTCTCATTAAGAATTCTATGGTGGGTTGCTTGGGTGGCTCAGTCAGTAAAGCATCTGACTTCAGTTTGGGTCATGATCTTGTGGTTCCTGAGTTCAAGCCCCCATCGAGCTCTGTGCTGACAGCTCAGAGCCTGGAGCCTGCTTCAGATTCTATGTCTCCCTCTCTCTCTGCCTCTCTCTCTCTCTCAAAAATAAATAAACATGAAAAATTTTTTTAATTAAAAAATAATTCTATGGTGAATGATGTATATAAAACTGATGGTCTGCCCTTGGGGTCCATTTGACTTAACATGGCTTCTCCTGTGGCTATTTCATAATATTTTTGAATTGTGAAGAAAGAAAGTAATTTTTTCTGTGCACATATTCCCACTGTTCTTTTTTGACAATAAAGTCAGTATGATGTTAAGGAGTGAGAAATAGGGTTTATAGCACTACTTGACTCTTGGCAAAGTAAATGAAAGAATGATATTTGTTGTGATTTCTTCATCAATATAATTTTGGTGAAAAATGGATTGGTTTAAAATAGATGAAGTTTAATTATTTACTCAAGAAATACAGCCAGTGATAACAATGAAGACTTGACTCGAATTTTATTCCATAGCCTGGCTGTGTTGCACATTTGGATTAGGAAGCCAGAGCAGATATCCAGTTTGTTTTTCAGGCTACCTTTCTCCTTTTCATTCTACAAATGAAAGAACAGAGGGCACAATAGGGTAGGGGTGTCTCCCTAGTCTCACGGAAGGTTGATGGCTGGGATGCGGTGAGAAGGGATGCCTCCTAACTCCCCAGGCAGAACTTGTCCACTCTTCCCGGGCTCCTTACTAGCTCAGGACCATTTTCTACTGCTATTCCATGTGGGGCACCCCTTAACCCTCTCTCTTTTATTGTATTAAATGGTTGATTACTGAGGCTCAAAGCAACATGTATAAACAGTTCCACATCCCTGTGCACACATATTCTTCTATTTCCTCCTAGGAACTGAATCTTTTAAAGTATGGTATAAAAAAACAAATATGTTCAGTTGAAAGGCAATGTGATAGAGTTAAAAGGGTTTAGGCTTTAAAATCAGACCAACTTGGGGCGCCTGGGGGGCTCAGTCGGTTAAGCATCCGACTTCGGCTCAGGTCATGATCTTGCAGTTTGTGGGTTCGAGCCCCGCGTCAGACTCTGTGCTGACAGCTCAGAGCCTGGAGCCTGCTTCAGATTCTGTGTCTCCCTCTCTCTCTGCCCCTCCCCCCACTCGCACTCCCTCTCTCTCTCTCTCTCAAAAATAAATAAACATTAAAAAAAAACTTTAAAATCAGACCAATTTGGGTTTTAAAGCTGGCTATATCTCTAGCTAGCTGCATGGCCTTGACCATATTACAGTGCCTCCCTGAGCTTGAGGTCACTATTTGGACCATGGAGATGTTCCATGTACATTCCTTAGCCTTCTTTCCCACCCATGACAGTCTGTGCCAGGCAAGATAGCAGACAGATCATATCTGAAAATTCAGAACAGAAAAGTGGCTCCACAAGTTCTCAAACGTGAAGACATTTTGAAGCGAAAAATGTTCATGTGCTATTTCGATATCCCATGTGTACATGCAACATGTAATACTGATTCAATCTATATGTAGTTCTTGGGACATGTATAAGTTTCTCAAATCTTGTCATAACTCTGCAGGTATACCTTCCCTGCCTTCTACAATAAAAATACCATCTCACCTTTCGTTCTCAGGATTCTGCCCATCTAGCAAATCACCTTTGGTTCTCAGGATTCTGCCCATCTAGCAAATACCTGATTATTCAATAACCACTATCACATATCTGCATTTTCTGTAATGACATACCAAATAGAGAATATGTAGTGTTAGAAAATATAATTTTCCGTACAACAAAAACCTACTGTGTACTTGAAGAATAAAAGAGCACTTTTAATAAATGGGGAAATGCATATTTTTAGAAAATATAAATTTAGAAAAGATATTTATCTTTCAGCTGTTAAGAAAGCACAGTTAACAAAGTAAGCTTTTTATCAGTTTACAACTTAAATATATCCTTTGAAATGTAAAAGCTTAATATTTTTGTATATTCCCCTTTCTAAAACTTTCAGATAACTTCCACTAATATTTATAAGATTCTCATCAGGAAGGATAAATGCAGTTGTAACTGGATCTACTCAAATGAGGCATTAAAAAAAAAAAAAAAAAGTTATGTTGCCTGACTGGCCCAGAGAGTCAACAATAGTTTGAACACTCTGAAGGAAGCAATATCCAGGCACTTCATGGTCCCTAGGCCCTTTGGCTCTTCACCACCCTCAAGCATGAAGAGGAGTTGGTGGTCACAGTGGTACCCTTCAGTCCAGAATCCGACCCAAGAGAAGTATCCTATGAAACAAGTCTGGTGAAAGTCCTAAATAAACCAACTGGGCTCCTTTCTGCCATCACTTTGTATGTGAACACAACCCCCCTAAACCTTTACAGACACTAGGGTTTAATTTCAAGCTTTCTAGTCACTGCTTCATTCTTCTCCGAGAGTCAACCATGTGAAGCTCCATCCAATTTCCTTGTCACTTCTAAGTTATACAAGTGAGTTTTTACTGCCGAATGACAATTACATTAAATGGAAACGGTCTGTACATACAATGATTTGATGTGAATAAGGAGGCCACTTTCCCTGATCTTGTGGGTCTCTGGGTATGCTAATGTCTTTGGGACAGAAAAGACGTATTGAATGAATGTGCTTGCCCATGTGAATTCTCTTGTCAAGACCCATACTGCCTTACTGCCATACGGCCATACGGCCAGTTCTCAGGGAGAATTCTCCACTGCCAATCTCAAATTGCATATTGTTAATGCGTGCCATTAAGATTAATCTTTGCTTTAGCTGTCAGTTCTTATTTACAGACCCCAATTTTCTTTGCTGCAGTTAACTCTAGCTATGAAATCTTCCCTCATTCTGAGGCCCTCATGCCACCTCAAATTGGCCTTAATTTGAGGATGGAACGTGTATGGAGGGGATTAAGACCCACCTGAATTCACCGTTCAGTTAATATAGATGAAACCTCCTTATCTAGTAGATTCTTCAAAAGAGTATTAATAGTGTGGCCCCCAAATTTTATTGCACATACAAATTACAATGTTCTTGGCCGAACACAGATGACAAGAGGGAAGAAAACTATATTGATTGAAAACCTACCATATATAAACATTGTCATGCTCAAAGCTTTACGTACATTAATTCATTAACAACAACCCTATGAAGAAATTAAGATTTTCTCCAAATTACAAATACAGAACGTATATCTTACCCAAAGTACCCAAAGTACTTACCCAAAGTAACCCAAAGTTACCCAAAGTAACTTACCCAAAGTACAAAGATATTAAATATAGTGGCTGAATTTTTTTTAAGTGGGGTTGGGATATCTGTTCTGCTAGTGCTCTTTCACTAGAACAGATAGAACAAGAAGTTAAGGGCTTCCAATTTTCTCACTTTCTCAACTAATGACCATAAGAATTATGTTCTAGGAGTTTATATTATTTAGCACATAATGGTAAACAGTTGCATCTCATATTTAGAGCATATCTAATTCTAAAGGTTGTAAAGAATTAGGGAACTGATTTATTGGGATCCATTTTCTCTCTCTTGTCTCTCAACTAATTATTCATTAATTTCAGCCGAGGGGTTCTGTTTGCACCGTGTCAGTCACTCCCACCAAAAAAGTACTTGTGGGTAAGAGTTTTCAGTAGTGGACTTAAGGATCTATTTCACTAATTCAATTTTCTCAAGAAACCTGCAGCTCTCTGCATTTATTGAAAATGGACACTCCTTAGGTTGAGTCTTACGGAAATTCACAGGTGACCAACTTAACTAGAATGCATAAATATGACTTCTCCTCCTTGTCAACAGCAGTTTGTTGGCTCTTAGCACAGTCTACACAGGACTGGAATTGGAAGAGAGCGGAGCTATCTCTATATCCTAGCCATGGATATGTAGAATCAAAGGCACCAAAACAATGACTTTTATAGACACAACTTCTCATTTGGCATAGTTATGCAGTTAGCGCTTATGGGAAAGAATAAAAAAAAAACTCAAAGGGAGGAGGAGAGGAAAGAAAGATATAGCAGCTTCCCCAGATAAACTTTTCCTTGAAAACATCGAATTTAATCTCTGCTTAAAAATGTTGGGCTAAACATACATACTTAACCCCTTGCTCCCTCCTTCCCAAAAGGCACTATAATGTGTTATTGTTTGTTTGTCTGCCCGTCTGTTTGCTTTAAAGTATAGATATAGAAGGACAAAGAAAACAGAGGAGCTAAGAGAAAGAAAATTTGGGAAGGTGGAAAGTAACTGGATGAGTAGTAATAAACTACCAGAATCCTAAACTGGAGAAAGATGTAATTTCAAAACAATGGGAACAAAGAGGATCCTACAGATTTGCAGAGAAGAAATACAGCTTTCATGTAAAGGTTTAAGAGTTGTACTGGCATCATACTTCCTAACACAAAACATGGAAACAAAAGAAAATTGAACAATGCCTTCAGAATTCTGAGGGAAATTATTTCTTTCCCTGAAGACTATGCCCAACTAAGCTATCAGCTATATGTGATAGGAATAAATGTTCAGACACACAGGTTTTAAAAAGATAATTTCCTTGTAACTCTTCTTGGGAAACTACTAGAGAGTAAAGCAAAGAGAAGAAGGCTTGAGATCCTAAAAATAGAGAATCTAACATGTATCAAAGGGAATCTCCAGGATGATAGTGAAGGGAAATTGCAAGAAAACTCTCCCTAGAGAGTAACTAGTTTGAGAAGCAGGCACTGAAGGGTTTCGCGTGCAGAATATTAGCGATCAATACTTCTCAGATTATAGGAAGAAAGGAGAGGACAAGAGGACAAGAGGACAAGACAGAGGCAAGACTGAGCAGACTGAAGAATTGCATTGTGATGCAGATAAAATAATACCTTGGCCACCCCCTCGGGAAGCTGTGGAATATTACAGCACGTTGAAGTTATCCCACAGTGGGCTGAAGTGCCTTTTATTCCCTCTCCATATCGATCTTTGGATACAGGCCACCTTGGGAAGGCCATGCCCTTGGGAGGGCCAGCTCTCTGCAGGGGAGGCAGAAGACGAGGGAGCTGACAGCAGCTGGAACAAAAAAAGATCCCACCCTTGAAAGGGCTTCTGGGCAACACATCTCCATGTTCACCACACCATCTCAGGTGGGAGCAAGTTAAAAGAATACAGAAGAAAGTTCTTCAAGGAGATGAGATTAATAAACTATCTAATATGTTTTTGATTTTACACAACTGGGAGTAAATTTGGGGATGAACTGAAGAGAACATAGAAACCTAAGCAAAGGACAAAAACAAGATTAACTCCAAGGACAATGAAATATTGTGCGAGAAAAGGAATCGTGCAATACTGCGTGCCCAGCTATGAATCATCTTTATACGGTCACATAATTATTTTGAAAGTGGGGAAATGCGCACTGTGGATAGGGGTAAATCCTCATCTACCAGAGTGGGAAATCAACATGAGTACTTTTAAAAGTTTTTGCAAACCAAGAAATAGCAACATTCTAATATTTAGTTGGCTTTCTGTGAATTACAAGTGTACAATAGAGTAATAGTGGTATTATTATTATATCATCATTGTTATTTATAAAAACAAACAAGAGGGCTGGATAGCTTTTATTTCGTGGCCTGTAAATCTATCTTACTAGAAATGATGCCTGCCTATCTATATATAATCTTCTGGACTATTCTATTCCAGAATATTTTAATACCTGACTAACAAGGGTCTCAGGTTATAAGTTCCACTTCATCAATTCTCATTCAACAAGTGGAATGATAGAAGAAAAACTTGCCGTGGCCCTGACAACAACCTGGATATTCATCAAATGTTCCGTGTTCCCAGAATTAGGGCTTTGCACATGCTTTTCTGGCTTCTTGGACTGGTCTTGGCCCCATTCTCTGCAGAAGTTGCTGCTTCTCTTTGAAGCTTGAATGTCAGCCGTAGCCTGAGGCCTTCCAGGAGTAGGACCCCTCTATCTCAATACGTCTTCTGTTACTCTCTGACCGAGTCCCCAACATTTCTAACAAGCTCCCGTTATTTTATTTATTCACTCATCCGGTTTTCTTCTTAACTCTCTCCAGCCTCAAAAGACATTTCCATACAACCAGGGGCCCTGTCTGCCCTTTTTACTCTGTATCCAGGTACTTGGTAGGTGCTCAACGAACAGGTATTGAAATAAGTACATAAATACATAAAATGAGCTTCACAGTTAAGATGATTAGGCAACCTTCTGATTTGGGGGTGTATTTCAGAGTAGTCACAATGTCGCTGATGGTGCCTGTTTGATCTCGTCACTGCAAATGTGGGACTGAGCACTCTCAACTGAGTTTTCAAAGCCACTAGACAGATAACCTCCTACATTCCAAACCACGCCTTTCTAAATGCCCAAGTTCAGAGCCACAGTTGGTAAGTCGTTCAGTATGTGCCAGCCATTCCACCAATACAGAAATTGACAGAGCAGAAAGCAAAGATACGAACACATTGTTACCATCATTTATTGAGCATTTACTACCAATAAGGCACTCTCTCACCCTCGTAATAATCCCAATAATTTTGTTTTGTTTTTTGATTTGTTTAAGATGAGAAAATAGAGGCTCAGAGAACTTAGTAACTTGTCTAAGAACACATGGCAAGTAATTATCTGAGTGCTAAATGAGAACTCAGGTCTGTCATTTCTAAAGCTGGTGCTCTTTCTGCTATAAAATGTCGTTTCTAGAATTTAAATTTGTACCTTTTCACACCCAGAAGATCAAACCACAGTAGCTAAAACTGTGCCATTATAATAACACAGCCCTTTTATAAAAGGAAAACTTAGGAAACCAACTCCTCCTTCAGTTTGTTGTCAAGAAATTTAAAGAGTTTTTTTGTTCATGGATCACTTACGCAATTTTATATAATGACCCTGAGAATCACGGCTCAATCACTGAGGCCTCAGCATAAATCAAGAGGGGAAATGATAATAAATATCTTTGAGCTAATAATGGAAAAGTACCAAAGTCTTCCAGGGTTACAGGTTAGCAGGAAAAGATATAAAATGTAAATGACACTTCATTTACTGTAAGAACAAGGTACAAATGTTCAGAGTAATTTCTTTCCACCATGAATTCCTAATGAAATGTTGAGATCAATGTCAAGAAGATTACGGAAACAGGACATGGAATTGATGTCAAAATAAGTCAAACCCAATGAAGTAAGTTAGAGGAAACGGGGCCATATGATCCTTTGTCTTTGGTTTCAAGAACAAAGAACCACATTTCTTTCTCTTCTCAAAGCAACAGTATTGAGAAGCTATTAGTTATGCTGAAAATGCCAAATTTTTATGGTACAGTTATAGCTTCAAAAGATGCTGGACAAAACAAAACAATCTCCCCCTTAAAACAAAACTTATCAAAATAATTTTTAACACAATCTTAATTTCAAGTTTCCATATTAATTGTTATTTTGATAGACACACGAAGATAATTTATAGTGAAAAATATATGGAAAAAAATCTTTGTTTGTGAGAAAAGAGTCCCAATTTCCTATTTTCAGAAGAATCATAATCACAATTTCTCTAATTATAAAATACATGTTCATTATTTGAAACTTGAAAAATGAGAAAGAAAACTCTTCCATAATCCCACAAACCATGATAATTTTCCTATAGGAATAAATACGTTTATATATTACATATGTAATAGATATTTCATGCTTCATTTTAGGATGTTCATAATCTACTCCCTACTCTGTGCTTGGAGATTAGGGTTTTCCAGGGTGATCATGATTTTATGTATTTTTTTTTTTTTAATTATGGTGGTCTTTATTGAACATACGGTTGCACATGATGTGGTTCATATGACTTCAAAAATTTTTTCATATAAATACATTTGGCAGTCTTGCTGGATGGTGTTTTCACACTGAGTTCAAAATCTATGTTATTAAAACCCCACAATCACCTTCACGCCACCCGTGTTATCAGACACCTGACCCGGAAGGACATGGGTGTCGAACTGACACCCTAGTGAAGCCCATCCTGCTGACCCTTCTCAGCACCATCCCCTTTTCTCTTTGCTCAGCAGCCATCTCCATAGAAATCTCTTTCAGAATCTCACATTATAGGTATCAATGAAAGGGAGTGGGTTTTGCCCTTGCCCATTACTGCCATAAAACCAACCCAGAGGCTTCCTCCTCTCTATCATCAGCTGCTTCTTTGGGTGTCATGGTGCTCAGCATCTTCTTTTCTTTTTCTTTTCTTTTCTTTTCTTTTTTCTTTTCTTTCTTTCTTTTTTTTTGAGGAGGGTTTATAATTGTCCCAAGCCATGGAAAAACTTCTTGCACCTCAGCGAGATCCTGGGCTGAAGAAGCTGTAGAGGACCACTGTGTGGACCCTGCCACCCTACCACATGGACACCCAGGTCTTCCCCTCCACCTCACATGCCCCAGCTGCACAAGGTCACTTCTCCTCCTCCTCCCAAACCACGCCGAAACCACAAGTGAGACAACTCTTCTCAGATTTCCTGTGTTGGCATAAAAGTTCACACCCTGCTTCCCTCCAGCCTGCCCTTTGCGTCTCAAAAGCCTGTGCTGAAGGTTAAAAAAAAACAAGAAAAGAAAACCTCTCTGTGTCTTACCCTTTCAGTCCTGTTTCCCCAGAGTCAGCGTGAAAGCCGCCAAGGAAAGGTTACGTGCAAGGGGGGAGAGGTTCATATTCCAAAACATCATCCCACTGATTCAATTACTGTCTGCTCCTCAACAACTGTGAGCAGCATGAGGGCAGAAGCGCCATTCCTGATGCCTGCAGCCCAGTGCTGAGTACCACTTCTGGCACAGCTGTGCGGTCTCAGCAACTCCCCACTGAACAAATACACACTGAGTTATCTATCACGATTTTTGCTTATCAGATATGGAGAAGTTTGGCTGCAACAAATGGTATTCTTAACAACTTCCAACAGTGCAAAGTTTCAATCAAGCAGAAACATGCTTTATTTCGAAGTGGAATACTGGAATACTTAGTGTAAACTGTTGAATTAAACAGATTTATGATAGTTCTGCAAGAGTAAAAGTTTACAAGGTGTTTTAAAGAAACTGATATCACACGCCATATAATTTCCACAAGCATTTCAATGTAAGACTGTGTAATTCCTCTGCATCTGATGGTGATGTAAGCGCAGGCATCCAACACTCAGCCCTCCACCCGCAGTCAAATGGGATGACCAACGGATATAAAATTAGGGAAAAACCAGCATCAGCGTTGGAAAATAGGAAGGATGCCATACATATGCCCAACACGTTAGGGGATGTATATTTCATATAGGCTAATGGTAATGAACCCAAGGCACCATTTAGGCTCTATTCATGATTGTCCCTATGATAGAGAAGGAGTAGAAAGGAAGTAGAGGGACCAAGACAATCCCTAGAAGAGTAATTTGCAGGGGTGAAAAGAGATCTTGGGATGGGAAAACCCAACCATCAAAATGCTAGTTCTGCTGCTAGCCTTTCTCCTTAAGCCAGGACCCATCTCAAGAAGAAACTGCTCACAACAGAAGCAAAAGGCCACGTCAAGTAGGAGGCCATGCCAAACAGCGGGTTGGTCCTAGGTCCTGAAAAGAAGCTGCACGTACGAATAAGAAAATCACCTTGAAGACATAAAATGCTTCTTTTGAAACATGTACTCTAAGAAATAACACAAATATACTAATTTGTTTCTCAGAAAGACTCTGGAGGGCTTCTGAATGAGTCTCTGATAACAGAGTCAGGAGTGGAAGTAAAAACAAAACAAAACAATACAAAACAACTGTTGGATGTGGCATAGATGACTGACTGTCCACCAAAGATTCATGGTCTCCCTTCCATTGTTATTCTTGGAAGATACCTTCCACTTCACATTACGGTAGAGCCATAAGAACAGTTCTTGCCAAAGGAATATGAGTAAAAGTGAAGTTCGACTAAGTCTTTTGAGAAACCAGTATGTCTTCTCTGTCAAATCTGCCTGCTTTGGCAGAAAGGTCCTCAGGAATGGAAGAAAACTAGGACTCTGGATCATCAAGGGGTGGAGGAGGGTAGAGAATAAACTTCTATTGTTAAGAATGTTGCAGTTTAATTCATGCAAATTGTTTAATGGCTGCAAATTCCTACTTTCCCAGCATCCATGCCCTGTTGCAATGTGACTGCAATGCCTTGGTGAGATAGGGAAACTAAAGAAACTCCATAAAGGACTGCTTTTTTGCTCCTTTTCCTGCTTCCATTCTTGTTAGGATCTGCATCCCTGCCTTACCCACACCTTATAGTACAGATAATGTTTGTCCTCCTTGTAAAGGCCAAGGAGTTGATTTCCTTGGAGCCTTCTAGCACAATAGACAACATCTAATGAGTGACAAGGAGGAGTTATCATGTGCATTTTCCAGGCCACTAACTCACCAAGACCCCTGGCTCTAGGGCACAAGTGGCTTACAGAAGACACCTAAATACTCACCTTTCTTTGCTCCTGGACACCTGAGGAGACATGTACACCAGAGCACAAGTCTCAATACAACCCCAGAACCCAGGTAAAGACAAGATTCACTCTTCTTTCTTTTCCCAGTCTCCCAGACACTCCGCACTCTCTCTAGGTCTTCAATAAACTCTGTTCTCGCTTTCCTTACACTTGCATTTGATTTCTAGGCTGCACAAAGCCAAGGACCCTCTTGGCTAAAACTGTGGAATCCCCTCTAATTCCTTGGACCTAGCCTGCATCATTGGGAAAGGAAAAATTCTACTTCTTCTCTATACTGTCTTTACCAACTAAAGGAAAACTCTGTTTTTCCATACTCTACTATGCTCACACTAATACTAATACTTCACTTCTGACAACAGATGTGTGAGTATTTTTCCATACTAAGCAATTCTTCAATTCTCTGTGGACAGCTGGGTATTCTAGCTACCCAGAGTTCACATCAGATCCCACAGGTTAAGGGCTCAGTTCCACAAGACTACCCCCACTTCAGATGCCAATCACAAGTTCAGGTTTTTATCTGTGCTTCTCACCGACTGGCAATAAATTGGGGGTCCCATGAATCCCTCCTTTGGTTCAACAATGTGTTAGAATGGCTCATAGAACTCAGGAAAACAATTTACGAACCGCATTATCAGTTCATTATAAAAGAATACGACACAGGAACAGTT
Organism: Panthera uncia; assembly: GCF_023721935.1. NCBI lineage: Eukaryota > Metazoa > Chordata > Mammalia > Carnivora > Felidae > Panthera > Panthera uncia. Next base: position 67,352,259 of record NC_064807.1, read on the forward strand.
AGGTGTAAGAGACGCACAGGGCAAGGTGTTGGAAAAGGGACATGAGGTTCCACGCTCTCTCTGGCATGCCACCCTCCCAGTACCTCCATGTGTTTGGCAAAGTGAACTTCTCCAAACCCCTTCAGTTAGGATTTTTATAGAGGCTTCACTATGTAGGTATGATTAAGTCATTGGCCATCACTGATTAAGTCAAGCACTAGTCCCTCTCCCCTCCCCAGGGATTGGAAGGTAGGCCTGAAAGTTCCAACCCCCTAATCATGTGGTTGATTCCCTTGAGTCTATTCAGAAGCCCCCAGCCACCACCTTCTCATTAGCATCCAAAAGATATGTCACTGTGGAGATTCCACAGGTTTTAGCTTCAGAACAGGGATAAAGATCAAATGTATATTTCTCATTATCAATCACAATGCCACACCCTCTATCCAGAGGTGGATAGAATCTGGCTGGCCTTGTGACTTGTCTAGACTAACAGGAAGTGTCAGAAGTAACGTGGGCAAGTTCTAGAGCCTAGGCCTTGAGCTCTGTCTTCACCTATTGGGACATCCTCATCACCATGTAATGTGGCCTGGGTCATTAGAGACAGAGGTTGGAGAAAGACCCCTGTAATAGCCAATACCAAGGCCCCAGACTGCATGAAACCATCTGAGGCTATCTTAGACCCTCTAGTGCCAGGTGAGAAGATAAAGACAATAGCCATGGGAGTGAGTCCAGGAGAAACCAGTAGAAGAATCACAGAAATCAAAATGAAGAAAAAAAAATAACATTAAAAAATACAGTAGAGATAAAACAGACATCTTTGTATTGCAAATTTCCAGAAACAACGGAGTGCTGTCTACAGCATTTTGAGGGGAAAATATTGTGACAAAGAATTCTATAACTAAGCAATTGAGTCTGTATATGAAGCTAAAAAAAAAAAAAAATCAATTAGTGATTTAATCAAGACATAAACCAAAATTTTTACAATTCAAGAATGTGGAAGTTGTAGAAAAGCTTCAGTGATATAATTAAAGTTGTTTAAATAATTATAAATATGGTTTTAAAACCTAATATAGACATTAATAATAATTCTCAGAAAGGAAGCTACATGATGAAAATGATAATAATTTGGGTCAAAATCAAAACTTATTTTCAATAAAAATTAGGACATGAGGGAAAAAATATATGCAAGTATGTTAACTTTCTTATGCAATGGAAATAAACATAGTTTAATTCTCAACATCAATAATTAGAGAAAATACATTCAAATTTTTTTAATTAAAGGAAAAATATATAAGCCAAATTTAAAAACTGCCCTTCTTATTTTTTTTTTAAATTTTTTTTTTCAACGTTTATTTTATTTTTGGGACAGAGAGAGACAGAGCATGAACGGGGGAGGGACAGAGAGAGAGGGAGACACAGAATCGGAAACAGGCTCCAGGCTCCGAGCCATCAGCCCAGAGCCCGATGCGGGGCTCGAACTCACGGACCGTGAGATCGTGACCTGGCTGAAGTCGGACGCTTAACCGACTGCGCCACCCAGGCGCCCCTGCCCTTCTTATTTTTATCAGTGAGACTTCGAGCAATATATCTCCGCTCCAATGATTTTTTTTTAAGTTTGTTTATTGTGAGAGAGAGAGAGAAAAAGAGCACAAACCGTGAGATCATGACCTAAGTTGCCGTCAAGAGTCAGATGCTTAACCAACTGAGCCATCCAGGCACTCCAGAATTATTAATAAATTATATATAAATACATGTACCATTGTATGTACATGTATATGTACATTCATTATAGAACATACAGTAACAGAATCATGAAAAGCATGAGATATAACCTGAAATTAACATTAATTTAAAACAAGTTCTACTAATAATACAAACAACTTTTTGGTTTCACTAAAATAATAACTTTTATTGAGAGAAGAATGATTAAATTTGCTTGCAATGTTTTTGAAAATCTTGGTTCCATATCTTGCAATGTAGCAATTCAAAGGTGCAATTCTGGGTCCGTTTTTATTTCAAACTTGGTTTTCATGACTAATAACTAAATAAGATCTTTCACGGAGATTAGACAAACTCAAGGCAAAGAAACATGTCATTGGCTACACTTAAAAATCATGACACTTGTGTTCTATTTCCCCCTCCACCAATTATGTCATTGTTATTGTTGAAATGTGGTAGTAAATTTCCACTTTCAATTGTTCTTGAAAAGGTACCAGTATGTCTTATATTTTTATTCTTCAACAAATGGTTTTAAAATTCTCTAAAACTTTTAAATAGGATAAAAATTCTATTTCAAGTTTTTAAAGTATGTTGATATGAGAGACTATTTTTTATAAGTGTAACATTTATATTGATTTCAGCAACGTATCAGATAGCAATGGAAACACCAGGAAACATTTCCAAACATCCGTTTTGAAAACGTTCTCTATTACCTCATAATGTGGCTGATGGTGAATTCCTGCCAGGAAAAGGGAAAGTATTACCTAGTCTACTTTTTGGGGGGTGGTGGTGGTGGTGGAAGGGAGAGAGTTGTTATTATTGTTCTCTTGTGTTTGTGTTTGCACAATGGACGTTACTTTTAACCTGCCTTTCTTTCTTTTTTTTTTTTCCAGGAATTATTTTTAAGATTCTTGCCAATTTTGTGAATTAGCATAGATAAAAGTAAAAGAAATAACCTTTAAAACCACTTACCTGAGCACACTTAAATTCCAGTGAATCAAGAAAACTGAGCAAAATGTAAAAGTGTCACCATCATTCACCCTGACTCTAGAAATCACTCTCTTCTACCTCACTCACTGTGAATAAACAGAGTGGGTCTGCCTTACATGTGGACCTGAGCAAAATACCGGTATCAAAGCATATTAAATATTAGTAAAGCTTAATATCTTTCTTATTTTTCAATAAAAAAATATTTTCTTCTGACTTTCCAATGAATGATCTTATACACAAGCTGGGACATATGCATCCCACTCTGGAGAATAAAACTCTAATAAAATAAATCAGTACGGGAGCATAATAGAAAGAAGATAATAGAAATGAGACCAAATGTATCAGCTGTGACAGTAAACACAAATGGTCAGAAATCAAAACATAACTGGAAGAGACACCTATAAATCCAAAGTATTAAATTATTTTAAAAGATTAAACATACAAAGAAAGGGAAAGCATTCTTATGTTTTAGCAAGTCCAATCAAATAGGAATTAGGACTCACAATAAAAATTTCAGACAAAAGAGAATATGCAGCAAGTAGTATTAAACAGGACTGGGAATATCCTTGCATATTGACAAAAAACACAGTACACAGAAATTTCAAGAATAAAAATGCATATAAATTAGAAATACTAGGTAAAATGTTCAGAAACACAACTATTAGAGACTAAAATACCAACCCAACTTTGGCCATTCAAGTAGATAAAAACCAACCAAAGATATAGACAATCTGAGTAACAAAGTTAATAAGTTAATATATACATAGTGATTTCAGGGGAAGAAAAGAGAATATACCTTCATTATAAGACCTTAAGGAACACTTACATATGTAGGTCATATATTTGGCTACAAAAATAAAGGCAAGATAAATTCCCAAAAGTAGAAATTGTATATATAGGTCATGTTCTCAGAGCACACTGAAATTGAAATGTAGAAATTAGTAACTTATATGGTGTCACTGGCTTTTCACTATAAGCCACTCTCTCTAAACCTTTCTAAAGCTTTCCACCAAAACATCATAGAAACTACTGTCATCTAGGAATACATAAATTTATCATGTTCTTAGAATATTCCTCTTCTAACTTTATGGAAAAGGGTAATTCAAGGCTTAGTCCACTTCAAAGTTGAAGAAATACATGTATATTGTAAGGAATTTTGACAATCAATAAAAGTGAAAAAAAAAAAGGAAAGTAAAAATCATCCATAAGCACACCACCGTGAGATATTTTTGAGATATAACCACTTCAGGCTTTTTCCTACACACACACACACACACACACACACACACACACACACACACTCACGCAAGCACCCACATGCTTTCTCCCCCCCCACACAAAATAGAGTCATAGTGTAAGTTTTTAATTTTCTATTCATTGACTAATGTATCACAGGCATATTTCCATGCAGTGAATGACAAGCTACACTACTGTCTCCAAAAACAGTGATTTTCTACGGTGCATGAATATACCAGGAGTTAATTCACAAATCCTCTATTGAACTCCTTCTTTATTCATTGATCTATTAATATTTAACCACATTGTTTACATGCGTGCCAGTGTGTCATCTGACGGTGTTTTCTGTGGATTTTCTCTGTTATTGCTTGGTTGATCTAGTTTAATTTGTAATATTTTGTATTTTGTTGGATTGGTTTGGTTTTGCTAAAATATTTTTAATTTTTATACAGTCAAATCTTTTTTTCTTTTATAATTTCTGATTTTAATGTCATTTAAAAACACCTTACATATCCCAAAATTATAGAAAGATTTTTTTATATTTTGGTTTTTTTTTTTTTAATTTTTTTTTTTCAACATTTTTTATTTATTTTTGGGACAGAGAGAGACAGAGCATGAATGGGGGAGGGGCAGAGAGAGAGGGAGACACAGAATCGGAAACAGGCTCCAGGCTCCAAGCCATCAGCCCAGAGCCTGACGCGGGGCTCGAACTCACGGACCGCGAGATCGTGACCTGGCTGAAGTCGGACGCTTAACCGACTGCGCCACCCAGGCGCCCCTATATTTTGGTTTTAAATGTACTTTAAAAACTTCAATCTGTTTGAAATGTATTTGGGTGCAAGTCATGAGGCTGTGAGAAAATAAAACATAATGGTTAATAGCAATGAACCCAGAGTCTAGGCTGCCTGGGTTCCAATTCTAGCTCTACTTCTGACTACTTGTATGATCTTGGATGAACTACTTAGCTTGTTTGTATCTCAATTTCCTCATCTGTAAAATAGTGATAATGATAGTATCTACTTATGGAATTCCTGTGAAAATTAAAAATGTTAATTGGTATAAAATATGGAGAGCTATGCCTAACACATAGCACTAGCTACCATTTTTTCCAGATGACAAGCCAATTGTGCCAATCCATTCACTAAGTAATCTCTGCTCTTATTCCTAATTTGAAATCTCACTTTTATCACTTACTAAAATCTAGTATACTATCCATCTGTCTGGCCCTATCCCTGTACCAACAATTTTTAAATTACTTTGTAACTTTCTAACATGCTTTCATGTATCTGTAGTAGCAGGCCTTCATCATTCCTCTTTTCCAAGGTGTTCTTGACTCACGCTACCCTGATATTTTTCTAGATGAACTTGAAAATATCTCACCAAATTCTAAAAATAATTCCATTGGACTTTTAATTGGAAATGGGTTGAAGCTATGGGCTTAGGGGTAATTAGCCTCTTTACATCACAAAATTTTAATGACAAATAGTTTACATTTTCCAAAAATATACATTGCCTCCATTTAACAGACACACAAGGTTCAAAAAAGCTCAGGAGCTCACACAGCAAATAGGTCTCGAGACTTATATCTGGATCTAGGTTGTCCTCTAGATGAATGTGTAACTTAGTTACGTGATTTATGATAGTTAACTTGAATAAAAATATACTCAAATATAATTTTAAGATTATTTTTTTTTACCAACATGTCCACATTTTCACATTTTCCTAGCCATTCTCTTCCTATTTCATGGTGTGCATTCCAAAAGCAACATGTAATCTTGGATGTCAATAAATTCTGTAAGCAGTGGCAATGTTCTCTTCCCACAGCATGATTGTAAGCAGAGAAATCTCATTAAATGTTGGCATTTATTTCTTTTTCGTAGGGCATCTAACCTAGAGACAATATGCAAATGTGTATGAGTTTTTTAGCTATACAAGGTATGTTTAATAAAAGAATTTTTCAGTGTTGCAAGTTTTTTTCACTGTTTGCTGAGAAAGCCTTTGACAGTCTACTGTATGTTAGCATTTATGCAGGTCCTGCAGTAAACAGATGAAGAAGACACAGTCTCCTGTCTCAAGAACTGTAGATTTAAGTGGTTAGATATGGAGAAATAATTTGAATACACTTGGATATTATTGTACTTCACTTCTTAGAAATATGGTCAAGGTAGAGGGAGATCTCATAAAGAAGAGGAGCAGAGAATTCTCTGGGACCTACTGGGGCCTTCCTTGAACATGTGATCTTACCTGGGGCTTGATGGATGAGTGGGAGTTCATCACTGGTCAACAGAAGAAAAGGAAATCTAGGAAGAGAGAAAAACACAAGGAAAAGTTGTGGGGGCAGAAAAGCAGGTTATAGTTGAGAAACTGCACATGATTTCATATTCTGACCATTCAGTATAGATAGTTTCCATCCCCAAAAAGATGTCTTAGAACTTCAGTCTATGAAGACTTAATCAGACTCCTGTCACCCAATCAGCCATCTTTTCTCAAGGTCACTTTTCATACCATCGATTACTTAGTCTTATCTCTCTTCTGACTTGATACTTCCCTAATCTCTTCTTTTATAGTTTGGAAATATCCTGAGCAAAAAAATTCATAAACACCTTCCAGCTTCTCTTTTGCTGAGGTGAAAATTTTGACTGAGTCTTACCCATTTGTACTAGTCAATTGAAAAGTATGGTTAATGTTATGCAGTATTAACACATTGATCATTAGAGTAACAGTCCCCTACATTTTGTTTGGAAACCTATCCAATCCCAAACTCCCAGTCTTTCGTAAATCTGGATGCAGGGCCTGGGTTTCTGCATTATGTCTGTAAGGGGAGAATAGCAGGTCAAAGAAAATATATAGGTTTGGAGAGTGAACTTAGGTGCCAGTCCCAGCCTTGCTATTTGTGCTGTGTGTGATCTTGGGTAAGTCATTTGTCTTTCTGTGCCTCCATTTCCTCAGCTAGAAAAGAAAATGCCCTTGGATTTGCTTACTTGGGTCTCTACGAGGAACAAAAATGAATTATGCACATGAAAAGTCCAGGTAAACTCTCAACTTTTGGAGGATGCCTTAAAGCCTGAGGAAAATAAAATCCTGTGAGTGAAAAAACTGGATAACCTCCAGCTCAGTAAAAATTGCCAGTCTTTGAGTGCATTTGATTCTATCACATTGGTAAATCAGTTTATGAAACTCAGCTGCAACACATACCACATGGTATAAATCATAATTCCTGGGCAGCAAATGTTCCTAAATTGTGTCCATGATGATTTTATAATTAGAAACAACACATGTGGGAAGCAGAGACTAAGTACCTAAAAACTGCTCAAAAAACCTTGCAGGAATTCACTAATCTAGGTCCTGCCTTGGTCCGTTGTAGATCCAAAAAGACAAGATTAGGGACTTGAGGATACTTCATGGCAAGGGTTTGTCTTCTGCCTGTGCTGATGAGAGTCATCAGGGGGCATTTCTGACTCTGTAGCCCTCCACTTCTGTCTCCTTTTCTATTTCCTTTTGCCTCTCTCATGCCACTAGCATGGCAAACCCCTTGGGCTTCATTCCCAGACTTATTTTGGCAAGGTGTCCACGTTCCTGCTTCCAGTCTCATGCACTGATGGTCCTAGCCAGAGCAATAAGGCAAGAAAAAGAAGTAAAAGTTCTGCAAATTGGAAAAAGAAGTCAAATTGCCTTTTATTTACAGAAGCCATGATTGTCTAACTAGGGAATTTTAAGGAATCTATTAAAAAAAAAAAAAAACTACTAGAACAAAGAAATAATTTACCATGGTGACAAGATATCAGGTTGATACATAAAAATAATTAATATTTCTAAATACTGACAACAAGCAATTAAAAATTTACAATAGCAACAAACACATAAAATACATAGAATTAAATTCATTTTAAAAAGAGAAATTTTGGGGGTGAAAGAAATGTTCTACATTTTGATTTATAAGTATTTACATTTGTTGAGACTCTTTAAACTCTATACTTAAAATCTGTGCATTTTATTGAAGGCAAATTTTACCTTAAAATAAAAAAAAAACAGATTGCTAGATTTTTTTTTAAAGATTCCTCTAAAACATTAGGCTCAGTAAAAGAAGCCAGACACAAAAGGTCACATAATGAATAACTACATTTACATGAAACACCCAGAATAGGTAATTCCATAGCCATAACTCAGATTAGTGATTGCCAGGGGCTGGGAAAAAAGAGAAAAGGAGAGACTGCTTTATGGGTACAGGTTTTACTTTGGTGTGATGGAAATGTTTTGGAACTAGACCAGAGGTGGTTGGCTGCACAACGTTGTGAATGTATAAAAAGCCACTGAATTGTTCCATTAAAATGGTTAATTCACTGTAATGTGAATGTCACCTCACTAAGTTATGTAAAAACAAACAAACAAACATAGAAACAATGTCGGATTAGAAAGTGGATATGAGTGTGCTCGCGACCTGGAGTTGGTGACTTCCCCTCTCTGAGCCTGAGCGCTCCTAACTACGGCCTCGGGGCATACACGCAGTGTGCCTGGCCCTGCTTTACATGCTTTTCCTCATTCGATCACCATTTACAGATGAAGAAATTGGGCTTAGAGAAGTTGAATGATTTGCCCCTCCTCTGTATTACAACAAAGCTGGACCCTGTATCTCTCATCTCTTGAAGCTCTAGCTCTCCTTCTATGGTTGGATCAGCAGACAGCCCCACTTCCGCATCCTTCCGGAGCTAGGTAATGAAATGGATCTCTGAGACCTAATCAGATGTGGGAGCTCTAAAGGGGCCTTGGAATATAAACCAAAATCGGACCCTCAAATCTCTGGCCTAATATCAATTCCAACCGTCCCTGGCTATAGGCTTTATTTATCACCGTGAAATTCCAAGTATCTATCCTTTCTGGAAATTAAAGCAGAGAGGGAATTCTTCAAGCGCTTTCTCTGTGATTATATGCGGAAATGAGCACTCTAAACTAACTCGAGTACTTTATTCTTTTGAGCACCCTTTTATTTTATGTTGAGCGGCTTGTGTGCAAATTGCAATCTAAGTTCTTTCTTCCCAAGCTTCTGCAGTTTTCCAGTTTGCAGCTTACTTATTATTCCTTGCAATGTCATAACAACAGGTTAAATCCAAGCTCTTGCAAGGTTTGTGCCAAGATGAGATTTTTTTAAAATCGTATCTAAATTACTTCATGAAACAATGTTCCTATCTGCCTCCAAGCTGCTGTCAGGGCTGAGGCCAAAAGCTGTGCTAGGAACAGAGCAAACTGAGCCAGAGGTCCCCAGGGAAATAGCAGAGTAAAAATCAGCTCTGGGGAGAGCCCTCAATAGACATCGTCTTATTTCATATTTTCCTCCAAATGGTACAGGTGGTGCCCTTGCAAAGTATATTTCCTAATCAGACTCTGATTCTACATGGGTTAGAAGCCCCCAAACCATGTACCCGTGGCTTTCCTCTAAACCTCTATTGTGATAAAAATGAAATAAAAAGAAAACATCTCTGTTTTCTTAGACTAAGACTCCTCACCCTTAATATAAAATTTTGTCATTCATTTATTCAGCAAACGTTCTCTGAATGCCTGCTAAATTACAAGCGTTGGGTATAAACATATGGATGAAAAACATTGTCCCTGCCCTTCAGAAAGTCACTCTCTGATGGGAGTGGTAATAAAAACAGATTATTACAGTACGAAGTGATAGAAGGTATTACTGGCGAAAGGTGGATTAGTGTTGCTTTGAGGGTCAGTGCTATATTATCCTTTCTATTCTCATTTGTTTATTCATTCTTCATTCGCTCAGCAAACATTTACCAAGTAACCAGAGTATGTAATGTGCTATTCATTACTCTGGGGTCCACAAAAATGAATTGGTAGTCTCTTCAACAAATGGTATGGGGAAACTGGACAGCTATATGCAAAAGAATGATCCTGGACCACTTTCTTACACCATACACAAAAATAAACAAAATGGATTAGGTCTCACCTAAATGTGAGACCTAAAACTATAAAAACCCTAGAAGAGAGGAGAGGCAATAATTTCTCTGACATTGGCCATAGCAAACACCTTTCTAGATATATCTCCTGAGGTAAGGGAAACAAAAGCAAAAAAAAAAAATGATTATGACTTCACTCATATGAGGACTTTAAGACACAGAACAGATGAACACAAGGGAAGGGAAGAAAAAATAATATAAAAGCAGGGAGGGGGACAAAACATAAGAGACTCTTAAATATGGAGAACAGAGGGTTACTGGAGGGATTGTGGGGGGGGCGGGTGGATGGGCTAAATGGGTAAAGGGCATCAAGGAATCCACTCCTGAAATCATTGTTGCACTATACGCAACTATTTTGGATGTAAATTTAAAAATTAAAATCAAAATTTTAAAAAATGATTAGGACTACACAAAATAAGAAGCTTCTGCCCAACAAAGGAAATAATCGACAAAACTGAAAGACAATCTACTGAATGGGAGAACATACTTGCAAATGACACATCCAACAAAGGGTTAATACCCAAAAAATAGTAAGAAATTATACAACTCAACACCAAAAAACCACAAATAATCCAATTAAAAAATAGGCAGAAGACATAAACAGACATTTCTCCAAAGATATACAGATGGCCAACAGACACATGAAAAGATGCTCAACATCACTTATTATCAGAGAAATGCAAATCAAAACCACAATGAGATATCACCTTACACCTGTCAGAATGGCTAAAGTCAAAAACTCAGGAAACAAGTGCTGGCAAGGATATGGACAAAGTGGAATCCTGTTGCATTGTTGGTAGGAATGCAAATTGTGCGGCCACTGTGGAAGACAGGAGGTTCCTCAAAAAATTAAAAATAGAGTTACCATATAGTCCAATAATCGTTCTACTGGGTATTGACCCAAAGAATACAAAAATGCTAATTCAAAAGGATACATGCACCCTTATGTTTACTGCAGCATTATTTACAATAGCCAAACCATGAAAGCAGGCCAAGTGTCCACCAATAGATGAATGGATAAAGAATGTGGTATATATATCTACAATGGAATATTATTCAGCCATAAAAAAGAACAAAATCTTGTCATTTGCAACAACATGGATGGACCTAGAGAGTATAATGCTAAGCAAAATAAGTCAGAGAAAGACAAATACTACATGATTTCACTCAGCTGTAGAATTTAAAAAACAAAACAAATGAAAAAAGGGAAAAAAAGAGAGAGAGAGTCAAATAAAAAAACAGCCTCTTAACTTTAGAGAACAAACTGGTGGTTACCAGAAGGGAGGTGAGTGAGGGATGCGTGAAATAGGTGAAGGGGATTAAAAGTATACTTATCACCATGAGCACTTAGTAATGTAGAGAATTGCTGAGTCGTTATATTGTACACCTGAAACTAAAATAACACTGTATATGAACTACAATTAACATTAAAAGTGAATGGGATAAAATTGTGTGTGCAAAGTCTTTCTCGATTTATTAGAGAGACAATGCAAGTGCCAGATATCTTCTGTTGCCCCTCCGGATCTGTCATTCACTTATTCCACTCTTCCCTGTGATGCACAAAGTTCACCTTTAGTGGACTTCAACTGATGACTTTTCCTCCAGATGTGTTTTCTATAGACAGACCACTCTACCATTTGAATTCCTTGATCGATTTCTCCTAGCAAAGTGACAGCATACACATTTTTCTATTTCAGTATTTTCATAAATCATGTCCACAGGGTCTTTTCCATATGCATCACAATAGAGATATTTCTTAATTTTTCAGGTTTTCTGTTGTATTAAATTTTATAAATTATACCTTCTACCATTGCAATCTGTTGTTGTTGAGATTATTTCACCAAGTCCATTTTTTTTTAATTTTTTTTTAACGTTTATTTATTTTTGAGACAGAGAGAGACAGAGCATGAACGGGGGAGGGTCACAGAGAGAGGGAGACACAGAATCTGAAACAGGCTCCAGGCTCTGAGCTGTCAGCACAGAGCCCGACGCGGGGCTCGAACCCAGGGACCGTGAGATCATGACCTGAGCCAAAGTCGGATGCTTAACCGACCGAGCCACCCAGGCGCCCCCCAAGTCCATTTTTTTAAAATGCTAAAAATTTAGCCTAAAACACCACATTAATCTCTTATCAATTTTTAATCAATAAGCTTAAATATATGTATATTTTTTGTTATAAATATTACTTTATGTTGACCATCTCTATGTGTAATACTTAGTTGTGATGTCATGACTTAAAAACAAAATTAATATTTTTTAATTCTTGAACTTAAGAAGAACTTTTCATTTTACCTCAGTAGGATTAAAATAGCAACATCAAAGGAATGCAGTCAAAATATTTTGCCTTACATTGGACAGTTTCTTATATTTCTACATCTATAAAAGCACTGAGCACAGTATATTGGGATTCATGTCTGCCTCCCTCAGGAAAACACATGCTCCTTAAGGGCAGAAATTAAGTATTATTCACCTTTAGGAGAACAATGCCTTGCCTGGCCTGCTCCAGATGGTGTTAAGTGAAGTGAGTTGATTGTAGAGTCATAAGTTGTTGTTGTTGTTATTGTTGTTGTTGTTGTTGTTGTTGTTTTAATTATCTTTGCATACTCTGTGTATATGACTTTCCAGGTGTTTCATCTAAAGAAGTAAGCAGCTTAGTGTTGTCAACATTCTCAGATGTGGAGAATACTCAAGTTCAGCCCTGGTATCCACTTACTTTGATTAACTCTGTTCCTACTTTTGTCACCATTCAAGCTCATTTATCCACACCACTTCCTAAGCCCTGCGTAAAAATATTCAAAGTCTCACACACTAGTCCTCCAGCCTTTGACCCATCGTTTCTGGGGTTAGATTCTCATCAGCCAGGATCTGCACCAGGAGCTGAGAGAAAATGGGTTGAAGAGGAGGAGGGAAGAGAAAGTCAAGGAGGAAAGAAGGGGAGAAATGATGTGCCAGCATGCATTCATTGGTCTGTTTATTGAAAGTTCCACACAGGTAGTGAATTTGTATCTTTTATTCACTATTATGGACCCAGCTTCTAGAACACAGCTTTTCACATAGTAAGTGCTCAATAAACATTTTTAACAGATGGAAGACCTGATAAAGGACACTGGGATTTCTTGAGAACCTACTATTTGATAGGTTCGGTGCTAAAGACTTTCACCCATGATCTCACTTTAAATGTAATCCTCACACCATCTTTGTGAGGTAGATCATTTACCCCTATTTTACAGAGAAGCACACTGAGCCCTTACTACTATATGCAAGCTGTTGGTAACATTTCACAGATCAGACATCATGGAGTAAAGGATTTGTCAGAGTGAAAGGGAACTCAGAGATGAGCTAAGTCATCTCAATTTACTGATGGAGAAAATAACACTCAGATGGCTGAAGCGACTTGCCAAGGTCTCACTGGGATTAGGGTTGGAGGCTAAACCTGAACTCAAATCTCCCACCTCAGTTGAAGACTTGCCTGTTCTTGAGGCCTCTTGCTGTTCTGATTACTGCTACATTTACAGGAATGGAAACCACCAGACATACCCCCAAAGAGAGCTAATTCTAAGTGTTCTTTGAGTCATGTTCTACAATCACCCGCCACCTTCTGACCACCACCCACTCCATGAATTTTGTTTATCCACCAGGGTGACCCTGCATGCAGCTCTTGGCCCTTTAAGCCCCTACTTGTATTGGTCCTAAAAACAGAGGAACTTCTATACTTGGCAGAGAAACATTTACCAAAGAACAGGACATGTTCTTTTTCTTGTTTTAACTTGACTCCATTGTTCACCAAATCTATTTTTCCTTCTATGAAGTATACCTGAACAGTTTATGACAGGATTTAACATTAAAACCTGTAATATAAAGATCTCTCTTTGTCTCTATACCCTGACGGTTTGTCAAATAAGGTTAATGTAGATTGCTAAAGGCATAACTACATTATTAGACAATCCTTCAGGTTAGTTCTTTGCGTCCGTGCATGTTGCAGACAGCAGAATCAACAAGAGGAGTGGGGATCAGGAAGCAAAGGAAGGGGAAATGCAAATATGAACTTGTAATTCTGACAGGCACCAGTTCTGGCTACTCTGGAGGGCCCCATTCTGGATTCCTAAGGTCGACATCACACAAGATCTACCTCATTTCTTGGGCACTCCCCTACTTTGCATCTCAAGTAAACACTTCCCTATTGCTGTCACTTATGTGCTTCTTTATTGATCTAAGAAAATGAGATTATTTGTCATTCAGAACTAAATTTGATAGTATTTATGGATGCATAACATGAGCTAGGTGTTTTACCAAGCAAATGAGACAGTGAGTAGATGCAACAGATGCTGGTTAATGCTGAATTCACACCCACATCATCTCTTGACTGGACTGTTCCAAGAGTCTCTTGACCAGTTTCTCTGCTTCCTTTCCACCTCCAAAGCATCATCTCAAAGCGATCTTTCCAAAATACAAATTTCATCACGTCACACACACAGCCCCCACTGCTTACAACACTTGAATGTTACCTACAGAAGGAAGTACCGACTCGTCAACATGGTAGATAGACAGGTGCTTGAAAGTCTGGCCTCAACCTACCGGCCTGATACTCTCCATCTGACACCCATTGTTTCTGCTACCACAACACTTCATGACTCATTTCTCAACAGGACAAGCTGTTGCTTCACAAGGATTACTCTTGTGCCTTTTTTCCAGATCTCCTACTCATACTTCACGACCCTGGGAAGCATCAAGATCTTTTCAGGTAGAGCTAGTCATGTGTTTCTTGCATTAGAACTGGGATAGCACCAAAACCTAGTTATCGGATTCCTTATCCATCTACCCCATTGGACTGTGAGCTCTTCAAAACAGGAGACCATGTTTTATATTTACTTATCACCCCAGCAATTATCACGGTGCCTGCAAAAGAGTAGGAATCAAAAAAATATTCATCAAATGGTCATATACTGTGTTCAGAGCACTGGGCTAATTGCCACAAGGAATGCACCGAAGGGTTATTCAAAGCCTATCCTTAACAAACTGGTCCTTCATTAGGACAGCTAATACCCACATTAATTTTTAGACTATGTGTGCAAATACATTTTGGTGGCAAAAATCTCATGGCACCCTATTGGAATTAAATTACATTTATGGTGATTGCCTTTCACTTGATCACTCTTCAGCATCTTTTGAGAGTTTTTACTATTCTGATTGTCCTCTCCTATCTCTCTCAGGCAAAGCACTATGTGTGTTCCAACCAACACAAAATCATACTTTAATATTGCCCGAATTTTCTCTGTACCACTTGTCTGAAACAGTATATAGTCACAGCTGAAGTAAAATTGAATGTACACAGTGATTGAAATTTGACATAACATCTGAGATGTTACATCTGGTACATCTGGGTGACAAGACATGCCGAATGAGCAATGCTGACGTACCCAGGCAGCTATCATATGCATATAGTCTTTAGCTTAAGATGCATCCTATAGACACTAAAATAAACATGTTAAAGGTCTAAAATATAGAGAAAAACAAACAGGAGGATCAAGGAAGGCTGTACAGAAAAGGCACTATCTGAACCTAATGGGAAAATGGAACTTATTGTTAAACACTGTAAATAATTTAGAAATTTTATTTGAGTCACCTTTTGGCATTTCGGTAAGAAAGGGAACCGTCACAGAAGATTTCAGTCAGAGTAATCCGGTGAGTAAATGCATGCAAACCAAATAGAAAGTCAATCCAGAGATACAATTAAATAGCATGTGAGGGAATCTTTTGAGCAGTCCAGAGCTGGTCGTGAGGTTTTACCTTAGAGTTGTGTTCTGTGCTTAGTAAGATAAAAATCTTAGTAACATTGATCCCAGTTAAGGTGATAGAAATGAACAATAAAAACATTTTCAGGGCAGAAAACCCTCCCCACAACCCATAACCCCAATCTAAGCATGAGAAAAACATCAGACCAATGAGGGATATTCTACCTAACCTGTACTCCTTGAAACTGTCAAGGTCATCAAAAACAATGGAAGTCTGAGAAATTATCACACACCAACGGAGGCAAAAGAGACATGACAATTAAATGTAACATCGGATCCTGGATGGGATCCTGGAACAGTAAGGATATTAGGGAAAACCTAGTGAAATCAAAGTAAATGTAGAGTTTAGCTAAAAGAAATATAGTAATTAATAGCTAATAGTAATGTGCCAATGTTGGTTTCTTAGTTACAACAAGTGTACCATAGTGATGTAAACAATCAGGGAAACTGGATGAGGACAACATAGAACTCTCTGTGATATTTTTATAACTTTTCTGTAAATTTAAAACTATTCTAAATTTAAAAAAATACATTTATTAAAAAAGAAATTGTGGGGCTCCTGAGCATCTCAGTCAGTTAAGTGTCCGACTCTTGATTTCAGCTCAGGTCATGATCTCACTCACTGCCATGGGATCAAGCCCCGTGTCAGGCTCCATGCTGAGTATGGAGCCTGCTTGGAATTCTCTCTCTCTCTGCCCCTCTCCCCTGCTCGTGCTCTGTCTCTCTCAAAATAAATAAATAAACATTTCTTTAAAAGATATTAAAAACAAATTGCTGCCAGCCTTTTGAAACTAGCTCAGTGGTATAATCAACTTTCAACAGATATATGTGCAAGGGAGAGAAACATTAATGGGCTAGTGAAAAATCACAACTTCAAATCCATCCTGGGACCTTACCAGTGGAATAACCTTAAGACTCTATGAGCCTTCATATTTCTCCCCTCTAAAACACTTGTCCTGCCTACCTATTTGAAAATAAAGAGGAAAAAGAGAAATACATTTTAAGTGCCAATTTTGTACCAGGCAGGCAGCTTATATATCTATATCATATTTAATCTTCACAAGAGCACACACTATAAAGTCTATTTTGTAGACTAAGAAGGTTCAAAGAGACTATGTAACTTTCCTGAGGTCATTTCATAAAGAAGTATTAAAGTCAGATTTCGAACAGAGGGTCTCTATTCCATAAGTTGCTCCCTACTGCCTTCCTTTTCTCCAGGCTGCCTCCCATGGAATATAAGCACAAATGCTTTGTAGACTGTCATACAGCTCTCTGTCTCTGCATGAACACTGCTTCCAACACAGATGTCTGAGAGCTCAACTGAGTGCCCAAGCACAAATGTCGGAAAGGGTCTTTCACCATTTGCTAGTATCGAATAAAGAGCTTCCCAATGGGGCAAGGAGTACTTGAGCAGCCTTCCAAGGCACCATGAGCCTATGCCTCCTATGAGCTCTCATGTTCCTCTTTTTTAGTCTTTGGTGCTGCCCTGGGGAATGCTCAGTCTGCCTTTTGGCAGCTTCACAGACTCCTTCTTTCTGCTGCAGAGTGCTTCATATCAGGGGTGTCCAGGGCTGGAGCCTGAAAGGCGTATTGGTAATGCGATGCGATAATAGTGTATCGAATTCAAATCGCCACTTCTGCCAAATGGAATTTAATTAAGCACAAAAGTGGGTTACTGCAATGAAATGCACATGTGTTCTTTACAGTCATGCGTGCCTTTGGGTATTTGGAAAATACCCTAAATGCGTGTTATTACAGGAATCTTGTTATCAGCCAGAAAGAAGGCTTTAGATCCTAGGTATAGGTTTTGAAATATGTGAGCATCTTGGAACCTCAGTGTTAATGTGTCAGTTTATCTGCATGAGATAAGCTGCGTTTTGTGCCCAGGCCAAGACATAATCTTTCCCCTCACTAATCAAGATACAGTGGACTCTTCTAGTTTAAAATTTCAGCTTTGCTTACAAATCCAGACCAAGCTCTCCAAAATTCTAGGCAACCAAGAGAGTTGCTATTGTAATTTTCACATTTAATAAGGGCACTAACTGCCTCTGAACACAACTATTTGTTATCATGGATTCATAAAGAATCATGAATTGTCTAATCCAGAGGGCTATTATAGGTCATCGAAATCCATCTCTTCCTGTTATAAATGAGGAAAGGGAGTCCCAGAAGGGTAACTAGCCCAGGACGGCACAGTGAATCAAATGGCAGAGCTGAGCCTACAACTCAGGCTCCAGACTGGTGACACACAGCCCCAGTTTGGGACCAGGTGACCCATTAGATTACTATATATGTGACAGTGTCTCTTTCAAAAGTCACGTATCCAGTGGAAGATGAACAACATGAATCTAACTAGAAGGAAACATAAAATGTATCCCAAGTGAGAAAAGTTTTAATTTTAAGAGAGCAAACAAATTATATCCTCCGAAAACATCAGTGTGATCAAAGATCAAGAAATGATGAGGAACTGTTTTTGATGAGAGGAGACTAGAGACAAGCCAACTAAACGCGTGACCAGATGGAACTGCACTAGAGGAGAGGCTGGAAAGGACATGCTAGTGCCGACGGATAATTGAAATATGCACCATATGCTGGATAAACCTATTGTGTCACTGTTAAACTCATTGAGGTTGATTTCTGTGCGGTGCTCATGGAAGTGAATATCTTTATTCCTAGGAAAAGAACAGCAGAGTATTTAAGGATAAATGAACACGACATGCAACTTACTCTTAATTTGGTCACAAAAAAATTATACAGATAGATAAAACAAATAGGGCAAAATGTTAACAACAGATGAAGCTAGGTATAGGCTATAAGAATGTTCTTTGCTCTATTTTTGTAAGTTTGCAATTCTTCCAAATAAAAAATTAAAAAAAAAAAATTAAGCTATGCAAATGATTACCACCAACACCACAAAATTATAACCACTCTCCATTCAAAAGCAAAAGAGGGCATTTTAAGAACATCTACAAAAATACACTCATGACATCCTTCATGCGTATTTACTACAGAACCAAAATCTCAATACTGAAAGCAATGAGCAGGGTCACCTCAGAAGGCCTCCCAACTTGACGTTCATTCTTAATTTTGAGCTGGCACTATCCCTTCTGGGAGTGTGGCCATTCACCCATTTTGTTATGATCTTTCATAACAAAAAAAATTTCCTATTATCCTAAAATTTGCAATGAGAAAATTGATACCTATTGAAGTCAGCAAAATCATTAACTCACACGTGTTTCCTTTAAAAAAGCAAAAAAGCTAAAAGTTACATTTCTGGATATGAAAAGGAAAATGGTCAGATCAGGCCATGCTAAGGGTCCTGATTCTAATGAGAAAAGACAATAACAATTTCCCCGATGGCTTGAACAATCAGCTTCATGACAAAGCTTTATTTACATAGTCATTATTTACACTGGCCTGCCCATCCCAAAGGAAAACAAGTCCTCTTCTTTGAATTTGCCATCTGACTGGGCAGTGCCTGTCAATTGTCTGCTTCATGAGTCCATGTCAGTACTGACTGTCCACACAAGCCATGTGGCTTTGGTGTTCCCTGAGAATAAAAACAAATTCTGACCACCACTCCTTATCCTTGGATCCTTGGAGAACGTACTAATTGAGGTTTTCTGTTGATAACAAAGTAGCTTTACTAAGGCATTCGTAGATAAATTTATACTAGCAGATCTTGCCCAGTATGTTTGGAGATCTTGGCACGTGCTTTGTTCTGGAGAAGGAACTAAGCCCCAAAACTGGGCCCTGCCCTGACGGTGCTTGTAATCATACTGAAATCACACAGAACATGTAAGGCAACCACAGGCAGTCACATAGACCATGCACCATAGAGCCTGGGATCCTCTTTGCCCCCAAAACAGATTCTTCCATACAGTAACCCTGCAAAGCAATGTTTTCATATTGATTAGCCATCTATGATTAGCAATCGGGTGTCATAGTCTCTCTTGTCTTCTGGCCTCCATACATACTGTTCCTTCTGTTTAAACATTATCTTCCACCCCATCCACACCGCCCAATATCCCACCCTCTGACCACCAACTCACCTCCCTTTCTTTGGTTAACTCTTACAGCCTCTAGCTTGGATATCATCAGCCCTAAAAAGTTTCCCTGACCCCTTTCCTCTCGGCTGGGTTAAAGGTCTTTCCTGTGTTTTCCCACTAAGCCATACAATGACCCATTATATCCCTCATCAAATTGCACAGCAAGGTGGTTATAAGGGAGCCTGTAGCACCAGACTGCTTGGGTTCAAACCCTGGGTCCACCACTTACAGGCTGAGGCCTAAATCAAGTTAGTCAAGTGCATAACCTCTCTGTAACCCTTACAGCATATTATCTCATTGAAATTCAATTCCCTATGAAGACTGTTACCCTCACTTTACAGTTGAGGAAACTGAGTCTCGGAAAGGTTACATAACTCATCCAGTGTAACACGCCTTGGAAGCAGAGATTCAAAGCCAAGTCTTAGAGGATATTAAAGACAACGGTTTTAAGCACCATCCCAAACTTTCTCAATCAAGTGATACTAAAGGTTCTGCTACTACCAGGGAGGAGTCTGGATAGATGGAGTTGGGTGTGCATTTCTGAAAGAGATCAGGCAGAAGTTCTAAGGGATAACGAACTGAAAACCTACCCCTGGGGCTGTCTTCCAGGCAGGGAAATTCCAGATGACAATTCTAAGAAACTGTTTGAGAGCCATTAGTTTAAACATTACATTTAGTGATACACTGTCCAATTTTTTCCACTTCTATTTTCATTTTCATTAGAAGTAGCAGAGGGAGGGAGAGAGAGAGAGATGAGTCATGCTGACAGAGGACCCCAATCCCTCTTTCCCACAGGATTTTGGAATATGTTCCCCATTTCCTAGAGAACAGAAATGATAGGAGTTACACAGAAATCCACAGGATTTACAGTTGAAGTAAAAGGTGGTAAAGCACAGACCTTAAAAGCATGGGTTTTGGAGTCAGAGCTAACCCAGCCGCTTCATAGCTCTGTGACCTTGAGAAAGAAAACTTAAGAATTCAAGTTTTCTCCAACCAGAGTTAAGCTGAGTATTCCAAGTCAAATGGGTGTGTCAGCCAGATAATCAAAACAGGGAAAAGAGGAATACAAAGATGAGGGTATAGTGTGTGTAAAGACAGTTTATCCTGTCCATCTGGTAACACCTCTAGATGGTGCGGGAAGAACCCCACTCCTGTTCAGCATGATGCATCTACTTCTACTTCACAGATGACCCCCAATCCTTCACTGGTAAATATATTGCTGTAATTTCATCCCAGCTGTTTGTTTAGAGGTTTTGAGTGCTAAATTTTGATGCTGAGGTTAAATGATCCTTTAAAAATAGTTTCAAGATGCCCTAACTTGTGCAGCAACTAAAAGCAAATAATTTAGTGTTGTAAGCTTGTCTAGGATCTTCTTTTAAAACTCTTTCCTCCATCAATAATACCTCTCCAGAGAGCTATATTGTAATCATCTTCATTTTCTATACTTTCAGAATCACCCTTACTCACTGAGGAAGAGGTAAAGGAAATGCAAATGCCTTTGTTGATTTGACACATAATCTCATTTTCTGAAAGTCGATTCATAGGTCTTTCATAGGACCAGCAAACTGCTTGCTACACAATTAGTAATGGTAACAAGAGAGGCTGCAGAGGGAAGCAATCTAAGATGAGGCTTTGGGAATGGAGTCACATGGTCGGTTTGGACCAATGGGAGAGTAATGCTGGGCAGAAAGTCATGGAGATCTACCAGGAGGTCCCTGGCAGGCAGAATCCAGTCCTTGAATCCCTGCTTGATTGCAATGGTATTGGACAGACTCCTGCATGTGATGGGAGCCTCTAACAAGCTGGCACATTCTGCTAAGCTTGTGTTAGTGCCTTGATATATCACTTGATATTCTGGCCTAGGTCTATCTGGTCTATCTGGTCTATTCTATCTAGGTCTATTCTGGTCTATCACTTGTGTTAGTGCCTATAATATCACTTGATATTCTGGCCTAGGTGGTAGGACACAGCAGTTGAGAAATATTGAGTTGATCCCCCTTCCAACAGCATCAACTGAGTAAATGAAAGAAACTACACAAGTAAAAACAAAATTTTATTTCTTCATAATTGCCCATATTTTAGGGCACGTACAATGATAAGAAGCATGGAAGCATTTTTTGGCTTTTTATTTTTAATTGTGATATCAAAACATTTTTTGGTATGTAAGATATTTTAAATTATTAGGTAACTAGCCGGCACTCAGGTGTTGCTGGCACAATTCTTTTTCTACCATTAAGTATATAAGTACTCGCTCAAATTCACGGTCAGTTTTACACATAGAATTGTACCTGCGAGAAGTCCCATCGTAATCAATGCCTATAGTTTGAAGTATCTGTCAAGTGACTATTGACCAGGGCTCACATTGAAATTATTTGTCTTCTCTGTCCACAGCTTAACAACCCTGGACTATGACTACCTGGTTCTATGAGGGACCACACTAGGACCTCTCCAAGAGAAGGTCATGAATGTAACATAGCCTAGATTTTGAGTCGGATCTACCCAGACATCGTTTTAAATTTGACAATTTATTCTGTCATCTTCATAGGGCATATGTAGAGGAAGGAAAGAACCCAGAAAATTAATTTTATTCACACAGATAATACTAGGTTAATAAAGTTTGTTCACAGTTTTTGTCCTCCTCATTATGAATCGTGAGGACATAGCATTGTACTTAGTGATACAGGGCTCTTGGATTCCCAAGACTTTTACATTTTTTTTTATTATAAAAGCAGTGGCAACACTAAAGGACATTTTAAAGAAAAGTCATCCCTAATCCCAACACTTCATCAAAAAAAATTTATTTTTACTATATCCCCATTCCTATCTTTAGTTTACATAATTGCAATCATAGAACACATAATTTTTTATAATCTGCTGCTCTGCTTCACTCTCAGTTGCAAATATTTTCCATGTTGATATATAATTGTTGTGTTTTTATTTCATTTTTTCGTATACAAATCTATAATTTTTCTGGCTGCATAGTTCATCAAACACCGTAACTTACTTAGGCCTCTGGTAATTTGGACACTGGATTTGTTTCCAATTCTAACTTATTTCAAAAAAAAAAAAAAAAAAAGCTGCAATAAATAACATGGAAGTATAGTTTTCCCTTAAAATAAATGCCCCGAATTGAGATTTGTTAGATAAAGGTAAGAACATTTTTTGGCTTTTGACCAAAACCATTAATTAGCAGCTCTGGATGAGCCCTTGATGAAAAGCTTTGCCAGGTCTCCTCTCTTCGGTCTAGGATCTGACTTCTCTGAGCTCCTGAAGTCCCCTTGGCTCTGTTGCCGCCCTTGCACTCCCAGCCCCAGCTCAGGCGAGGGAAGGGTGCTGGCCAGCACTGTAAGATTTGGCTAAGCCAATCTCAGTCAACTTCACACTTCATTACTTTATCTCCACCCTCATTTCTTTCTAAAGAAATGCAATTCCTCATAATGAATGGGGTGCGTATGAAACTTGGTTGTGTGGTGTGCGCGTTTTAAAATTCACAACTATGGCAACTGAGCAAGATACCCGAACTATGGATGTTACTGACAAACCCATGGGGCTAATGCTACTCCACACACATTGAATAGGATTTGGTGAGGAGCAAAGAAACTAAAATATGGGAAGTACCTTCTAAACAGCAAAGGAACATGCAAAAAGTTTCATTACTATGCAGCACCTCTAAATTTACCTTTACACATGTAGTATAATGGAAAATATATATATTTGGGCTTTGTTGCTGCATCCTGACACAGAGATCCTAAAACACTACGAATTTCCTGAGGATAGAATTGATAGGAGTGCCTTTTGTTATTTATAACAAGCCACTTCAGATGAAACCTGGGTTTATGTTAATGAGGTGACTCTCTAGAGGCCCCCAGATAATCTTCAGGATGGAAGATGGTCACTGGAAAGGCCAAGCCATGATTAGAGGATTGGAACTTTCAGCCATCACCCTCACTTACCAGGAGGGAAAAGGCAGCTGGAGATCGAGTTCCATCACCAATGCCCAGTGATTCCATCACCCATGTCTACATAATGAAGTTTCTAGAAAACTTCCTGAAAGATAGGTTCAGAGGACTTCTGGGTTGGTGAACACATGGAGGTGCTGGGAGGAGGGTATGCCTGGAGACGGCATGGAATCTCTGTACCTCTTCCCACATAACACCTCACTCTGTGCATCTCTTCCATTTGGCTGTGCCTGAGTTGTATCCTTTACAATAATTCTGTAATAGTAAGCAAAGTGCTTTCCTGGGGTTCTGTGACCCTGCCCCCGGAATCAGGGGCCTGTCCTGATTCGAAGCAAGAGGGATTTAATCAGCCCCACCTCAAAAATAGGAAACATCAAATACCCTCTGGCCTCTCCAAGCCTTGACTTGGAGCCCATTGTCATGTTAGAATCAGACAAACGTGGTTTCAATGCTGGCTTTGCTTGTTTTTACTGTACGTTCTGTGAAAAGTTACCTCACCTTTTTATAACTTAGTTTATCTCACCTAGTAAAGCAAAGACAACAATAGTTATCTCATAGAACCACTGTAAGATTTAATGAGAAAACATAATTATAGTAGCTAACAGGGTATAAAATGAGCCAGGCTCTGTGCACAGCTCGTTACACGGATTTATTCATTCTTTCATTTGACGCATCTTTATTGACTACCTACCATATACTGGGCACTATTTTCTGCAATCTGGACTAACAATAGTTAATATTATTGAGCACTTACTATGAGCTGGGTACATTTCTAAACAAGTCGTTTCTTCTATTTTTTTCAGATTTATCGGGGTATAATTGGTATACCAAAAAAACTGCACATAAGTAATGCATACAATTTGGCGAGTTTGGACATATGTGCACACTCATGTTATCATCACCGCAACCCAGGTGGTAAATTCCAAAAGTTTCCTTGTGTCTATCTGTTGTATAATAAATTATTTCACAACAGTTCTTGCTTCTAAATAGGCTGAATCTTTACAGTACCCTTCTGACTTTCTTTAATCCTCACAATAACCCCCCAAAGGGGTAACATATATCATCTTCCTCTATTTTTACAAATGGGGAAATTGAGGCAAAAAAGATAAATAACTCACCCAAAGGCACACAGCTAGCTAATAAATAGAGGACTCCATAGATCATACTCTAAACTATTCAGGTACAGTGTGTGAAGGATATGGTTAAACTATATAAAATCACCAATATTCCATTATTGATCCATACAGTGATTTTATATGCTTTTATCAATACCTTTTTAAGGGGACTTTGTAGAGCCTGAAATATAAGCAGGCTTCAGTAAAAGGTTTTTTGTATTCTCTTTTGCTTTTTGTTTTGTTTTGCTTTGCTTTATTCATTAGAATAACCCCTCTGCCATATTCCCCATACCCAATTTTGACTTTGTCCCCCAGGTCTACTATTGGGCCTCTGTCTTCTGTGTGCCTGAACTGGGTCCTGGGCGTAGGCTTCCACCTTTCTTTTAGCCCATCAGACCTCCTGACTCGGTCCCCAAGAATTGGCATCCTGAAGACCTTGCATTAATGGGGACATACATTAATTACTATGTAATGTTAATTACATAGTAATATGAGTATGAAGATTATCTACTGAATGCTTACTCTGTAGCAGGCCCTGTTCTAATAGTTATTTATGTACTTAATGTACTTAATCCTTATGTACTTATGTAAGAATCCTTAATTCTGAATCCTTAGAATAATCCTATCAGGTAAATGTTATTATTTTTCCCTTTTTATAAAGAAAGTGAGGGAAAAGTTAGATGATTTGGCCACATTTGCTCTGTTCAAATAGATATCCCTGTCCAGCTGCATTTCCAGACATCACTTGATCCAGATTCTCCTTCTGTATCACTCTAATCATCTACCTATCTGGACCCCTGTGTCTCTAGGTTCTACCCGCTCCCACACCCTGTTTCCATTTTTGTCTTTTTCTTTCCATATCTCATTCTGCTGACCACTGTGGGAATCCTTGAGAACATCCCTATCTCCTGCCTCACCCCACTTGGCCAGTCTAAGGCACACACCAGACTCCTCATCAAACCAGACCCTGAGCTAAACCCAACCCAGACGTAAAACCTGCCCAGCCTTTTCTTGAATAGCTCTTCAGGACTTAGGGTCTTCGCAGCTTTCACGAATTAAAGCTAAATTTAAAATGCTCAAAAGGCTTCGGGGAATAAAAGAGGTAGATCAACTTTAAAAAAATAATTCAACAGCCCAGATGTACTCTAAACAACTAAGGATATGATATTTCCTGGGGGAAACTAAAGTAGTTTTTAATGCTTATTCATTTATATACTTTGAGAGAGAGAGACAGAGACAGACAGACAGACAGACAGAATCCCAAGCTGGCTCCATGCTGTCAGCACAGAGCCCTAGGCGGGGTTTGATCTCTCTCATGACCTGACCTGAGCCAAAATCAAGAGTCAGAGACTTAACCAACTGAGCCACCCAGCATCCCAGAAACTACAGCATTTTTAATTATTTCATTCATATTTCCACTCAAAAGAAATTTACCTTGTATCTGTTCTACACTAGACCCAAAACAAAGTTCTGGGGACACTGAGATGAATAATGAAACAGTGACTTGTCCTTTAGGAATTTCCAGTCTAGTGTGGAGAGTTAGGTCTGTGAACAAAGCATTTCTACCTAGTGTATTAGTGTTAAGTGCTTCAATAGAAGGGGACACAAGCTGCCTGGAGGCCCAGGAGAGAAAGCAAACAACTCTGAGGTACACCATGGGAGATTTCTCCAGGGACTAACTCTTTAATATGAGAAGGGGCTACCTGCCTACTATCAGGCAGGAAAGAGAGAAGAGCATTTAGGCATTAGAGAAGGATAGTCCAGATAGAAGAAACAGCATGAGCAAGGATGAAGAAGTGTGTAGGAACTACAGTAATGTAGGTAATAATACAATAAGGGTAAAGCCTACGGCCAGAGAAGGGAGAAAGGAGAAGCCAGCAAGAGCTAGGTCATCATGGGCTTTGTGCCACTGACTGAGGGGCATATGGATGATAGAGAGTCTTTTCAAATAGGGCAGTTACATCACCAGATCTGGGTTTGGGAATGGTCATGGCAGTAGTATGGAAGGTGAGTAAGATGTAGAGACTTTGAAAGTCATTGGAATAGTTCAGGCAAGAGGTAAGGACACAACAAAAGCCTCAACACTGGCTCTGGCTGTGAGATGAGGGAAAGGGACAGAGACAAGAACTCTAGGGGACAGAAGCCACTGATATCAGTACCACTGGGTGGAGCAGGAGTGAAAGGAGAATTTTGGAAAGACTCTTTTTTCTCCATGAATACCTCTATTTTCAAATGAGGATAATTTGATAAATTAGTCACTAGAATAAAAAATCAATCACCAGCCACTGAGCAGCCTTTTTATTTAGCTGTAAGATTGACTTCTATCTCTGTAAGAAGGGCAAATTTTCTCATAAAATCTCAGATCTAAGGGTTAAAAAGGATTTCAAAAGGTAATTGTTTTTTAACTTCTGCATTAATTGTTTATTGCTGCATTACCAATTACCCCAACACATAGTGGCTTTAAACAACAAATACTTATTATCTCATTAATTGCTATTGGTCAGATATATTCAGAAGCAGCTTAGCTGGGTGGTTTTAGTTCAGAAAGTTGTAACCATAATGTCATCCATGATGCAGCCTGGATAATGGTGGATCCACATCCAAGATGGCTCATTTGCAGGGCTATTGGCTACGCGTGTAAGTTCCTTTCTGACTGTTGGCAGGAGGCCTGTTTCTTGCCATGTGGCCTCTCCATAAAGATGCTTCAGTGGCCTCAACACACTTCCTCCAGACTAAGTTTTCCTAGCCTTGAAAGTGAGATACTATCATTTCCATAGTATTCTATTGGCTTACCAAGGCCAGCCCTACCCAATGAAGGAAGAGACTACATAGAGCACAAAAACCAGGAGGGGAAGCTAATATGGGCCATATGGAGGCTAGCTAGGCCATTATGGAGGGTTATCCCCTGATTTCAGGTAAGTTATTATCATGAATCCCATTTTGCAGATGAAGCAGCAAAGGCTAAGTACGAAGACAATGCAGTGTGGTAGAAAGAGAACTTGGTCAGGAGTCAGACGGCTAAACCTCAATTCTATTGCTATCTGTGTGACCCTGAGGAAGTCACTTGTTTCTTGGGCCTCAAATTCAACTACAATATCAAGCTAGCATGTTTACTTCCAGGAGAGGAATACTGGGGCCTGACATTTGGGGCCCCTGAATGCCAGAAGAAGAGGCTGAGTAGGTTTCCTGTGGGTAGGCAATGAGCCTTAAAGGTTTTTAAATGAAGAATACAGGGAAATCATTTATTCTGAGGCCATCTCTGGAAGCAATATGGAAAATTAAGAAGAAGGACCAAGACAAGAGGTTATCACAACAGTGACACATGATATTCAGGCACAAGAGCCCATTATTCTCAGCTAGTTGTGTTAGGAATGAAAGCACAGAATCCAAAAGTCTTGGGAACCCACCCATCACATTACTGCCCTATTTTTATTTGTGCAGCATTTACAAGGAAAGATCTACTCAGTGTCAAACAGCATGTAAATCTCTGTCCTCCTTCTGCTTTTTTTTTTTTTTTTTCTGGAAGGACAACCTGTGTGCTGATGAAGTTCCTGGTTTTATAGTATAATTAATCTTTTGCCTTAGGACCCAGGATACACTGAAGACTGCAAGACCAACAGGGAGACTGAAACCATAAACAAGGTTGTTTCATTAGGTGGCCTGCATTTCACTTCAAGTCCTTTCTCAGACTTAGTGAAGGCTTTTATTCCAGTCCTGAAAACATGAAAAATAAAACAGTTCTAAATTGCAAAATAAGATATAGTCATCATGTAGGCAGAGAGAGGAGGAGGGGACAGAGAGACAAGGAGAGAGAAGGAAAGGAAAAATAAAAGAGTGCAATTTGGTATCCATTGAAAATATATGTCTGTTCTTTTTTTTTTTTCTCCCTGAATTCAGAAGGAGTTTAAATATTTGCTATGTACAAAGTGCCAAAAATGAGCTGATTGGGTCTGTGTCTTAAAGACATAATGGAGACAAGTATGAGTTCAGAACTAAAGCTTTTACTGTGAGTACAGCTAATATTATCAGTTTAATTTTTTTCTTATTTGTAGTGTACATAAGGTGGGGGATATAAGCTACTTTAATAGCTTCTCTTTGAATAATAGGAATGTCTCCTATTAAATGCAACTCTGAAAGATTACAGCCATAAAGAATAATTTTAACAGCCATGATCCCCTGACTTCCCACTTAAATAAACTCTTTATTCTATTAATTATTGTATTACACCATAAGCTACAGAGATAGAAAACTCCCACTCTTTCCACAGACTCACTCATGCATAGAAAGTCTGCGATTGATGGACCAGTGAGGTTGAAAGGTGCAAATGGAGATGGAACATCCTAGGATTAAACATCTTCCCGGTGGGGGATTGGCACCTTTCCAGCATTTTTAGCTTGGCCAGGCTTTGCTGAGATGAGTATTCAAGGAAAGATGCTTGGTCTTGAGAAGAGACTGGAATAACCTGTCCCCTTCCTGAACCTCTAAATATGCCCCCAACAACTTTCTCTTCCATGATGTATACTCATATATTAAACAATTATTGACTTTGGACCTGGGAAACCAATGGATGGATGCTTTTGAAAAGCTATTAGTCCTCTAAAGAGTTTATTACATCCCATTCCTCACTGGGACCTCACTATCATCAGCTAGTCATGTATCTTCTCCTTCCCAATTCTTGTTCCCGACTGAGTGAGAAGATACTCCAGAGATACCTGAAAGTCTATCACCCCAAGCCAAGGAGGCTGAGAAACAACTAGTTTCTCCTATCCATAAATATGATAGAACTGTAAGACAATGGGTGGGAAGATTTGGGGAGGTCAGATGATGCAGAGAACAAAACCAGATACATAAAATTATCTGAAACTGGTTCTGTAGATTAAAAAGATTGCCTAATACCTTATGACCAGCAACTTCATTCTCAGGTAGATCCTTAAAAGAAAAGCACATAGGTGGTCACCAAAAGGCATGTACTAGCGTGTTCATAGCAGTATTATTAGTAAAGCCAAAAGCAGGAAATTACCCAAATATCTATCAGAAATATAATGGATCAACAGATGAATGATCTGCAATTACACAAAACAATATGGATAAATCTCACAATCATAATGTGAAGCAAAAGAAGTCAGACACAAATGAGTATATCCTGCACTATTCCATTTATATGAAGTATAAAAAACAAGTCAATCTAATCCTAAAAGTTAAAAAAAGTAAGCTGTTAAAAGTAAGGATAGTAACTAGGAGACTGGGGAGGACCTAGAAAATAGTGACTGGAAGTCAGATGTGGGGTAGCTTCTAGAATGCTTCTCAGGTTCTCCTTCTTGACATGAGTGCTGGTTACATGAGTATGTGTCATTTGTGAAAAGTCATTGAGCTAGGTACTGGTAATATGTGTATATTAAGATTCAAGAAAAAGGTTTTAAAAATCTATAGCTGGGATTTATAGCTAGATTTTTCTTGCCTGTATTTTGATAAATGAAACGAAGAATCTTATGTATGGGAAACAATGGAAGGAAAGAATAATGAGTTCAATTTTTGGTATTATGAATTTGAGATGTGTTTGAAATGCCAAAGTAACAGTATCTAATAGACATTTAATTAAATGAATTGGTTGCTCAGAAGAAAAATTTGTAGGAGTGCCAGGGTAGCTAGGTCGGTTAAGCGTCCAACCCTTGATTTTGGCTCACACTTCATGGGATCAAGCCATGCATAGGGCTCCCTGCTTGGGATCCTATCTCTCCCTCTCTCTCCACCCCTCCCCAACTTGCTTGCTCTAAATAAATAAATAAATAAATAAATAAATAAATAAATAAATAAATAAATAAGCTTTTAAAAAAAAGAAGAAAGATTTGTATGAGAGCTTCATGAAAATAAAAAGGGAGCTTGTTCTTGCTGTCTTTTTGAAAATACACTGCCTAGAACTGACACACAAAGTGAATTATCCCTTTAACATTGGTGCTTGCCTCTGAGTAAACCCCACTTTTTTCTGTTCCTCATGGGTGTTTCTGCAACAGCATTTTCCTGATGACAACAGCTCCTGTTTAGCAAGAGGCTGGCTATTTTGAACTATTACATGCATATTCTCACGCAGAATATGAATGGCACACACAGGCCATTCTGTATTCTTCATGCACTAAGACAGAGACTGGGGAGGGCACACTGTGAGATTACCATTCCTAGCCTCCCTTGCAGTTAGACATGGACATGAGACTGGGTTAGAGACAATGTAATATGTAATATGAGTAATGTAATATGAGTAGAAGTGATGGATGCCATTTCCAAATATAACTCAGCAAAATCTCTCACATGTAATCAATCTTCTATGTGCTTTCCCTCCTGCCCTCTTGAAGCAGACATGCTTGGCAACCTTAGAAGTCACATAATGAAGGTGGTAAAGTCACAAGATGGGACTAAATCCCTGATGGTCTGCCATGAGAGAGCCACACACTGACCAGGAACACCCATTTTAAACTTTATGAGATGAAGAAGTAAACCTCACATTCCACCTTCCCCCACTAGCCTTTCCAGACATTCCCACATGAAGATACTCTCTACATCTACCTTCTTCCCCAGATGCTGATGGTACTTTATTTGCCCTTATCTCATTTCCATACCTTCTATTTTGATCAAGCATACCCTTATCTACTAGGCTAAGAAGCTGTGAGATGAGAATTGGCCCTTTAATTTCCAGAGGAGAGGCTAAGATGTTTCCAAGAACTTTTAGTCAGTCACTAATACTTGCAGAATGAATCAATAAATGAACGCATGTTTGGAGGCATTCATGCAGATACAGATGAATATGAGTGGCAAGGGAAGGAGGAGACGCCTGATCTCTGAAGCCTGGAAAAAATGGAAGAAGCTAACAAACTACTAACTACTAACAGAAATAAAGTCAGAAAAGGAGAAATCAACCTGTGTGTATTCATTCATTTATTCATTCCCCTCATCCATTCCCTCATTTATCCCCTCCACTCACCTCATCCTCCCTTAATGAAAACAACCTGATCAACTGTTACAATAAGAGATAGCATTTGTTGAATATTTATATGTGAAAGATTGTGCTACGCACTTTTGATGAAGTAACTCATTAAATCTCCATGACAACCCAGTTAGGTGTGCACTCTGATTCCACCCATTGCATAGATGAGAAAATGGAAACTTAAATAAGTAACTTGTCAAAGTCACACAGAGAGCAGTAGAGCAGAAGCTCAGACCCAGATGATTTTGGTCTACAGCCCAAGCACTCAATCACTATGCTACAGCAACTCCTACACGTCAACTGTGATTTCCCTCAGTGGGAAGAGAAGAATGAGGACAGTCATTAAAACCTCATCATAGGGGCGCCTGGGTGGCGCAGTCGGGTAGGCGTCCGACTTCATCCAGGTCACGATCTCACGGTCCGTGAGTTCGAGCCCCGCGTCAGGCTCTGGGCTGATGGCTCGGAGCCTGGAGCCTGTTTCCGATTCTGTGTCTCCCTCTCTCTCTGCCCCTCCCCCGTTCATGCTCTGTCTCTCTCTGTCCCAAAAATAAATAAACGTTGAAAAAAAAAATTTAAAAAAAATAAAAAAATAAAAAAATAAAAAAAAAATAAAACCTCATCATATAATAAACTAGTAATCTCATTACAATGTCTAGTGTGACATATAGTGGAGATGCACAAAATGCTGGTAAAGGGGGTGGAACAGAAAGGAAAGCTTGGGGGATTTCATCCAGAAGGTGGCATTTGATCTGTGCCTGGAAGATGGCTGAGGTACTTTTGTGCAAGGAGAAGGGGAATTCTGCAGAGAGTTAAGCAGATGGATTACCAGGAGCCAAGGCACATAAAGTGTTCCCATGTGGCAAAAGTGTATGACGCTTAAAGTTGGAAGGGGGTAGAAAGAAACAAAACTTTAAAGGCAGTTTGCATCCAGATCATGAAGATCCTCAATTTCCAAGTTAAAGGATTACTCTTTGGCTGATAGGCAATTAAAGAAGAGTTTCAGGCATGGATTATGGCATGATAAAATTTGTGTTTAAAAAAAAAAAAATTCTCCTGTGTTGTGTGGAGTAAAAACCATGGAGTAAAGAGACATGAGATCAGGGTGTATAAAGTAGTTGAACAGTACCTGCCAAAAATTCAGGTCTACCTGGAACTTCAGAATATGATCTTATTTGGAAATGAGGTCTTGGCATATGTAATTAAGGTAAGGACTGAGATGAGATCATATTGGATTAGAGTGGTCCCGAAATCTAATGAGAAGCTCTTTATAAAAGACAGAAAAGGACAGAAAGAACAAGGTGACATGAACATGAAGGAAGAGATTGGAGCAATGCACCTACAAGACAAGTAACGCCAACAATTGCTGGCAAAGCCAAAAGCTAGGAGAGAGGCATGGAATGGCTTTTCCTTCGGAGCCTCCAGAAGGAACTAACCCTGATGACACCTTGATTTCAGACTTCTGGCCTCCTGAACAGTGAGATTAAAAAATTCTATTGTTTTGGGGTAGCTGGGTGGCTCAGTAGGTTAAGAAACCAACTCCTGATTTTGGCTCAGGTCATGATCTCACAGTTTGTGAGTTCAAGCCCTGCGTCGGGCTCTGCACTGACAGCGTGGAGCCTGCTTGGGATTCTCTCTCTCCCTCTGTCTCTGCCCCTCCCCAACTCTCACAACCCCCCACCCCCAAATAAATAAATAAACTGAAAAAAAAATTCTGTTGTTGTAAGCCACCAAGTTTGTGATCGTTTGTTATCATGGCCCAAAGAAACACACAGGGAGATTAATCAAGTGGTTACTACTCTGGTCTAGGAGAGAAAACATCTCCTGAATTAAGATGAAGCCACATGGACAGGGAGGAGAGGCCAGACTGAAGAAATGAAGTAAAGTGAAAATGGACAGAAAATGGTCACTTGTTGATTGAGGAGGAAATAAGACAAGAACATCAAAGATGGTTTTGTGGTTTCTGTCTGGGTCATTAAATGAAACTGTGACTATACAAGGAAGAGATGATGAGGAAAGAGGAAGTCATACTTTAAAAATGAAATTAATATAGTTTATTGTTCTTCAAGCTTTGCATTAAAAATAAGATGGGTAGGCTATTAGACTTTCTCTATGTGCATTAGAAATGGAAGGAAGGAAGGAAGGAAAGAAGGAAGGAAGGAAGGAAGGAAGGAAGGAAGGAAGGATTCAGAGCAGGCAAGCACAGGGAAGGGAAGGAAATAGGAAAGGAGGTGAGGGAAGGAAAAGAAACTTCTTTAAATCAAATTATGAGGTGGTGTGGTATAGTTTATAAAACAATCTCTGGCTCAGAGAAGGCACTCCTGACTCATAATCCGGAAGCCAAAGTATAAAGTTGAATATTTCAAAAGAACAGGAAGACCTGGACAACTCTCAATTTCATTTCTCCAAACCGTAATTGCATATTACATATGAGATGTATCTGTGTCATTGAAAAATAACAATGCATGACTGCCATATTTAGTATGGATATGTTATTAAAATGACGGTCAGAAGAACACTGTAAAGTTGATGGTAGAGAGTGGGTTGCTGGCATAGGGAGGAAAAGGTAGGAAACACCTGGCCAAATGGTGTGAACAAGAGGACTGAGGCTCTATTAGAGATACTATAAAATATATCAGGGTCTGCTTTTTAGACTCAGAAAAACTGGGTGGATTAAACTACTCTTGCTTAGCCACATTTGTGTCTGCTCTCCTTGGATGCTTGCATGACTTCCCATGATTCATGCAAAGACCAAAAAAAAAAAAAAAAGAAAGAAAGAAAGAAAGATGAATTACTATGATAATGTTTGCAGTCAATATAACTAAGGGCTTCTTCATTTAAGATTTATTTTAACTCCACTCCACAAATCATATTCAAAACCTAAATGACTCAGACAATACTTCAGTATGTTTCTCATGAGCGTCTTAAGGATTATTATGGAAGATTATGCCAAAACTACTTTTTTTTTTTGCATGTGACAAGGTACTAAAGCATATATTAGGATGAATAATTATGAATTTTATTCATTGGGGCATAATTTTAAATTGGAAACACAAAATTCTAAATTGGAAAAGTTTACAGGATTGGTTGGGTGTTTTTTTTTTTCTTTTTGGCATAAGCCATACGTGGCTACATGAATTTTCCTCTTATGACTACTTGTTCAGAAAACATAAAGATAAAAATGCATTTTAACCAAATTGGAAAAGCAGAGTTTATTTATTTATGAAATATAAGGTGCAGTCAGAGAAAATTTTTTTCTAAATCTTCATTAATCTTACTCTCAATTAAGCAGTGCCCAATTCAGAACACACACTCATAGATAATATTTATTTTTGTTTGATTATAATTACTGGTTAGTGCCCAAACACACTGAATGATAGTTAAATCTTTCTCTTTTTTTCCCCCAGCCTCATCCTCTTCTTATATGCATATCTCTTATAATAAAATAAAGTATTAATACAAGTAACTATGTAATTTAAAGGTGGGTCTAGAAAGAGAATAAGTCATTTTATCCCCTATTCTCCACCTTTAAATCACCCGCTCTAACACACACACTCCCACACACATGCACCGTCACAAACACACAGCACAAGCTAGCATGACTAAGCACCTGGCAAAGACAGAGAGGGTTCTCCAGACACAAGACTTCCATTGATAAGACTCGGAAAGTCTTGAGAAAACCAAAAATCATTTAGTTACCCTAACACACACCCATATGACACACATATGAATTTTATTCTAATTTCAAACGTTGTAATTCCATAAAACCCACTGTATAGTCCACTGTCTCTACTCCTATGCAGTGTTGTATTGGAGGTCCCAGTCAGCACAATAAAGAAAAAGAAACAAAAGGAATACAGATTATTAAAAAATAAATAAAACTGATTCTCTTCATAGACTACATGTTTGTCTATATAAAAAGTCCCAAGGAATCTTTTAAGAAGCTACTAGAACTAATAAGTGAGTTTAGTAAGATTACAGGATATAAGGTTAATATAACAGAAATCAATTTATTTTTATATATTAGCAATGAACAATTATAAATTAAAACACAAAGTATTTAGAAGTTTAACAAATAAGATCTATACATATCTATCTATATATGTAGATATAGATATAGATATAGATTAAAACAAAATGCATATTAAAAAATCAAAGAAAGGCTAAGTAAATGGAGACAGTACGTTCATTGGAAAACTCTATATAGTTAGGATGATCATTCTACTTGAATTGGTCTATAGATTCAATGCAGTGGAAAAGCAAAGGAATAAGAATAACCAAAACAACTTGGAAAAGAAGAACAATGTTAGAGGACTCACACGACCAGATTTGCAGACTGACTATAGAAAGTTATACTAATCATGACAGTGTAGCACTAGCAAAAGGACAGAGACACAGATCAATGGAACAAAATAGAGTCCAGAAGTAGACTCATATATCTGACTTCTAGCAAACATGAAAGTACCTTTTCAACAAAGAATATAGAAAACTTGGAAATTCACATGTATAAAGTAAACCAGAACACATACTATGCACAACATATAAAAGTTGGAAGTTAATTCAAAATGAATCACAGAACTAAAAAAAGTAAAAGGAAAGCCTAAAACTATAAAAATTCTGAAAGAAAATAGGACAAAATCTTTGTGACCTTTTGTTAGGCAAAGATATCTTACAGACAATAACAAAACATAATCCAGAAAAGATCAGTAAATTGGACCCCAATAAAATCAAAAACTTCTTTTCTTCAAAAAACACTATTAGGAAAATGAAACGACAAACCACAGACTGAGAGAAAATATTGGCAAAACACCCAGCTGGTAAAGTACTTGTTTCCAGAATATATAAAGAACTTTCAAACTTTAACAATAACAAATAGGCAACCCAACTTTTAAAAAATAAGCAAAAATGTGAAGATACTTTGTCGAACAAGAAAGACAAATGGCAAAAATATGAAAAGACACTCAATGTCACTAGGAAAATGAAAGTTAAAATCACGGTGAGCTAGCCATTGTACAATTATTAGAGTGAAGGAGGAGGAGGAGCAGGAGGGAAGTGGGAAGAGAAGGAAGGAAGAAGAGGAAGAAAGAAAACAAAGACCCTACTCAGACAATACCAACTGCTGGAAGTGCTGATACAAATGCAAACAGTGGGAATCCTCATACTTCGCTGGTAAGAATGCAAATTTCTAACAGTCGCTTTGAAAAACAATTTGGCAGTTTCTTACAAAGTTAAAAACTTTGTACAATTCTTGTACAACCCAGTAATCCCACTCCTTGGTATTTATCCAAGACAAATGAAAACTATGTTCACAAAAAAACCTGAGCATTAATGGTGATGGTAGATTTATTTATAAGCACTCAAAAACTGTAAGCAACCTTAAAGTCCTTAAACCAATGACTGGATAAATAAACTGTGGCACATTCCTAGGTGGAATACCTCTCAGAAAAAAAAAAAAAAATACTGATACATGCAACAATATGGTGAATCACAAGTGTATTATTCCAAGTTAAAGAAGCCAGACTCAAAAGGTAGTTTAAAAAAAGGCAATATACTCTCTATGATTCCATTTATATGACACTCAGGGAAAGGAAAACTTACAGGAACACAAGTCAGATCAGGGGTAACCAGGGCCTGGAGGTCAGGGGAGGAGACGACCACAAAAGGACAAGAGAGAATTTAGGCAGGGTGATGGAGCCTCACTACATTTTGATTAACATGGTGGTTATATACTATACACATTTTTCAAAACTAGTAGAAGTGTACGATAAAAAAAAAAAAAGATGAATCATACCTTTAAAAAATGTTTCAAGTTATAAAGTTTCTTAAGGGAAGAGTTGTCTTTTTTCTTTTTTTTAAGGGAGAGAAAGTGTGAGCAGGGGCTAGGGGTAGGGAGTTTGGGGATTTTTTGTTTTTGTTTTTGTTTGTTTTGTTTGTTTGTTTGTTTTCTTTTCCAGGGCTACTTCAAGGAACAAATCAAAGCACACCTAGTGGAGGGAGACAGAATATTAAGCAGGCTCCAAACTCCGCACAGAGCCCTACATGGGACTCAATACCACAACCCTGGGGTCATGACCTGAGCCAAAATCAAGAGTCTAGTGCTCAACCTACTGAGCCACCCAGACACCCCTGGTGAGAGTTATCTTTTTAAATATTGTTTGGCTTTTTTGAAACTCCTGTCAAATAAGTATAAAAGGGAAACCATTGTAAT
Organism: Panthera uncia; assembly: GCF_023721935.1. Taxonomy (NCBI): domain Eukaryota; kingdom Metazoa; phylum Chordata; class Mammalia; order Carnivora; family Felidae; genus Panthera; species Panthera uncia. Next base: position 67,390,245 of record NC_064807.1, read on the forward strand.
TAGTTGGAACTTGTCTAAGAAAGAAACATGGAATCAACATACTTTTTTCTTTAATTTAGAACTTATTTTCTGATAGTAAGAACATGTTAATGAAGAAAATGTTGAAACTGTGAAAAAGGATAAAAAAGAAAGCAGAATTTCTACAGTTTCACTCTACCAGAGGCAACTACCATTAATATTTTGCTTTATTTACTTTTGATTTTTACGCTAAATTAATTTTTATTTTCTTTTTTAAAATGTTTCCTCATTTTTGAGAAAGAGAGATTGGGGAAGGCACAGAGAGAGAGGGGACAGAGGATCTGAAGCAGGCTCTGTGCTGACGTAGGGAGCCTAATTTGGAGATCGGACTCACGAACCAGGAGATCATGACCTGAGATGAAGTGGGTCATTCAACCGACTGAGCCACCCAGGGGCCTCTTACTCTAAAACTTAAACACAATTGTTCTGAGTTTGGTGGTTCTGAAAATAAGCTTTGGAGTCAGGTAACCTGGGTCAGAAAACTTGACACTCAGTTTGTATGATGGAGATAATAATATCTACTTCAGAAATTATGGAGATTATATTAGTATAAAGTATTCAGCACAGTTTCTGGCACATATAATACTCACTACAAATACAGAACACAATTTTCCATTTCAGTAAAAATGTTTGTAAACAAAATTTTATATGAGATTCCAGGATATGAAAGTACTATAACATACCATTCTCCTACTTATGGATGTTCAGGTTGTTTCCAACTGTTGTTTATCATAAACAACATTATAAAAAGTATATTTTTGCTTCAAACTTTTCCTGTATTTTGGATTATTTCCTTAGTATTGACTCCTGTGTTAGGACACATAAACATTTTTAAGGCTCTTGGTAATTCTTCTCATGTTATGTTCTCAAAAGGCTGTGCCTATTGACATACCCTCCATCAGATGAGTGTTTCAGCATCATTCCATTGTTCATATTATTAATTCTTTATTTATATGCATGTTAGAGAAAATACAATTAATACGGAGATGTTTATCACCCTGCCAAGATGGTGGCCAGGTAATGAGGTTCTCTCTCTCACTACAAATGCATAAACATGTTGCATTAAATATAACAACTAAAAACAAAAACAAAAACACAAACAGCCAAGTTTCGGAGAAAAAAAGAAAGAAAATCCAAGAAACAAAAGGGAAACTCAAAGCCTGACCAGTAAAGTTCAGTGAGCAACTTGATATCCCACGAGTATTAAGCCCAAAGATAGGCCAGATGGGCCAAGAGATTGGAAATTTAACATCCATATTAGGACAGGGGACATGGCCAGTTGAAGAGGTATGTACAGGTATTAACTTGGACCCTCAAAAGGCTGCCCTTTATATGAAAAGAGAATTAGATAAATCCTGAGCAATAGTCCTCAGATAGATAGGCCCAGAAAGTAGAAAAGGAATAAAAGGAAAGAGGGGTAGTCTCTGTAAGAAGTCGAGACTCCCAGTCCATACTACACACGGGTGTGCATTAGATGACTGGCTCATCCCCGTTTGCTAAACTCTTCTGGTTTTAGCCCTGAACATCCTATATCTCAGACAATCCTTCTGTCCAAGGTCAACCGGCAAGTATGACCATCCAGCAACCAAATTTACATAACCCACATTTATAGCAACCCCAAGCCAAGAAAGTGTGCAAAAACTGGTTTGACCCTTGGCAATACCTATGGATTCAACTGTACTCAATGGTACAATCACTGTACAGACAGACTTCCAAAAAGCAGGGTACTGAGGACTCCCCCAGACAGAGTTGTCAGATAAAATGCAGTTCGTCCAGTTAAAGTTGAATTTAAGTTAAATAATTTTTTAAGTTGAAATTTGAGGGCATACTTATACTAAAGGTATAGTCATTATTTTTCTGAAATTCAAATTTAACTGGGTATTCTGTATTTTATTTGCTAAATTTGGCAACACCGCAGCCCCAGAGAGAAACAGCAGCAATTAGCAAACAACCATGTATCCTGGACATAAACTCACTGGCAAAAACGTTTAAATTACCCAAGGAAATGAGCCACTGTGATAGATAATAGATGCAGCAAATGGAATAATTTGCACTCCAAGAATCAGAAATTATACAGCAAACTCAGATACTACAAAATAAATGCTTTAAATCATTGAAGAGCTAAAAAAAGGAATGGAAACTATAATGAAAAAACAGGACAGTGATAAAAAGAATGGATGGATCTGAAAAAGAACCAAATAGAACTTGTACAAATGAAAAATGTGGTCATTTGAAACAAAAAACTCGAGATCTAGGTTGGATGGCAAATTAGACAGTTGAGGAGAGCCGGGTGACCCTGGGCTAGTTAATTAACTCTCTGTGCCTTGGTGTTGTCATTTGCAAAAGAGGGATAATAATAGCACCTATCTTATACGGGTGATGTATAGAAATAAATATAATACATGCAAAGTGCGTAGAATGGTGCCTGAGCTGTAGTAAGTTCTCAGCAATCTATTAATCAATAGTTACTGTTTAGTCACGACCTAAAAAGTATCTAGAACATCCTCATAGAGCAGCATTCGCCAAACGTGTGGCTCACAAAGTTAGCCCTCTGAGATGTTTTGCGAAAGAAGTACTCCATGGCGAACACTTATGGGAAGTCCTACATTACTCTGACAATCCGTTGGAGACTCACAGTGGACATTGCCGTACGAAAGCCCCTAAGAAGTTCTGCTGGAAAGGCACCCGTGTAGCCTTGTTGTTTGGATGACAAAACTGAGGCTCCTGGAGGTTCTGCCACTTGGCCGAGGTCCTTCAGCTCCTCTGTGGCAGACCTGGTCTGCAAAACCAGGGTGGTCTGGCTCCAAAAGCCATGATTTCAATGATTGCACAATACTGTAAAGTTGAGAAGGAATTTATGATAATCTTTTTTTCATAAGACGGCTTCTTTCTGAAAGCACAGAAGCCCAAGAGAAAACTTGCCCTGGAATCCCTACATACCAGCTGCTGCGTGTCCCTTCAACAGCCCCCAGCCAGTGTCCCGAATGCCAGAGCACAAGCTAAGGGCCTTTGAATATATGTCCTCTCTTCTTGAGGTGGAGGCGGGGGTGGTGGGAGAGCGACTGGCTTCCAGGGCTTCCAAGAGGTCCCACTGAGCCCCGTTCAGCCACATTGTGGGTTTTTTCCGCAACACACAGCTCAAATGGCTTCCCAGCCAAATGGATGTTGGGGCTCCCTCAGTAAAGAGCATTTGAAAGCAGAAGAATAAGACGTGAATCCACTAATATTGTTGGTATTTTTCACCTCAAAAAATTTTTTTTCAGGTACCCTACTTGAGGGAAATGAAAGTAGAATTTTCTACATTTCATTTGTTTCGAGGCAGGCAGGGATCTGCATTTCATAAGAACTGACAGGACCTGAGCAATGCTATTACCTGATTTCCATTAAAGGCGAATTCTACCCCAGTTGTGAGTTGAGTTGGAATTTACACTCTGGGTGTATCACTTTTGTTTTCCTAAAGCTGTGCTTTTACATAAGACTATGTTAAAACCTTTTCAACTATACTCAGAAGTCCCAAGGTAATCGTACTTATGACTATGGCTCATTGGTATTAAGTTGAAGTTAGAAACGCTAACTAATGATTGTCAAAGATTTTGACAACATGGAAACTCTTCCTCAGAGAATCCTCAGTATCTATAAAAGTGGCTGCTTTCTTCATTGGCATCTCATTCCTCTCAAGTCAACAAAATTTTAATTGAGCACCACTATTCATAATCATATTTTCAATCCTCAATACAAATTGCTTAAGCGCTTTTTAAGTGGGAGCCTCTAAACTTGGCATTGTAGATTCTAATATTAATAATGGGTTTGGCCTTCAAGGTACATACTGTAGATAAAGTAAAAAAAAAAGAAAAAAGAAAAAGAAAAAAAGCAGTTAAAAGTAACCAACCAATTTCCTCACCAGTGTAGGCACAGCAACATAAACAGATCTTAAAATACATGTCAGGGAGTTAATTTAAAAAGAATCAGGTGTATAGAGCACTGGTATTTGTGTAAATTTTAAAAGCATCCATACAAAAATATAATGAGCATTTTACAAAAACATAGACAAAAGGATACACAAAAAGCACATTTGGATGGATTCTTATGGGAGAGGAGAAAAAGGAGAGTGGAGGAAGGAAGGAAAGAAGGAAAAGAGGGAGAGAGAAATGAGAGGCTGAAGGAGGAAAGGGAAAAAAGAAAGGAGGGGTTTAACTTTCAAGCAGCTGGCATGACCATCTGGCACATAGTCAGTATTTCTTAGGTGTCAGATTTATGAACTAACCCCTTCCTTCTTTGTCCTGAGTCCCTGATTCTGAGGGATTTTCTTAATCAGAAAAATGGTTAAAGAAATAAATTAATAAGCTGTGCAACCACTGATTTTAATAAGACAAGGTGAGCTTGTGGGTGAGCAGATGGACGAATGTACTCACCAACATTCTGTAGACCCCAGCTGTGCTCTAGAATATGATCATCACAGCAGAGCAAGGAGACCTGGCTGCCCCCATCCTCCCGCCCCCAAATATGGTGAATGCTCACTGCCTGAGTCAGTTTATCTTGACTCAGATTGCAATTTGCACTTCCTTTTGAAAGATCATGACTTAACCCCACTCCTGGTTTTCTGGTAATTTGGACTCTCCTTCTTCAAAGCTTTAAGCTTGAGAGAGAGCAGAGGAGAGTCTTCCTGAGCCCAGTCCATCCTTTCTTTCTTTCTTTCCAATCATCAATCAACAATTATTAACTGTTCTCCTCTCCCAACAAAGTCAAGTTCTTCTGGTAGGTCCCCAAAGTATCTTGCTGGATAAAATACAGGATGCCACATTCAATTTGAGTTTCAGATAAACAACAAATAATTTTTTAGCAGAGGTATGCTTTAAATATTAGAGGGGACATACTAAAAAACTTATCATTGTTTATCTGAAGTTCAAATTGAATTGGGCCTTCTATCTTTTTACTAGATTTGACAATCCCACCCTAAAGTGAGGGAGCAAGGGCTAGAAAGCTTGGTCTTTTGAGAGTTGCTGGGGGTCAGCAGGATGGGGCTAAATTCAGGAGGTAAAATATTTCACATTCTTTTATTTGTTTTGTTTTTCTTTTTGTTGTATATATCATTGCGAATAGAATGAAACAGGTTAGTCCTATAAATGAACGATAATTTTTCCACATGGTACATACCTGGTAAGAGAAGCAGTGTCAAATAGGAGGGAAAACAATGGTTTGGAGTCCAGAAAGTCTAACTTTAGTGCCAGCACTATTTCTAACTAGATCTGTGGAAATAGGCCATTTATGTCCTGAATTATGTCCTCAGGACCTTCCCTGAGGTCCTCAGTCTCCACATCTGCAAAATGGGAGTGGGAGGGCTAAATGATTTTTAATGATTCCTTCTGCTAGAGCCTTCAGCAGTTCTATGGTATTCATCGTATTTACTTAATTTAATAAAGACAGTTTTGCTGCTCTTAATCCATGGAGGAATAATAAAACAATAACACAAATGAGAATTTCTTCCCTTTCCCATATTCCAGTAAAAATTCCTCTTTGAGGTATTGTGGTTGTTACAAAAACTGAAACCAGAAGTTCAGGCTCACTGAGGAGGCCAAAGATTGCAAATGCCCTCTTACCAAAATAGAACCAGCAGAAGCTTTGCTCTAAACAGCACTGCCTTCTGGCAGACAGGGAGGGATTTAATCAGAGGAGATCTTAATTTGGCTTAACTGGGCAGCTGCAGGCAGGAAGGGACCCTTACATGCTCCCAAACAAACCATTTTTCTGTACAATGGGACTAACAATCCCTCCTACTTCCCCTATGAAATTGTCTTGAAGGTTAAATGAAATAATGTCTGTAAAAGCATTTCCAAAAAAATGTGAAGTTTCATACCAAACAATTATTTGTGTTATTATTTGGGTTCAACCTGATACAGATATTTAATATTTATTGGCCATCCCTCATCTATCCCTCTTTCTTTTTTTGACCTGTTTTACTTGGGGGAATCAGCTCCTCTCCCATTCTTACATAATGTGATTTGGAAAGAACTGAATCAATACCCATTTTTCAGGAAAGGGAAGGTATCACAGGCCTTAGCTGATCAGTGTATTACAGGACTCTGGACACAGGAATTGGTTCAAGAATAAAAATGTTACCAAATATGAGCCAGTGAAAACCAGGCCCAGAAATTTTCCTTCAAACTATTTTAGAAAAGGATTCATCTTCTGAAGATTCAGAATTTTATAGATACAGGCTGAGAGATCGTGGCAGCCATTTTGTCACTACGAGGGAGATACTGGGAATGAAATCAGCACAGGAAAGCCAGAGGAAAGATAGGGAGAGACTGGTTTGCAATATCCTTGAGTTCCTATATCTAGTCTTGTCTAAGGCTACATGTACTCTTAGGTTTCTCCATTATGTGAATAAATAAATTTCCTTTTTTGCTCTGTCCAGTTTAACGAAATTTTTCTATCATTTGCAACTAAAAAGTCCTAACTGATATAAATCCTACGCTTGATGTGTTCCACACAAGTCCAAGTTCTATCTCAAATTCCTTGCACAGCAAGCAAATACTTATTAAGGAGGCTGTCAATTTTTAAATTTTAAATATTTAAAAATATTAAATATTTTTTAAGTTCATTTATTTATTTTCAGAGAGACATAAAGGCACCAGCGAGGGAGGGGCAAAGAGAGAGGATCCCAAGCAGACTCTGTGCTCAACGTGGGGCTCAAACTCACAAAACTATGAGACGGTGACCTGAGCTGAAACCAAGAGTCAGACTGAGCCACCCAGGAGCTCCCCCAGAGAATATATCTTAATTAGCGAGGTTTGAAAGAGCAAAAGTTGGATCTACCTATGGTAAGAAAAAGCAAACAGACTGATAAATTGTGTGTCCTCACATTGCTAGCCAAAATTATTCTGTGTATCCCATGAACTATTCGATATAACACCCTTTAGAAAAAAATTTCCATCAAGAGTATTTAAAATCAGAAATGTTTTGTCATGTATAGCAATAAGCTTTAGTGCCCTGAAAAAATAATTCACAAAAAATTCTCCTATGGCTTGATTTTTCATTTTTTTAAAGCAGTAAAAATAGATTGTAATTTGGCCAACTATTGTTTTGTGGCTGGAGGCATAAAACATGTGTAAATTTAACCAGCTTCTGAATACTATGACTCCCAAAGTATTTTATTATGGCCTCAAGATTCTAAATTTAAAGACTTTTCTTATGTCCCAAACTTAATTCTCATTCCTCTGAAGACCAATGGGAGGCAGAGAACCAAGATGTCCAGGTCAATGGACAGGCTGTCACATCCACCTGAAATCCACTCTTCAGTCAGTCACTGTGTCTTGCCCTAGAACATGGGCATCTGTCCATGAGAGCTGTGCCCTTCCCAACACAGATTTAAGTGAATGTAAGCAAGGAGTTTCCTCTGAGGTCACATCATTTAAGCTGAAACCATTTCAACTCAGTGCACACCACTGGTAAATGCTATAGATATACTCTGTGGATCCCCCCGATTTCTTCAGATCTTCTTTCTTTTGCCTTAGATCACAGCAATGCCTCAACTGTACTGAGAAAGAAATCAGGAATATGTTGCACTCATGAGTGTGTTTCTTCAATAAGGCACATTTAGTGCTCAGAAAGCACACCCCAGCTCTGAAAGGTCTCCACCACGCAGAAGCCTCCTGTAGTAGCTGCTTTTACAGGCATCATGAAATACAATGGGGATAATCCACCACTGGATTACATAAGAGTCTTGCTTTCATTTTTTAGTGACATGATTGAATAGAGGTGGTCATACAGTACTACCACCGACTCTATCTCATTAATTTTTATTCCCGGTGTAGTCTAGAAGAACCAGAAAGCCATTTAAAACAAAACGCAAGGTAATGGCTTCTTCAAACTCAGAAAACACATGAAAAATAAACATCACCCATTTGTTGTAGTAATGAGGTCAAGGAAAGCGTGCCAGCTTGGTTGGAATCCTGGATCTGCCATTTTTTTTTTATTTTATTTCTTTTTTACAGTTACTTTATCACCTTAAGTCTCCAGTTCCTTAATTATAAAATTACATTTAAAAACATTTATTGAGCACCTGCTCTATGTTTGACCCCTTGAGAATCCAGCAGTGAGTAAGACAAAAATTTCTGCCCTGACTGAGCTTACAGTTTAGGGAGACTATATTAAAATAAGTTAGTAAAGCACAAATTTTGACATTACTCCAGCAATTCGCTTCTTATAAAAATAACACTTTGGGCCTTTTCACATTACAATAACAACAGAAAAGGTTTTTTTTTTTTTTTTTTTTTTTTTTTTTTTTTTTTTTTTTTTTTTTTACATAAAGTGCATGATGAAATAAAACTTTAAAAGGAAAAAGATAATTGGAGCTCCTGGGTGGCTCAGTGGGTTGGGCATCCAGCTCTTGATTTCCACTCAAGTCATTATCCCAAGGTCATGGGATTGAGCCCCACATGCTTAAGATTCTTTCTCTCTCCCCCTTTGCCCCTGCCCCTCTCATGCGCACGCTCTCTATTTATCTAAAATTAAAAACATATACAGAAAGGAAAAAGTGAATTATAAAATCAGGACTTCACAAACACCAAGGTAATAATTGTTCACACAAAAATCATCGATGAATGCTAAAACTGGTAGGTGACAGTTTGAAAAGAAACAATATATTTATATAGTCTCAAGTACTTTCCCCACAAGATGCATATTAATTTAAAATAATTAGTTGGGGGGTGCCTGGGTGGCTCAGCTGGCTAAGCATCCAACTTCAGCTCAGGTCATGATCTCGTGATCCGTGAGTTCGAGCCCCGCATGGGGCTCTGTGCTGACAGCTCAGAGCCTGGAGCCTGCTTCGGATTCTGTGTCTCCCTCTCTCTCTGCCCCTCCCCTGCTCACGCTCTGTCTCTGTCTCTCAAAAATGAATAAACGTTAAAAAAAAATGTGCTAATAAAAAGAATGAATGAATGAATGAATGAATGAATAAATAAATAAATAAATAAAATAGTTGGAAAGAGCTGAATCAATAGCCGCTTTTGGGAAAGAGAATGTATCCTAGGCCTTAGCCAATCAGTGCATGACTGTACTCTGGCTGCAGGATTTTTACACTGAAGAAGGCTAACAGAATCTGCTTTCATTAATCAAGGGATCACAGACAACATTCCTAGTAACTGGAAGAGTAGATAGCATATGCCTCCTGATAATGAGGCACTTCCTGAGAAGGACACGAAAGTATCTTCTGTGGTGCTCCTATCAAAAATGCATAACCTGAATCCCATAATGAAGAAATAATAGAGAAACTCAAATTGAGGGGCCTTCTACAAAACAACTGACCAGGTCTCTTCAAAAATATCAAGGTCAGGGCACCTGGGCCAGTTAAGCACCCAGCTCTTGATTTTGGCTCAGGTCATGATCTCATGGTTTGTGGGGTCAAGCTCCCACATCACACCCCAGATTGAGATCCACGCTCACAGCACAGAACCTGCTTGGAATTCTCTCTCTCCCTCTCTCTTTGCCCCCCTCTGTCAAAATAAATAACTAAACTTCAAAAAAAAATGTCAAGGCCATCCCTAAAAAGAAACACTGTACAACTGTTTCAGATTAAAGGAGACTATAGAGTCATGACAACCAAACTCAGTGTGATTCAAGATTGGATCCTAGACCAAAAAAATACATGCTTTTGTTCTAATGGATATTAGTAGGACAATTGGTAAAATTACAAGGTTTGTAGGCTAGATAATAATACTCTATCAATGTTAGTTTTCTAATTGTGACCATTATACTGTGGTTATGTAAAATAATGCCTTTGAATTTAGGAAACACACATTGAAGCATATAGCAATAAAGGGGCACTGTTGTCTGTAACTTATCTCAAATGGTTTGGAAAAAAATTATCTATTTTTTATATCTATAAATTACATATACAGACAGAGACATAAAGAGAGAATAAAATGATAAAGCAAATATTTTAAAATATCAACATTTGGGGAATCCAAGTGAAGGGTATATGAGAATTCTTTGTACTATATTTTCAACTTTAGCATTGGTCTGATCTGGCAGTGATCAACCTAATCAATTAATCAAAATTAGCACCACTAATAGTGAGACAAGCTGGTATTTTGTGCCCCCTGATGTGATGCAGCATGACATATACAACATTACTTAATGTTCTACTCTTGTTAAAAATGTTTGCCCTGAATCTAATTAAACCTTTAGACATAGTTTCCAATTTATAGGAAATAAAAGGTATACAGGAAGGAGTTAAATGATATCAATTGAAAATAATCAGCGAAATCCAGAATGCAATAGAGTCTATAAGACAACTAGCCTGGGCTCACCATAATGTAAAATGTCAGGGAGTTAAAAAAACAAAAGAAAAGAAAGAAAAGAAAAGAAAAGAAAAAGAAAAAAGACAGTGTGGGGAGGTGGGGTGTGGAGTGTGATTATTCCAGATTAAAAGGGTCTAAGAGAAATAACAACCAAGAGCACTGTGGGATCCTAAATTGGATTCTGTTTCCAAAAACAATTTTAAAAGCTCCAAAAAAATTTTTTGAAACAATTGGAAAAATTTAAATCTGGCCTGGATATTAGATGATATTATGAAATTATTATTAATTTTCTTATGACTCATAATAGTATTATGATTATGTAGGAAATTGTCCATATCTTCAGATGTCTGTTTCGAAGTATTTAGAGATGAAAATGTCATGATGTACTTTCAAATGGTACAGAAAATTTTATGGAGCAAGAAAGAGAGAGTAAATAGAATGGCATGTTAACAGAAAGGCCATGATAAAGAATATATGGGTATCTATTATATTATTGTTTCAACTTTTTATATAACATTTTTCATTTTAACGTTGAGGAAAAATAAAATACTAACACTTATTTTCATAACATATAGGGGGTTAAAGATTTTAGGGGGTTAAAGATTTTAAAATGAACAAAGAAATGAAAAGGTTTACTAAGTTTGTTCCCAAACCCTCTAAACTTTTTTAAAAGTTTATTTATTTAAGAGGGAGAGAAAGAGGATCCCAACCAGGCTCCACACTGTCAGCACAGAGCCCAACAGAGGGCTCAATCTCACAAACCGAGAGTTCATGACCTGAGCCGAAATCGAGTTGGACGCTTAACCAAGTAGGCCACCCAGGTGCCCCATAAACTCTGAATTTAAAAGGATTAATGACATTTATCTCAGGGTTGTGGTTGTAGCATAGATTAAGGAGGGTTGACCAACTACAGTAATTCCCTCAGCAGCCAGCAGGGTAGGGAAGGGGATATTAACTGTGGCTGCCCCAAAAGTCAACTCCCTCCAAACCTGGGAGTGACTGTGAGATTTTCCAATCTGACACTGTCTCCACATCTGAGGTATACAACTCAAGTGGGTGGAAAATTTCTAGTTCCTTTCTGCCTGGTGGAGTTGTTCTATTTCTAGACATGAATCAGCCCCAGATCATTTCCCAAAACCACCCATCTACATTGAAGATTAATACCCTGAACTTCCAATGCTACTGAGTATTTGTGCATTTTCCTGTATTTTCATGAAATTTTTATGGTAGGATGTGGGTGGTTTTATCACTGGGAAACAAGAAAACAGCATAACTGCACACCTTGTTGTCTGCATGTGAACTAAATAACATATTCATGGCGTCCAATCATGGACAGCCTTTGAAAGAAGTGATGTGATTGGTCGCTGATCATGACATTAATCTGTTACTTATGTAGAGATTTGTGGAATGAAAAGCTAGCAGCAAAGTCTGCACTTCACGCAATTACTAGCAATTAATATATCTTGGTAACTAAAATTTGAACCATGCTGTTGGTGTGCATAACCTTATTTGTCTGTAGTGCCACTCTAGCCTGTTTTCTATATTCCTTGAAGAACCAAGAAAAAAAAATGTTACCTCAAGGTCTTTTATACCGGGTATTCCCTCTGCCTGGAACACTCCTCCCCCAGATACTCACTTTTGCTCATTCTCTCATATCCTTCAGGCCCATGACAAGCAGCATCTTCCTGACATTTTCACCCCTGGTCACTTCACCTTCTTCTATCTGGCACTCCTTATCTCCTTACACTGATTTACTTTCCCCCATGGAATTTTCACCCCCTGATATATTAACTGTATTTTAAGGTCTTTTCCAACTAAAAGGAATATATATTCTATTGAGGGTAGAGGCCTTGTCATGTTCCCAGTGCCTCCAACACAGTGAACATGGTAAGCACTCAAATACTTTTTTAGTCAATGAATGATCAATCATCTAAGACAGCTGGAAAGCAACATATGTTGTAATCACCTGAATCAGTGTTACTGAGCACTAGGAGAACCTGGGTAGGAAATAAAACCCAAATCATTCACATCAGTGACTAATCCACGGATTTTGGGTTTGTTTTGTGTTTTGAGGGATAGCCATAAAGTTCCAAATCAAGTCATACTCCTACAGAGCCAGGAAAATCTCATAAAAAAAATCTAGTAGTCTACCAGCAGTGTACTAAGATTTGTATATCATCTATTATATATCTATGAAAATCTATTTCTATATCTAATACCTATTGAAAAAAAGTGATGATGTTTTAAAGAAAGGAAGAAGAAGGGCTCCTGGGTGGCTCAGTCCATTGAGCGTCCAACTTCAGCTCAGGTCATGATCTCACGGTTCGTGTGTTCAAGCCCTGCGTTTGGCTCTGTGCTGCCGGTTCAGAGCCTGGAACCTGCTTTAAGATTCTCTGTCTTCCTCTCTTTCTGCCCCTCCCCCACTTGCACTCTGTCCATCTCTCTTAAAAAGGGAGGGAGGAAGGAAGGAAGGAAGGAAGGAAGGAAGGAAGGAAGGAGACACTCATATTTCTAACAATTTAAATGTTTTCATATTTAAAGCAGGGCCTCTTTATATAAAATGCTTGAGAAGGATTCCTTCTAAGTTGAGTTTTCTAGTCTTTGTGTTCAGCAGCTAAGGTTCAGCTGAATGTAGCTTCACAGAATCACTTCAGTTAATGAGCACACAAACATTTACTGATCAGAGGAAAAAATGCATATCTGTTGATTTATAAATGCTTACAATGACAGGTGACAGGCAGGTCATGATAACTGTATGCACTGTATAATTTCTGAATAGTAACTTAATTTTTAAGAATAAGTTTAAGTTTCTACAGCAGGTAACAGATATATGTCATATATTTTTATCATAATTCAGTGCATAAATGTACTTATTACAATTTTATGTAAGTCTGAGTTAGTCAAGAGAACTAACTTGGCTGAATCTGTTCATGGTTAATTAAATTTATATCAGTCATGGAATAATATTTGTGACTTTGTCAAGAACAACAGAAGAATGAATTAATGAGATTATTCTTTGTATCTCAAGTGACCTATATGGTAAGATGTGTTTAATATTCCATTATTAAGTGTGAAATTATATAAATATTAATCCAGGGGCTTAGGGGTGGTTTAGGAGCCTCCCAAACTTTCTTCTCATACCTGATACTAGGATCACCAACATGCCTCTGTTCCTCTATAGTAAAACAAGATAAAACCAAGTTCTTTCTTGCTACATCCTAGTGATGGAGTATGAAAAGTCTTAAACTTGACCAATTCCACTATTCATCAAAGGGAAGGAGTTATCCAGTAATATTTCTGTTGAAACTCCACCAAGAGCTCTTAAAAAATACCCTTTGTTAAAAGATATCATTAAGTCCTTTTAAGAATGTAAAATAGGAGGTGTCAATTCAAACATCATTTTATGACCAGTTGCTTCATTTGGCTTCATTACAACGTTAGTTATAAAAGCTATGAACTTGAAGATAAGAAATCTAGGATTTAGACCTAAACCCATCCCTTACCAACAGTGTGACCTTAATGAAACCTTTAAGTTCTATGAGGCTTAGTTTCACCACCTGTAAAATGGGATAGCACTTCCCCTGCTTCAGGGCTTCATCATGAGAACCAAATAAATGGCTGTTAGAGATGAATAAATAGTAGGACTCTCTTCAGATGTGAACGACAAAATGAGCCAACCTCACTATGTGAGCCAGTATGAGAAGTTAAAATAAAAATACAGTCCTTGCTCAGGAGGATTTATAAAATAATGAGCAAAATCTGAAATTGTCCATAATGCTCATTAATGAATCTTTGCACACAGTGATCAGCTCCCAGAGAAATAACCCATTTCCTGATCTTTGAAAATGGTTCGTGTTTCACTTGAGACACAAAAATCCACCAGGCTTAGTTTGTACTCCAAAAAAAACATGGCATAAGCATTAACATGAAGAAATGCTTAATCCCATACAAAAGGTACATTATATGGCTGATATAACCAGCTTACCATGTCTGTTACCACTACAAGCTGACTCTTTCAATGATTCAGAAGGTGTAGGGTGGTCATGAAGCCAAATTTCAACTGTCTTGCCCACTCAGTGTTGGCTATTTCACTTGTTTCCCATGTGTGTGTTTCTCCCTTGAGGAAACCTCCTCATACTACAAAGGTATCTCTGTGGTTGTACAATACATATCACAGATGTGCAGGCAAACAGGAGAAAGCTGGATTTAGTTTTCATATCTGAAAAAGATCCAGACAACTTTCATGGATCATTCTTTTAAGAGTGGTTAAATATTGCCAACTGTCAGAGCCCTGGTGAAGATGTGAGAGACTAATTATCCACTTCTAAGCCTTTTTCTGTGGGTGCAGCCCATTGTCGACTGGCAGAATTAGCAAATTTACACAAGTTGCCCAAAAGCCTAAGCTCATAACTTGTCATCCCTCGATGAATACTTGTCATCTTTGGCTAGGCAGCATCTACATACCCTTTCTATATAGGTGTGAGGAGTAGGGGAGGGAATCATCATAGGGTGAGTCCCCAGAAGAGGCAGGAATTTCCTTCCACTATGAAATCAACATCGCTTCCTATCTGCCATCCCCACATTCTGGGACATCAACAGTGACCTAGGTTTGCCCTCGCCAACCAGAGGATGAAATACGCCTCTCTAGAAGTCTGAATCTCAGGGAGGTGATGCAAACATGCAGCATCACTTGGGAAATTATTCACAAGGGAGGCAAGAGCACCGATAAACCAGAGGCACAGACCTGAAATTCCAGGGCCACTCGTGCCAGTAATAGAGGCCTAAGGAGACTACTCCCATGGCTGTTCCCCAATGGCAGTCCTCCAGTACTTCTGTCCATCCTCTGAGCTTGATTCTCTAGCCTTTGAATGGTCCTTCATCCAATATCTATGATAACTTGACCATACGGCAGGCTTTCTACTAGGGATTAGCTGGAGGTGTGCAAGGGGGCACTGCCAGTATAAATATAAATAAGACATGTTTTGCCTTGGAGAAGCACAGTGCAGTGAGTCTGGTGATGAACTAAAATTCAGTCCTGATCCCATTTCCTCCTGGATCCCCATCTTTTCTCCTTTCTTGCAGCTCCCAGGTTCTATGACCAATAGCTTTCTCTCAAAACTTACAGGTTTCTAACCAGTTTCCTGGGTATTTCTTGTCAGCCCCATAAGATTGTGAGCATACTGGGCATATAAGCCCTGTAGGTGTTATTGTTAAATCATCACAGCACTCGGCCCAGTGTCTGAAATACAGGACATCCTTCTCACAGAACCATTTACTGCCAATTTCCCTGAACATCCCTTGCATCATAACAATGACACTAGCCCACCTTGTAGAGAGAATATCAGATTCCAAACAATTCAGTTATGTGAGCACCATAAATGTCTTTATGTCAGGTTCTCACTTTAGCACAGCTAATGAAGAGCCTCCACAATCTGATGATCTTCCACCCCACAAACATGTCATACTGGCACCTCCTCAGTGCAGGCCCTGAGCTAGGAAATGGGGATTCAAAGATATATCGGAGTCCTTCCACTCAGGGAGTCTACAACCACATGGAAATCAAGACAATAAAAATGCCCCTTATTCTCAATAAGAGACACAGAATGGCGATGGGGTTTATTTCAATTGTCTGTCAGTAAAGACAGAGAAAAGTTGGGAAAGCTAAAAATTATAAAGAAAAGTCATAGATACTAAAGAGGTAGAAAGAAACTAAAACCTTGAGTCAAGCAGTTGCTGTGAATGAATGAAGGTCAAGGACCGAATCTGAGATAAAAGAATCCTCAAGACTGACTAAGCACAGGCCAAGAGAAACCAAAAGCCTAGGACAATTTCATGATCAGAACTGGCAGGACTGGCGAGGACTAGGACAAGGGAATGACGATGTTAGATAAGCAATTACTAAATTCCATGGACAGTATTTCTTGGGCTTACACAGCAAGGTGGGCAAGTTACTGGTAGATCACGGTCATGGTTCTCTGAGTCCATCCCCTGGCATTAAGCGAGCATACAATACTCTAGTGGAACAATGGTAAAGCCTGAAGTTCAAAAGTGATACTTCAATTAAGAATTTATCAGGTAGATAAAAGATGAACAGCTAGCAGCAGAAGAAAAGTATGTAATTAGGCAAAGAGACAGGACAGGGTATTCAATTTGGGAAGAAGAAACCAGTAAAACCTTGGTTTGCGAGCATAATTCGTTCCGGAAACATGCTTGTAATCCAAAGCACTTGTATATCAAAGTGAATTTCCCCATAAGAAATAATGGAAACTCAGATGATGTTCCACAACCCAAAGATATTTATATAAAAATGACTACAATACTATAATATAAAAATAAACAAATTAACAAATTAACCTGTGCTTACCTTTAAACCTTCGTGGCTGGTTTGAGGGAGACAAGAGAGGGGAGGGTTATTGTGTAGGACGACTTTTACTCTCACAAACAGAATCACTGCTATCTAATGGCTCAGTGGAATCTTTTTCTTTTTGTGCAATTTTAACAAGGAACCTGTCTAATGACACTTGCTTTTGCCTCCTCTTAAAGATCTCACGGAACTTTGACACTGCAATGAAGATCACCCACAATCCCGCAGCTCACATGTGTGTGAGAGAGAGAGAGAGAGAGAACCATTGGTTCAGGTGTGATCACATGACATTCAGTGTCACGTACTACTCATATTACAAGACATGGCTCATTTATCAAGTTAAAATTTATTAGAAATGTTTGCCAATCTTGCGGAACACTCACAGAACAAGTTACTCTTAATCCAAGGTTTTACTGAAGTTTGGGATTCGACTTGAGAAGGGCCTTGAAAGACATGCTAAAGAACTTGAACTTCATACATGGAATCAAGAGAAAGTCTATCTAGGATTTTATGTAGGAGGGTGTTGTATTGTGGGTGGGGTTCCCTGAAAGCCAGCTCAGGGACAGAGATTTATATGCAGGGAGATTACTGGAGAATGCCAGAATGCTCAATGCCCATGGTGGAGGAGAGGAAGTAGCACTGAGCAGGGGGAAAACGTGGGCTGCAATGACATCACAACAAAGGCTTTAGCTGATTCCTTGGTGTCCAGAGCGACACATCACCTGTGCTCTGTTCATGGATACATACAAAACAAAGCCACATACCAGGGTAAGCTCCCTCCATGTCTGTTAAGACACGTTTCATACTGTGCTTTGTTTAATCCAGCCCCCCAAAATCCCATATATCATTTCCATTCAACACACCAGATTCTTAATGACTTGAGAAGTAAATTCGTAAAATCAGTAAGAAACAATCTTGCTGTGACCACATGACAAAAGGATAAAAAGAGAGAACCCAACAAAAACAATGTTGTGGGATAATTTTTTAAAGAATGATTTTGAATCTTGTGTAGAAGAAAGGGGGTGGGAGGTTTTGGGTTTTTCTTGGGGGAATTTTTTGGTTTTACTGTTTGTGAGAGCAAGAGGAGGAAAACGAAGGAAACCTTTTGCAAATAAACGGCTGCAAAGTGTCAGATGGCTTTCCCTGAAACAAAACAAAATAGAACAAAAGGGGGGAAAAAGACAAGAAAGAAAGAAGAAAAGGAACCGAGGCAGTGTTTCAGAATAGCTTTGGAGCTATAGTTAAGGCAGAAAAGAAATAAGTACATAAAATGGCTAAACACCATTTTACTTAGATTTCTGACCCCGCAGATGTATGTGCATGTGGGTGACGTGTACCGTGTCTTGCCATCGAATTTAATGATTATTACAATGACTAACATTACTGAGCACTTATTTTGTGCCATTTACTCTGCTGAGACCTTTACGTTCATTTCCTCATTTAATCCTGTTAGAAAATAAACTGAGGTATATTAAAAATTTTAAGAGTTTATTTGAGCAAAAATTTGGACGCGGGCAGAGCCAAACTGGAAGTAGTTAGGAGCTCTCCTCAGGCAGGAGCCAGGGGAAAGACTTATATATAGTTCAGGAACCAAAGAAAGGCAATAATTTGAATGGCTACAGCTTTGAGCCCAGCTGGTGGTTTGTGACTGGTTGTCCTTAGTGTTCTGAATTTGTATCCCCGAGGCATTTACTGGCTTAGATTTTGGTTTGCTTACATAGGCCACCAAGGCATTAGGGCCACATCAGTCTAATGGTCTTTTTGTTTAATTTAACAATTCATACAGCAGCTCCACGGGCATGGATATGTTTTTAAAACCATTTTATCACGTTCTTATCACCATGCACATGCTTTATTCCCCTTTTTTACAGATGAAGAGAACATATCTCAGGATGGTTAGAAATCTGCTGAGGTGATGATAACCTTTCTCAGTAGAGAATCTGCTCATTCAACCACTCTGCAGACATTCCTACAGAATTTACAGGTACAAGGCACCTTCCCAGCCCTCTATTCATGTGCTCCTCACAAGGGTACATGTGGGAATGTCAGTCAGCACTTTGTAAACAGGCACAGAAAACTTGAACAACTTGTCCCGATCACACAGCAGGTAAATGGGGAAACCAAGGCTTAAACTCCCGACAACAAACCCTGGTTTTGTTGTTGTTGTTGTCGTTTGTTTGTTTGTTTGTTTGTTGTTTTACTGATGCTATATTTAAGAAAGACAAAAGACAAGTTTGGTAGTTAGATGCTTTAAAGACACAAATACCGGGGCGCCTGGGTGGCGCAGTCAGTTAAGCGTCCGACTTCAGCCAGGTCACGATCTCGCGGTCCGTGAGTTCGAGCCCCGCGTCGGCTCTGGGCTGATGGCTCGGAGCCTGGAGCCTGCTTCCGATTCTGTGTCTCCCTCTCTCTCTGACCCTCCCCCGTTCATGCTCTGTCTCTCTCTGTCCCAAAAATAAATAAAAAACGTTGAAAAAAAAATTTTAAATAAATAAATAAATAAATAAATAAATAAAGACACAAATACCAACCATGATTAACTATAGGCAGATGATAATAAAAGTGCTTGCCCAAAAGAGTGATTTCTGTGAAATATTAGTCATATAGATCCAGAAGCAACCCTGGGAAAAATCACTTCTGGCTGACAGAGGAGCAGACCAGTACAACATTTCTGGAATGCTCTTCAGCAATATGTGTGGAGAGTTTTAAGTGTACAGAGTCTTTGGCCCAATAATTTTATTTCTGCTTTGTAATGGCATCTGGCTAGCAGCCGCAGCCAGAGCTGCTGCCATTAAAATGCACATGAAGTCAGAGAAAAAGAGGAAAACCTCCATCAACACTGAAAATTAAGCCTGACAGGAACATCCAGAAGACTTGGAAATCCCACTCTGTAGCATGGGTGTTGCTTTTTGAAGTAATCAAAATGCTGGTTGTACCTATTTGAGGACTAAAAATCTAAGCAATCAGATATGTCAGAACATGAGAGCGAGTCTATTAGTGGCATGGTGCACCTGGGAGGTGAAGTGCCCTCGCCAAGACAGTGGGTGCTGTGGGCAGGGTCGGCAAGAGGAAGAGCCAGACAGCAATGCATGCTGGGCCCTAGAATGCCAGGTCACCCATCAGTTCCAAGTGCCAAATGACCAGGAGGTGAGGGAGGAGAGCGTTATACCCCAGCCCAGCAGAATCACTCTCATTAGAGGCTGTATCCGTGTGGAGGCTTCCTTATGAGAATTCAAAGGAAAAGTCAACCTAGTCCTATTGAAAAATTCTACAGAACAACTCCAAAAGAATATTAACCATGTAACTCAGAAAACAGATTGCTTCTTTAAAATGATTTATGACAGGAACCAGAAGAATTTTAAAAGCTATTTGGTATCTTTTATAGGAATAAAAAAAAGATTGTTTTAAAATGGGAAGGGGGTGGGGGGGCAGGAGGGTGAAGCCTATAAGTAGAGAACAGGATGAGATGAAAAGAGAAAAGAACAAGATGAAAGAAGAAGAGGATGAGCCAAAGAAATAAGACAGAATTTTTTAACAAACACACTAGGAGCAAAAAGAGGTCATAACTTGGACACGTATGCACATTGTACATAATCTGTCTTGTGGAGAAAAACATGAGAAAAGTAAAACTACAAATTAAAAAAGAAAAATAGTAAGATATTAGGCAAAAGATATGAAGAACACAGGATCTACACTAAGGAGTTTAGGTTTTCCTCAAAAGGACACTAGAATAATCAGAGAAAACAATTAAAACACATTTTCTCTCTCTCTCTCTCTCTCTCTCTCTCCCCCCACCACACACACACACACACACACACACACACACACACCCCACACACACAAACACACAATTATTCTGAGTAGAAATCAAGCCAGTTGCCTCATATTAGGCCAAAGTAAAATTAAGGCACTTGTTTCTAGACACTCTGACAGCTGTTTTAAAATTCTAACTACAGAGAAAATATTCAAACATTCAGGTAGAATTAATAGGTTAACGGTAAAAAAATAATTAGATTGATAAATATATAAGCTTATCTCAGACTTCTACACATCATTAAATTACAGAAAACAATAGAAAATGTCTACAAGTACACTGAGAGGCCAAAAATTTAGATCAAGAATTTTTACACCAAGTCAAAATTTCATCCATTTGTGAACAGATGAGAGATAGATGTTGTACATTCTCAGAAAATATGTACTTTTCAAAATATTTGCTGAAGATCTACACCAACCAACAGAAAAATAAGAACCCAAGAGTGAAGACATCAGGGTATATAAAAGGACCAGTCCTAACTACTGAAATGTGGCAAACACAGAGCTCAGTTAAAGGTTGTAAATATGGCTATAAAATGAATCAGCTGTAAAAGTTGTTTAAAGATAACAAGTACAAGGCAAAACTATTAATACTTTTAATCTGGTAACCAAGCCTATGATTCTATTAATAAAGTCCATGTATGGGGAGGAAAGGAAATTACGGAGAAAGTAAAGGGTGTTAAATTCTTAGTGTAAAATGTTTAACTCCCAAGATGCTAGAGGTTGGGGGTCTCAAAGTTGAGGGACTCCCAGGCTGCCATCTTACAGAACAGGACACAAAGATGCAGAAAGGGAAAGAAAATGGCCAATGTCATAAATCTTCTCCAGGTGTTGTGAAAACACAGTGCTCTCTTAATTTTCCACCTTCAGTGTAGAGCCAAAGAATTTTATTGACAGGATTTCTGGAGAAGAAGAGAATAAGAGACTTGCTTTTATTGATCTCTATGAAATCAGGGAAGAAGTGTTAATAGAATGAGAAATACTGACGTCAAAGCTAACAAATGTAACAGGAAATGTTCTTCATAATTTACTTTGTTTTAACTTAGAAATGGATCCATTGAAACAAATGCTTCCACTATCCAAAAACTTTTGGGAACCAGCAAATATAATCACTTCTTTTTTCTTTTCCCCTTCCTCTTGTCCAAGCCTCCTATTACAGAAAAATGCTTTCACTTTTCCCCCCGAGATACTTCCTTTAGGAATTATAGGAAACATTACCTATAACTTAAAAGTTATTAATTAGCATAGGATGACTTACTTATGAAAAGACATACATTCTCATTTGCTGAAACAGATTCTAATTAATTCCAATCAGATTCTAATTAGCAAGTAATTGCACTTGCTTTATGTGATGGGCAGGATTAACCTGAGATACTTTCACTATCAAGTTAAGAATATGCACATCAGCCTGTATTTGGGAACCCATCAAATAATCTAAGACTATTCATGTCAGACAATTCATGTCACTAAGTTTCTCATTTTCTCAAGTTCTTTGCTGGCTCTCCATTTTTAACCTCCTGGGGATTTTAAAAGACATCAAATACTGCAGTATGTTTTGAATTTATTTATACTTAAATCATCAAAATGCTCTTTTGTAAGAGTCATTTGATGTCCAAGTATCCTTATGGGGCCTTTTCATTAGCCATGTCCCTGCCCCGGAAAAAAACAGGAAGTCACAATTTGCCACAATTAAAAAGATTGAGCCGGAAAACAAGGTTTGAATTCAGTTCCACATTGGTCTCAGAACACACTATCGCCTCTCTCCAAGCAGCCTTCTTGTTTTTCCAAGATGTTTCGGAACACAGCAAGCTCTTTTAAATTTAAACTTCACAAGTGGAAGGCACAGAATTTGAGATAATTGTTTGGGTTGCAGTTTACCTTCCCATTATGTGTGCGGTAGAGGCAGTGGGTGGATTATGATCTCTTAAAACAGAAGAATAAAGAGGACGGGATAAAGGGTCTTAACTTTGCTACTGAGGTACACTGATTTCTTCGGAGCTGAATCAAAATGATTCACTGCCAAAATGAAATTGCAGCAACTGGGTACTTGAGAAAAAAAGGTGGTAGAGGAAAGGTTCCCAATTTTCCATTTTTTCTCCCATGAACGTAAATCACATCTTTGGCCTGTTATTAATTGTTGGTAGTAAGTTAAGATGATACCAGCTGCTGAAGAGAGTATGATGGAGGTGAAACATGTCAATCTTTCCGAAGAGTCTGCTTCACCTACAATAATCTCCAGGTGCTCTGCTTCCTGAACAAGTGTGAAATTTCCTAATTTATCCCTCAATCCAATTAGGAGACAAACACCATACCAGTTGTTTGAACAGAGATAATTTAACACAAATTAAATAGGCACAAAGCTGTTAACCAGGTAAGTGAAAAGAGTAAAAAGACGAGTCAAAGGTGTCACAGAGGTAGCAATTTCAGGAAGCAGCAAGCACTCCTCAGGCTGAGGAAACAAAGGACGAGTTTGGAAGATTACAACGTAGAAGCCCCATGGAGATGTGCTCCTGAGGAGAGGTTTCTGTCACCACTGTTGGTGTCTGTGACCAGCTCTGCGTGAGGCACAGTCACTGCAGGGGTGAAGACCCTCAAGGCTCACAGGAGCTGGAGATAGACAGCAAGGAGGGAGACCCTCTCCATTAGCGCTCCCTGTGGGCAGAATCGGTCATGGAGCCAGCTGGCTAATAAGCAGAAATGAGTTTGCAGTCCCCCTTCCCACCACCTCCCCCAGTACCCTCCCCCAGTTGCAGAGAGTGAAGCACGGAAGGGTGGGTTTGAAGGTGAGAGACAATAACCGGTCCTCTGATATATAAAGCAGTTTTGGAGGATGACTGGGCTGCCTGAAAGTTCTCATTTTCACTTTACCCCCAAAACTCAAAAAGCAGGATCGAATAAGTGAGTTCTGAAACTGGGTTAAATAGCTGGTAATAATCATGCCAACAATATTAATCAAATGCCATGTGCCATAAAGGGTTCTAAGTGTCTTACATGTGTTAATTATGTACAATAACCTTTACATCTTTATAAAAACCCTGTGAGGTAGCTACTACAATCAGCAGTCCTACATATGAGGAGACTGAGGCACGGCATGGTTAAGTAACTTGGCCAAAGATGCTCATCCCATAAGAGATACATGGGAATTTAAACCCAGACAGTCAGGCTCTGAAACCTACCATCTTAACTATCACATGGTGCCGCCATTCCAATAGCCATCTTCGTGTATCAAACTGCCCCCACTGAAATAGTAATAAAAGCTACTTATATGATAGCTAACTGGATATGGCTGGGCCCTCTTCTAAAAACATGGACATGTACTAACTAAATTCTCACAGCAACTGTATGAAGGAAGAAGTAGTATTTTGTTCTACAAATGAGCAAACTGAAGCACAAAGAAGGTAAGTAATGATTCCAAAGCCTCAGGCTTACCTAGTAAGATGTCGAGCTGTGACTGAATCCAGACTGGCCCAAGAGCTCATTCTCCCACCCACCATGGGAGAATGCATGATAAAATAAGTCTCTGCAAAGCAGAATTTATGGCATCTCTCCTTGAAAACCCTGTGGCTAGTTACAGTAAATGGGCCATTTACTCCCATCTTTTTTAGATACTCAAACTCTCATCCTTTCAGGCATATTCTATAATGCAGACTTTTATCAATCAAGACTGCTCTTCCTTTCAGATTCTTGAAACATTTAAAGAAGCTATATTTAAAGAAGCTTTGCTTTATGTTATGGCCCGTGAAAAGGGAGTTTCACTGAAGATTTTGCGTTTAGGAAGTTGAAAAGGTCTGAGTCAGTGTTTCTTCATGACCTAGGTCGCCCTGATAAGGCCCTCCCTCCAAGTGCAATAATGTCAGTTTGGAGCAGTAATGGCTCCCTGTGGCTCTTCTCTAGATCTGAGCTGTTTGCTGAGAACCCAGACACCAACTGAAGTAGCCAAGCATTCAGTTCTCCTGTGCCATTCAGCCCATCCGGAAGGGAGCGGCCCTCACAGGCATTCTTCAGGGGATTCCCTACACTGAAAATTAAATGAAATGACTAAAATGTTTTCCCATCTATAAACTCTAATCTACCTCAACAGAAGGCATAGTGGCTCTCATTCCTGGCCTCTAGCATGATGCCTGGCCCATAAAAGGAGTTTAATGAGTGTTTCTTAGATAAGTAGGAAAATTAATTAATAAGTGATCTTCCCAGAACCTATCAAGATACACATATATCATAATAATTAGGTGAAAGCATATCTCTTGGACTCCAACAAAGAGAGTAAAATACAAAACTATTTCCAGATAAGAGAATGTTGTCTTCTTAAAGGAAATCTCCCAGCTAAGACCCCAAGGACAGTGATTTACTGAAGATCTAAAATGCAGGTATTAACCATGATTTAGAGAAGAGCTATGTTTCTATTTCCCTTTAACAATGATTCACTCTAGTTTTTAGTAGAGAACACAGCTAAAGACCGTCAAGATCTTTACCAGTTTACACATCTGATTTAGCTTTGTGAGGATGCTCAATCCTTTCAATAATTCTTATTTAGCAATATTTTTAACATAGATTACTTTGAGTCTTTTCTGAAGTATCTAAGGTCTACTTTTTACAATCCTTTCTATTCAAATGTATATATGGACACACATTATGTGTTCACAGATAGCTAAATAATTCATTTCTTTGACCAAATTATATGTGATTTCTATCTTTCTGTTCTCTTTGATTATTCTTTATTTACTTGAGCCATATTTCTACCTATTTTATAGTGAAAAGCTGGTCTATGAAACTTACAAGAAGTATATTGTTGTGACATTATTTCCTTTCCCAAAGGAATTGTTTTTGTTGTTTTTGCAAGAAGAGCATGTTTCTTTAAAGCCTTCTAAATAGAATTTATTTGTTAAACCATCATTTACATAGAGCATATCAGAAACCCTCCTCAGTCTAAAAGTGAGTATACCATTTATTCACACATACGTTCAAACAACAAGTGAAATATCCTCTTAGAACTGAAATGCAACAGGCAGAAGATAAGAATTTTCCTAAAACTAAATTGTGATCATAAATAAAATAAAAGGACACAGGAAAGAACATGGGTTCCTAAAAACCAGTAATAAGACCATGTTTTGCACTCACTAGAGTATACGTGTTCTTTGCAGAAAAAAGAGAAAATACATTACATTACAAAGAATATGAAAAGCAAAAATGAAAAAAAAAGTAAGAAGAATGTGAAAACCTCCCACAGCTGAGGGAAAAAGCACTGTTGAAATTTTATAAGTACTCCTCTAATCTCTTGTCTGTGTGCACACATACATGCATGTAAATAAATGCAGTTTCCCTTTTCAAAAGTTAGCTCATACTGAACATACTGTTGAGTAACCTGCCAGGACTTTTTAAGCTCTGAAATTCATAACTTAGGCCCTTGAGGCAAACTCTGGAAGAAAGGGAGGACCGGGCTTGAATAGCAATCTTACAAGAAAAAGAAAAGGAAGGAAAAGTGGAAGGCAAATGAGATCAAAGAAGACAGAGGATATGGGGCTGAAAGGGTATCACAAAGGAAGCAAAAGATAAAGACGGACTTTTTCAATTTAAACCCCATTTTCTAATTTTCTTAATTGCATCAACATTGCACTATTGTGTGTTTTGGAAATTCTACTCCTGCAATTCCAGTCTTCCTCTCCTCCTCTTCCTCCCCCTTCTCTGTGGCTGGGGTAGTTCACAGCACAGTGTGGAGATGCCAACCGCCGGAGCCAAATTCAATTCCAAATCCAAACATAAGCAATGTTTGCGAATCGAGACTCCTTTGAGGTTCACCCAAGTCCAATTTTACCAATTCCCTCCAGGGAAAGATTTCCCTTTGAAGCTTCTGTGTATCCAAGTGCATTCTGGGATGCAGGTTTGGGTTTCTGGTGTGGGGCGATTTACGTACGTATAGAATGAATATGCTCTGCACCTAACCCTCTCATTCCTTTTGTGCACACAGCCTGTGACAGTGTGTACTAAAGTTGGTACTTGGAGGCATGGCTGGAAAACATTTTTGTTCATGTGCATCTAAATTAAAATTTAAAAGGCAAATTGAGAATATTGAATTAGCCCAGATGTTGTCAAGTTAATATGCATGTTGATTTCTTCAGAAATGCTTTTACACTTAAACAAGGGGGGAGGGGGAGAGCTCGAAATGAAACTTATTTTAAAATGGTAAGTTTTAAAACTGTTAATTGTATCAAGCATTGTCTCACAGATAAATGTGACAGGCCACAACTTGAAATGCTTAAACACACAAAAAGATTTTTTTTCCTAAAGAAAATAGCCTACTAACCTATGTGAGTTGGAACATGTTTCCAGGCGTACTTGGAAAAGGGGGAGCGGAGTTGCGCGAGCTTAAGGGACTCTACCTGCCTTAAGAGACCTGAAAGCACAAGTGGAAAAATAAATAAGCTTGAGCTTAAAATAAACAGAGTTGAGGGAGGGCTGAGAATTGAGCCCATGCTGAGAATTACTTGCTAACAAAGCCCACATGTCAGGGGGCCAGTGCCATTCACTAGTGGTTACATTAATTTGGGGGTGAACTGGATCCAAGGAAGAGTCTTTGAACCCAACTAGGAAAGGGAGCCCCATCTTTTCCCAGCCTTCTAGGAGGCATCTCCCCTCTCCCTAGACAAGGTAGTGACACTTTCAATTTGAGCCTTGGTTGACTTCATTCTTAATGTCCCCACCTTGCATACCTGTTTCACTGTCTCCTCTCAGATTAAACTTCCAGGAGGCTGAGAGTTTGTCTCCTTGTTTAACCCATAGGCACTACTCCCCGGACCGCATCATGATGTCACACACCCAATCTGCACTCAGGAAATATTTGAGAAGAATGGGCCACATTATCATTTCCTTCCTAAATTGCTAAGAACAGTTTTGGGAGTGGGCCTGCAGAATTATGTCTCCTGGGCCTCTAAGAATCTTTATTTTATGCTCAATTATTTTGCATTATCCCAGGCAGTTTCATTGGGTTGTTTAACCACAAATAAATACTATTCGGTTGACCCACAATACTTGGAAAATAAATACCTATTGTTTACATTATCCTATTTTCATCTCTTTGCAGATTCTAACATTTAGTTGTCAATTTGGATTCTTGCTCGTAACAAAAATTCCCATGTTGCCCACATTCTTAATTACTATTCTCCTTGGGTTTGCCTAAAAGAGATATGCTTTTCACTCAATATATATTTGCAAAATAATGGCGTGTACACAGCATTTTATAAACAAATGTATTGAGCAAATTGACGTGTATTTTTATGATCAGAAAAAAAAACTATACAAAGCTTGTACTTTTTATTAAAATGTGAAAGGTGAATAACTCACCTGGTAAAGAATAATCCATAGTCTCTTCCTAAGCAGACTACATATGTGTATATACACACATACACATACACACACACACATTCTGTTTTTGTCGAAAACTAAAACTTTTGTTTAAAACTGCATGCATATCATTCTATTATGAGTTTAAAGAAATTAGCATAGCTCCACATGTTGTTTAAACAAAGCAGGAAACAGTGAGATGACATGTAACAAGACTGTTCAGGAGTACTAATCCCAAAGTACTGAGTAAGGCTACTAGCCCACACAAGACGAATGATAATATAAAATAGGGCAGAGTCACAGTTATACTCTACAAAATTCAGCTCATATGAGACACTGTGGTATGGAGGAAAGATGCCAACTTCAGATCAAAAGCTGTAGGTTCCTTCCAGTTTCTGGTCTAGCACATAAGGAGCTTGAAAGTTGCCACTCTATCCTAACAAGTAAAGAGCTGAAAAACTGAAAACCCATCAACTCTTCTGAGATCAATCAGAAAGGAGAGGTGGCAGAGCAAACTACTGTCCCCAAAATTAGAGACAGCCAGACGGAGACAGAGTATCCCACAGCTTACCAGAACAGAACCTTATGAACAGAAACCTGCTCAGAAACCAGTGCCAGGGTAGGAAGATCTGATGAATTGAGGAATTGCTGGAGGCTCAGTGAGGACAACTCTGAGAGTTAAAACACCAAGAAGACATAGTCACAGGGAGGCCTCAACACTTTAGTGAGTTTTACCTCCTGGAGATCTACCAGGTTTCACAGTGAATATTAGAGAAAAATCTACTCATGACTCTGGCAGAAAGAGGGGAAATGGACCAATTTGTTTAAAGATACAAACAGCTAAAATTCATGCAAAAAAAAATATAGAAAATCTGAATAATCTTGTATCTATTAAAGAAACTGAATGAATAATTCATAATCTCCTCAAAATGATAGCTCTTAGGCCCATATGTGTCCACTGGTGAATTCTACCAAACACTTAAGGAAAATATAACAATTCTCTACAATCTCTTCCAGAAAATAGAAGCAGAGGTAATACTTTTTAACTCATTCTATAAGGACAGCACTATTCTAGTACCAAAACCAGACAAAGACATTACAAGAAAAGAAATGATAGACCTATAATTCTCATAAACATAAATGCAAAAATCCTCAAAGAAATATTAGCAAATCAAATCCAAATATTTTATAAAAAGAGCTATACACCATAATCAAGTGGGATTCAACCTAAGCATGCAAGGCTGGTTCAACATTTGAAAATCAATTAATATAATCCATCACATCAACAGGCTAAAAAAAAAAAGTCACATGATCATACCAGTAGATGCAGGCAAAGCATTTGAAAAAAATCTAATACTCACCCAATATTAAAAAAAAAAAAAAAAATCTCAGCAAACTAAGAATAGAAGGCAACTTCCTCGAGGCACCTGGGTGGCTCAGTCAGTTAAGTGTCTGACTTGATTTCAGCTCAGGTCATGATCTCACGATTCATGGGATTGAGCCCCACTTTGGGCTCTGTGCTAACAGCGTGGAGCCTGCCAGGGATTCTCTCCCTCTCTCTCTGACCCTCCCCACTTGTGCGTGCTCTCTCTCTCTCTCTCAAAATAAATAAATAAATTTTTAAAAAAAGAAAGGAATGGAACCTCCTCAACTTGGTAAAGAGCATCTACAATAACATACAACTAACATTGTACTTAATGGTGAGCTTTCCCACAAAGAACAAAAATAAGGCAAGGATATCTTCTCTTACCACTGCTTTTCAACATGATACTAGAAGTTTTAGCTAATGCAATGAGACTATAAGGAAAAATAAAAGGTATACAAGTGGGAAGGAAAAAAATAAAACTATATGGGGCGCCTGGGTGGCTCAGTCAGTTAAGAATCCGACTTAGGCTCAGGTCATGATCTCATGGTTTGTGAGTTCAAGCCCCACGTCAGACTCTGTACTGAGAGCTCAGAGCCTAGAGCCTGCTTCAGATTCTGTGTCTCCCTCTCTCTGCCCCTCCCCTGTTCATGCTCTGTCTCTCTGTGTCACTCAAAAATAAATAAACATTAAAATGAATGAATGAATGAATGAATGAATAAATAAATAAAGAAAGAAAGAAAAGAAAACTATATTTGTTCACAAGCAACATGATCATCTATGTAAAAAAATCAAAAAGAATTTACCAAAAAAAACCCTCTTGGAATTAACAAGTTATAACAAGTTTGCAGAATGCAAGGTTAATATACAAAAGTCAATCCCTTTCCATATAACAGCAATGAACAAGCGGATTTGAAATTAAAAACACATTAACATTTACAGCATGAAAAAGGATATACTTAGGTATAACCATAACAAAATATGTACAAGATCTATATGAGGAAAACTATAAAACTCTAGTGATAGGTATCAGAGAAGAACTAAATAAATGGAGAGACATTTCATATTTGTGGATAGGAAGATTCAATATTGTGAAGATGTCAGGTCTTCCCAATGTGATCTATAGATTTAATGCACTCCGATTAAAATCCTAGCAAGTTATTTTGTGGATGTCAACAAATGAATTCTAAAGCTTATATACAGAAGGAAAAACCCCAGAATATGCAACTCAATATTGAAGAACAATTGGAAGACTGGCATTATTCTGACTTTAACACTTACTATAAAGTTACAGTAATGAAGACACTGTGGTATTGGTGAAAGATGGGACAGATAAAGGGAATAGATTAGAGAGCCCAGAAATAGACCTTCATAAATACAGTCAAGTTATCTTTGACAAAGGAGCAAAGGCAACACAATGGAGCAAAAATAACCTTTTCAACAAATGGTACTGGAACAACCGGGTATGAGCATGTAAAAAAAACTGAATCTAGATACAGACTTTATACCTTTCATAGCAATCAATGCAAAATGGAGCATAGGCCTAAATATAAAATGCAAAAGTATAAATTCCTAGAAGATACCAAAGGAGAAAACCTAGATGGCCTCAGGTATGGCAATGACTTTTTAGATACAACACCAGAGGCACAATCCATGAAAGAAAAAATTGACAGGCTAGACTTCTGCCACACAAAAGACAATGTCAAGTGAACGAGCAGATAAGCCACAAACTGAGATAAAATAGTTACTAAGGACACATCTGATAAAGGACTGTTACCCAAAATATACAAACAACTATTAGAACTTAATAAGAAAATGAACAGCCTGACTAAAAACAGGGCAAAAGATCTGGACACCTCAACAAAGGAGATATACAGATGGCAAGCAAGCATATCAAAAGATGTGCAATATTATGAGTTATTAGGAAACAGCAAATTAAAACAACAAGAGATACCATTACAGGCCTATTAGAATGGCTAAAATCTGTAACACTGGTACCATCAAAGGCTGGTAAGAATACGGAGCAACAGGAACTCTCACTCATTGCTGGTGGTAATGCAAAATGGCACAGCCACTCTGGAAAGCAGTTTGGTGGTTTCTTTAAAAACTCAACATATTCTTACCCCATGATGCAGCAATCATATTTTTTGGTATTTACCCAAAGAAGTTGAAAGAAGCCCAAGAACGCTTATAGCAGCTACATTCATAATTGCCAAAACTTGGAAGCAACCGAGATTATTGTTTAGTGGATAAATAAACTGGTACATCCTGACAAGTGAATATTATTCAGCATTAAAAACAAATGAGCTATCCAACTCTTTAAAAAGACATATAGGAAACTTAAATGCATATTACTAAGTGAAAGACGCAGATCTGAAAAGGCTACATACTATATGGTTTGCAAGTTATGACATTCTGGGAAAGAAAAAACTATGGAAATAGCAAAAGTATTAGTGGCTTCCAGGGTTGAGGGGAGAGGGAAGAATGAATAGGCAGAACACAGGATTTCTTTGAGCAGCAAAACTATTCTGTATGCTATTACAATGATGGATACATATCAGGTACTTGCCAAAACCAAAGAATGTACAACACCAAGAGCGAACCCTAATGTAAACTGTGGACTTTGGGTGATAATGATGTGTCAAGGGAGGTTCATCAATTGTAACAAATGTGCCACTCTGATACAACCAAGGATGCCGACAGTGGGGGACACTGTGCATGTGTGAGAACAGGGACAATATGAGAAATTTCTGTATTTTCTGTTCAATTTTGCTATGAGCCCAAAATTACTCTAAGAAATAAAGTTTATTAATTAAAAAAAAATCCTATGTTTTAGTTCTGACTCTGCTACTTACTAGTTAAGATGCCCTGGGCTAGTCAACTTATTAGGCCTTGTAAACTGCTGGTACAAGTGATATTTACGTCTCAGGCTTGCCAAGAGACTGCAGTGAAACATTGGGTGTGAGAACACGTTGTAAAGTGCTATAGACCCATGCCTTTGGCTTCCTACAGAGGCAACCAAACAATTTCTCATCATTTTCCACTGAGCAAGCATTGGTGGTTGCAGATGTGGAAATACCTCATCCTTTTACGATCTTAAAGAAATTAGCATGAGCTCCAAGAAAATCCCAAACAAAAGCTGATGAAACTTCGTTGGATGCCAAGGAAGCAGCTGGCATCATAAACACTGTGAGGGCTTTGTTGGCACACCTCCCTCTGTGTGCTGCGAAATGCTCTTGATGGGGGGAGCTGGCATTGCAGGGGAGAAACGAACATGGGAGAGGAGGGGAGCCTTATAACCCGCTTCTGGCCTGGACCAAGAGGACATCCTTGGAGAGCTCCTCTTGAAAGGCCCCACCAAGTTTAAGTGCACATCCCATGCTGTGCACTTGGGGGAATGCGAGGCATGACCCAGATCCTTTAGGATGAAGCATCCAGGTAACTTAAGTATTGTTTTGGTTTTAAACATCTCTCTTAATCACCATCATTCTCTTTCTTTAGCTCTCTGGAGAGAAACACAATCTTTAATGCCCTTCTAACTTGTGTATGTATGTTTGTTTGTTTTACCTTCGCCTGGTTATCTTGTAGGGCATTTTCCAAGCAATTTACAATGAGCCTTGAAATGTTTCCGTTATGAAGAGATGGACAATTGTAAAGTACTGTTGCCAAAATGAATAAAGGGACAATAACTGTTTTCCCATATTTAGGTAAATCTTATCTCATTTCCTCCACCTTCCTTTATTATCCGAAACACTTCATATAACTCATTAGGATAGGTCAACAATTCCTCATTACCAGAAAATTAAAAAAAAAAGCATTTCCTCCTCCCTATGTAAGTGATATGTGAGGTAAGGATAGGAAGGGGGCCTCAAATTACCTTTGCTCACTGAACTCTCATGCCCTTGCCCCGGTTCATAAAGATGCTGCCTACTCAGACCTGCGAAAGGAAGCCAGAGTCCTCCCAGCCCTGGTCAGGTCCAAGTCTGATACTGGGCAGGCCCAATCTGACAATTGCCCCAGGCCCAGTCTCACATGTTTAGCAGCACTATAATTTAAATGGGAAACATAGGTGAGAAGGGACCCTGGACTTTCCTTCAAATTCTTCACAATCACTTTTTTTAGGAAAGATCAGGAGAGACCTGTGTCTGTATGCAGGGGGCGAGGGCATGTTCAAAGTGCAAATGATGTCTCTGGAGCTTGTCAGCTGGAGACCCTTCTGTGTGTGTGGTAACAGTCACAGCAATGGTCTCATTTCTAAGTTGGATTTGAAGTCTGGACATTAAAATGTACAAACTGATGCTCAGAAACCTCTTCAGGATCAAATTGAGCCTATGATTGAAAGGGTTCCACTTCAAATTAAAAACTATATTTATTTTCAAAAAGATTTATGTCATAGCTCGGAGACTCATTTAAGAATTT
This sequence comes from Panthera uncia, assembly GCF_023721935.1. NCBI lineage: Eukaryota > Metazoa > Chordata > Mammalia > Carnivora > Felidae > Panthera > Panthera uncia. The sequence goes on from NC_064807.1 coordinate 67,423,861, forward strand.
TGAAATCATATACAAGTGGTATATTCTCCACTAGCACCTGGACTGATGGTTTTTTTCTATTTCAAGAGCATTGGGGGAAAAAATTTTAATTCGTTTGTGGATCTCTTCAACCCAACAGTAGCCTGCATGATGACATCTCAACATAGCAGAGAATAGCTGAGTATGTAACTCTGAGGATTTTTACATATTTATAGGTTCTTGTAAAAATATTCCTTGCCCAAAACTTAAAGGTCTACTGACTCACCAACAGCTAACAAAACACTGGAATATCAGTTAGATGCTAGACTGCTAATACTGGGAAGAAAGAAGAAAGAGGAAGTCAAAGAAATATGAAAGAGAGGAAGGAAAGCAAGGAGGGAAGAACAAAGCAAGCAAGGAAGCAAGGAAGGAAAGAGAAGGAGGGAGGGAAGAAAGAAAAGAGGGAGAGAAGAAGGGGGGGGTGGGAGGGAGAGAGAGGTAAGAAAAAAAAGGCATTAATCACTTTGTGTTTCAAAGCACACCAGGTGAGGCTAGTTTTCTACCAGATCCAATTACTTAAAATTCAACAAATATTTATGGAATACTATACTATATGCAAGGCATCCTGATGAAAAATCAGTAGCAAGATAATGTCCTCAGACCATTTTACAATAGCATTCAGTTTAAAAACAAAGTCTAAAACAAGCCACACAAATGCACGGACATAAATTCTTGGGCTACTTGTGCATAATGTAGGTACAATATGGTGGTAATATAATCCCCTGGAGCACCAAAGTTCACCAAAATGCAAATCTGGGCATTTTGCCATGCCATTCTAAAATCCCATGACAAAAAGAGTAATAATATGAAAGTATAAGGCATGGAGCACACCTGCCCACCAACTCACCCTCCTTCCACCTATCTATCCATCCCTCCCTCCTTCCCCGTGCCATATTGATCTAAAGCCAACCTGCCCTCTGACCTCAGCAGGTAGCCTTTTTAGTAATAGGAAAGAGCTCTCATTGGAAACCAGGCGCTGTAGACAATCCCTGCTTCCACCACTACCCTCTCCTGGGCCAAGCCACCACGATCTCTCTGCTGAACAATTACAGTAGCCTTCTAACCGGACTCCTCTCGCCCCTTTAAATTCATCCTCTCATAGTAGTCAGACTGACATTTTTGAAACGTATCAGATGATGTTAGTCACATTTTTTAAACACTCCAAACTTTGCACTGACAATAAAACCCAGGGTCCTCATCTTCAGACTTTACTTAATTGGCCCCACTAACTCTTCAACCTCATCTGTACCTTCCACCCTCCAGCACTATCTCCCACGTTTCCCTCCCTTGAATATAGCAAGCCTTTTTCATGTTAACATCCCTCAGCCCTGTTACTTCATCTTTCTCAGATCCCTTCCAGTAGCCCGTTGTCTTTCTTCCTGATTACCTTGAATGTCACCTTCCCCAAACACCTGCCTAAAGTGAACCCTGCCCTCTTCATGCATCCATTCATTCTCTATCACCACCTCTTCTTGCTCATTTTCCGCAGAGCACTAAGGACTTTTTCAAGTCATTTTGTTATTTCTCTCCCCTTGCTGGAATGTGAGTCCTCAGCACCCAACACCCAGCCAGCCTTAGAGAAAGCAATCAGTAAATATTTGCTGAATACATGAAGAAATCCACTCATTCACCCATGTTTTCTTGTAAGGCTGTGTTCCAGGTGCTAGGGATTTAGAGGTGGATACTACAGCCCTCACAGGGCTCACAGTCCAGTAGGGATATAGGTTTTAAAAAATTGTTCTGGGGCGCCTGGGTGGCTCAGTCGTTAAGTATCCGACTTCAGCTCAGGTCACGATCTCGCGGTCCATGAGTTCGAGCCCCGCGTCGGGCTCTGGGCCGACGGCTCAGAGCCTGGAGCCTGCTTCGGATTCTGTGTCTCCCTCTCTCTCTGCCCCTCCCCTGTTCATGCTCTGTCTCTCTCTGTCTCAAAAATAAATAAACGTTTAAAAAATTTAAAAAAAAAATTGTTCTAAATAATAAAAGCAAGTTTCTGGTTTCTACAAGCAGAAAGTTGCTACAAAGGAAGCAGGTAAGTTATGCAATGGGAGGAAGTGCCACAAAGGAGTTAAAGTAAACTGAACAGGGGGCGGCAGGGGGAGGCAGCGGTGAGCAGATACTGTGCAGAAGGACAAAGGTGGAGGGAGGATTTGGTGAGGGCATTCTAGCCAGAAGGACTAGTGGTCACAGGGGCATGGAAGTGGGAAAGAGCACAGAGGGTTTGGATAGTCTAAAATGTATTCTGTTGCAGGATACAAAGTGCTAGACTCTTAGCTATAAAAAATGGCAGTAGAAAATACATCTGTGTTCCTGATGTCCGGCCCCTCCTACGCTGCAGAAAGACCTTTTTAAGCAGGTGCTCATTAAATATGCTTATTGGTCCATTCATTCTTAAGCAAGAAATGAGACTACAGGTCATGATCTCACGTTTTGGTTTGTGAGATCAAGCTGTCAGCGCAGAGCCTGCTTGGGATTCTCTCTCTGCTCATCCCCCACTCACTCTCATTCTCAAAATAAATAAACATCAAAAATAAAACATAAAAGATACTGGATAATTTCAGAACTAAAATCTTCAAAGGTAATTTAAAGGTGATTGTGCATAGCTTTATATGCTAGGCTAATGTATTTTATTTTCTCCTATGGAGAAAGGGAATCTACTAAATGATTGTGAGTACAGTCTTTCTTTGTTGTTACTTGTTTTGTTACCTTTGCTTTCCCTGGCAGCAAAGGTGAGAGGATGCTCAAAAGGGTTGAGATTAGGGAACTATTCAGGCATTCATAGACAAGCGTACTATTATGACTTTAAGATAGGCCTTTGGAAGCATGTTATTTGCACCCAGTCACAAAAAATAAAAATTGCAAAGTTTAACCTTTTTTCCAGGCCAAATTATAACAGAAAGAACAATTCTACATACTTGTTCCCTCATGTGCTTCAAGAAAAAAATGTCTCAGGGCACCTGGTGGCTCAGTCAGTTAAGTGTCTGACTCTTAAATTCAGCTCAGATCATGATCCCAGTTTCCTGGGATCAAGCCCCTGCACTGGGCTCTGTGCTGAATGTGGGGCCTGCTTAAGAGTCTCTCTCTCTCTCTCTCTCCCCCCCTCCCTCCCTCCCTCCCTCTCTCTCCCCCCTCCCTCCCCCTTTTTTTTCTCCTTCTCAATTGCAATAATAATTTTAAAAATATAAGAAATAAAGTCTCATATGAATCCCCTTCTTCCTAAAACTTCCAGTACATAAAATCATCTAAAATGTTTTTCATTGAAAATTCAAAATATGGCTAGTTTATGTATGCGACACACAAGCTTACATCCTTTTTTTAGAATTAAAATTGATGCACTTCACTTCTCAGTGCAGTTTTAGGTTTGCCCTTCTAGGTAGGAAAATTGAGCAGAAAGTACAGAATTTCCCATATTACCCTGTTCCCCCTCCCACAGCCCCTCCTGTTATTAACATCTTGCATTTGTATGGTACATTTGTTACAAATGATGAACTGATATTGATACATCACTACTAACAATGTTCCAGTTTATTTTAGGGTGTGTTGTAAAGTTCAAACTGACTTCTCTTACTTAGCAATGTGTATGTAAGGTTCTCCATGTCTTTTCAGGGCTTGCTATCTCACTTCTCATTGCTGAATAATATTCTATTTTCTGGATGTATCATCATTTGTTTTTAGGACATTTTTATTGCTTTTAATTTCCAGAAATAATGAATAAAGCTCCTATAAAAATTTATGTGCAGGTTTTTCTGCGGATTTCAGTTTTCATTTCATTTTGGTAAATACCTAGAAGGATGACTGCTGGATTATATGTTAAGAGTGTATTTAGATGTATAAGAAACTGCCAAAGTATCTTCCAAAATGTCTTTACCATTTGCATTCCCATCAGCAATGAACAAGAGTTCCTGTTGTACCATATCCTTACCAGCATTTGGGGCTGTCAGTGTTTTGGATTTTAGCCATTCTAGCAGGTGTACAGTGGCATTTAGTTGTTTTAATCTGTAATTTCCTAATGACATATGATGTTGAGCATCCCTTTATATACTTAACTTGCTATGTGCATATCACCTTTAGCCAGTGGGTTGAAGAAGAAATCAAAAGATAAGTCAAACAATACTTTGAGATGAAGGAATGAAAGAATACTAAAACACAGCATAGCAATGATGCCATGAAATCTGTGCTTAGAGAGAAACTTATAGCTGGATCACCTAGCTTTATTATTGTTTTATTTTTTTAATGTTTTATTATTTATTTTTGAGAGAGAGAGAGAGAGAGAGAGAGAGAGCGAGTGGGCGCACAAGCAGGGGAGGGGCAGAGACAGAGGGAGACCCAGAATCTGAAGCAGGCTCCAGGCTCCGAGCTGTCAGCACAGAGCCTGAGGTGGGGCTCAAACCCACAAACCACGAGATCATGACCTGAGCCAAAGTCGGGCACTTTACCAACTGAGCCATCCAGGTGCCCCACGGATACTTCAAAAAGGAAAAGAAGAAGAGGAAGAAGAAAGTTCTCAAATCAATAACCTAATTTTCTATCTTAGGAAACTAAAGATAAGATAAGCAAACTGAACCCAAATCAAGCAGAAGAAAGAATACAATAAATATTAAAGCCAAGATAAGTAAAATAGAGAAAATTAATGAAATCAAAATTTGGTTCCTTGAAAAGATGAACAAAACTGACAAATCTTAAGCCAGAGTGACCAAGAAAAAAAAGATGACTCAAATTACTAAAATCAGGAATGAAAGAGAGGATTACTACTGAATTTAAAGAAATAAAAGGATTATAAAGGAATACTATAAACAACAACATGCCAACAAATGAGATAATCTACATGAAATGGTCAAATTCCTAGGAAAAAACATAACTATCAAAACTGGCTCAAGAATAAAGAGATATCTCAGAGTGCCTGGGTGGCTCAGTCAGTTAAGCGTCTGACTTTGGCTCAGGTCATGATCTCACAGTATGTGGGTTCAAGCCCCATGTCGAGCTCTGTGCTGACAGCTCAGAGCCTGGAGCCTACTTTGGATCCTGTGTCTCCCTCACTCTCTGCCCCTCCCCCACTCGTGCTGTCTCTCTCTCAAAAAATAAACATTAAAAAGAAAAAGAATAGATTATATGAACTTACAGCATGTAAAAAGAAAAGAATTATTAACTAAATCAGTATATCTGATTTATCAAATACTCCTCAATATTTCCCTTTTTAAGAATTCTTCTATGGTCAGTTGTTAAGATTTCCAAGATATGATATAAAATGCTTTGCCCTTCTAGGTAGGGAGAATATTTATGTGAAACACACAAAGATATGGGCATCAAAATTAAGTCCTATACTGTTCCTAATTGCTATACATTTGTTTATTTTGTTCTCCCACCTACCCGCAAAAAAGCCAGTAAGTATTTTGTAATTCTCTCCCAGGTTTCAGGATCTGAAAGAATTCTAGCTTACCTAACACTTCATCTTCACAAAATCAATAAAATGGTGGCTTTTGGAATCAGGCCTAGGAGAAAGTTCCAGCTCTTTTGTTTACATTACCTGTGGGAACTTGGACAAGTCTCTGAGAATCCACTTTTTCATTCTGTGGGATGCTATGGGAATAATATTACTTTCTTCTAGTATTGCAAGGAATTATTTAGATAGCATCCCAAAGCGTATAGACTAGGCATCAATGTAGTGGGTATTTATTGATCACTGACTGTATACCTAGTACTCTACTCAGGATACGATTGTAAGCAAAACATAACTCCTTCATGGAGGTAACAGAGTTGTTGGAAAGACACTTTCAACAATGATTAGTAGTCTGTTGGGGTACCTGGGTGGCTCAGTCAGTTAAGCATCCTACTCTATTTCGGCTCAGGCCATGATCTCACAGTTCATGAGATTGAGCCTGGCATCAGGCTCCACATTCTCAGCATGGAACCTGCTTGGGATTCTTTCTCTCCTTCTCTCTCTGCACTGTCTCCCCCATGCACATGTGTGCACTCTCTCTTTCTCTCAAAATAAATAAACTTAAAAGATTCTCTCTCTCTACTTCTGCCCCTCTCCCATACTTGTGCCCTCTCTCTCTTAAAAAAAAAAAAAAAGAGTCTATTAGTCATTTCTTTTCTTAAGACGGAATTTAAAATTTTTAAATTAATAATGCAATCTATATAGCATCATGGTTAAATAATGATTATTTCATAGGTGGTGCAATGCAGATGAATTAAGGGTTTTATCTTTAGAGAGATTCTTTACCTTTCTGTGTCTCTTGACAATGGAGAATGGAAAGACAGTAAAAATTGGGTTAAAAAATTAAATTCCTGTACTTAATGAATAAAACAAAATGAAATATGTAGCAGAGCTAATGAATATTTTCCAACAAATTATAAGTACTGAAGGAAATTTATAGAACACAAACCAATATGAACCATCTTGACAATGATTCAGCAACATACCCTGCAGCTCAGAAATGAGGCTATAGTGACAAAGAATGTTGGCATCCAAAGAGAAAGACTATGAAGTAGTCACAGGGTAGAGGATAGAGACACCTTCCAAGTAAAGTGTGATCTGTCACAGAGCTCCCGGGTGCAAAAGACATGGCTAGATCTCTATCACCAGAGAAAATTTAAAGCACCTTCTACCACTGGGGAAAATAATGCTTAAAGTAAGTGACAACTGACCATCTGTCCTGGTGAGTAGCTTTCACCACTCCCATAGACAAAGGAAAGGAAAAAAAATAAAGTCAGTTGGAATATCCCAATTTCAATTTGATGACAACTTCTGGTCATAAGAAGAAATACTTTCTTCAGAGGATGCAGATTCTTGAGCTGACAATTGTCCTAACTCTGAACTATATACAGCACCATCTAGTGAAATAACTTAGAATGCTTAGGTTTTTGAAAAACAAAACTGAGAAATGGTTAAAAACATAAATCAGTGAAAGATGTGGAGATTTTTAAAAGATGGAATGAGAAAAAAATTGCCTATAGTTTTACCTGAAATCCATTCAGTAACTCCTAGAGAATGCAGAATGCTTTTGATTCCGTCAGTCATTTGATGCAGTGACAATCGCAAGGTGTTGGTTTGGCATCATAGGGAGAGAAATGTTGGAGTGAAGGAAGACTGACAAAGACTGGCTGTGAAGGCGCAAACTGGTGCTAAGTTAAGGGCCAAAGAATTCCTAACTGGAAAGAGACAGCGCAGTAGCATCCCGAGCCAGCTGGTACCACTGGACAGCCAATTGTGTGCGTATCTTCCCAACTCCTTTCTCAGTGATATCTCATTTCGTAACTTGGAATTGGCTGTGGTGGGAGTGTTTAACAAGGGAAATTGGGAAATGCTACGAATCAAGGCTACCCATCCCCGGGAAGCATAGTACTTTCACATTTATCAGCATGCTACTAGAATATACTAACCTCCAATCCTTCCAACTGACCACAGTCCTCATGGATTGAGGCCAGGAACAAAGACTGGTGGTGACCAGGGTCCCATCAGCCGAAGAAATCTGAGTCTAAATGGTATATGGCTGGTGTGCTAACTGATGGCAGCTCGGCCTTTGTCAAAAATGTCAAAATTGCCCAAATTTATTTAAAAAAAAACAGTTCAAACTACTTTATCTTTTAGGAATCAGTTGAAAATGTCTCCAGCCCCTTTGAAAAGAGATAGTTCAGGTGCTAAAAGAGGTAGATGATGTGAATGCTGAGTGCAGGAAAGGGCTTAGACACTACAGAGTGAGGGGCTGGACTGGCTTAAATTCCATCAGTGGCATATCCTTGGGAAATTTAGACACCAGGCTGGTTCTCCAACTAAACGTCCAAATGAGACCAGTGGGGTATTCTTACTTTAATTAATAGAACCCTTCTCTCAAATAATCTCTAACATACAATACCAATACTCTATAGTAAGCTTTACAGTGTCATTTAAAAGGCCTCTGGAAGATCCCCAAGCTCCTCTGAAGACCTCACTGCACAGTGTGAAAGCCATTGAATTAGAGTATTTCCAGGAGTCCAATTTCCCTTCCAGCAATGGTGTTCTAAACAAGGAGTTGGCTGTGAGCTGCACTTCTCCCCACCCAACCCCCCAATATTCTAGAGGAGTGAGCCTCCTCCCTTCTGCCCAAGCTAAGGGGGTGGAGGGAGCGTAGTAAGAAAGCTGCTTCTTTCCATAGATGCCCCAGGGCTCTACTCCAAAGGGATTTGCAACGTGTAAATTGTTGTTCTTAAATGGGTCTTTAAGTCAAAAGAACTTGCTGCTGATGGAAATCAAGTCTGGGCTAAGACCTCTCGGTCCCATTCCAAAAATTGACTGGTTCTGGGAGTCTGGATGCATAGATGGGGTACCCATCCTATTCTGAAGTACTCTGGTCTTATTTGATTATGGTTTGAAAACTGTAATTTTTACGAAGAGATAATGGTCAAAGAGGACTACATTTTCTTAAGTTTTTTTTTTTTTTTTTTTAATTATTCAGTCAAAAACAGAAAAGATGGAGCACCTGGGTTGCTCAGTTGGTTAAGCATCCAAATCTTGATTTCAGCTCAGGTCATGATCTCACGTTTTGGTTTGTGAGATCAAGCTGTCAGCGCAGAGCCTGCTTGGGATTCTCTCTCTGCTCATCCCCCACTCACTCTCATTCTCAAAATAAGTAAATAAACATCAAAAATAAAACAGAAAAGATACTGGATAATTTCAGAACTAAAATCTTCAAAGGTGATTTAAAGGTGATTATGATTCTAAGTGACCAAAGTTTGTATGGACAAAGGTAATATCTCCTTGACCCACAGCATTACTAGAGGACCACACGCTGGCACTACATACAGAGGACATGCCCTGTTGGTCTGTGGGCCAACTGTATTGTCTATAGAGATTAATCCTGCCCTCGCTCAAGTCTGCACTCCATGATTAAGACTGTGCTACATGGAGCCACAAACAACACTGGGCCTTTCTGGGAAAGTGAGAAAATTCTTAGATACAGTACACTGAAAGCCATTCACGCCTGAGCCACCTGGGCTGAGCCCCGTCCCAAGGAACAGGGATGCTCCTCACAGGCAAGGACACACTTGACCCACATGCAGACAGAAAACCTGAGACAAGATGAGAGCTTATGTTCGAGCACACTTATTTCTGAATTTAATGGCATGGAGAACCACAGGTTTGTCCACACTATCAACTTTTCATTAAAAAAAAGAGAGGGGGGGAGAGAGAGGGAGGGAGAGAGAGAGAGAGAGAGAGAGAGAGAAGCTATTGAGTCAAATGTTCCAAGAGCACCTGGTCCTGGGAAACCTCTAAGTATATTTATAACTTGGACATACAGACAGGAATGCCTTGCTCAGTGGAGAAAATAAGGCCTACTACCCTTGAACTCTTGTTTTGTGGTCTCTTTCCATCCTTACAATCATCCAGAAGGGTTTTATGTTTACAGATGAGAAATTCAAAGCTCAGAGAAGTTAGCTAACTTGGGCAAGTCACACAGCTTGTTACTCAACAGAACCCATGTTTACTGCACTGTGTGACTGCAAACCTGTGCTTTTTCTACTATATTCTGCTGGCATTTCACATTTTAAAATGTCTGTTTGTACTACCCAATGCAATTTGTCAGATTATTTCCCTTGAGCCCTGTTACAAGTTTATGAGGTGAAGAATTACTATCCATGTTTTACATATGAAGAGCTGAGGCACAAAGAATGCAAGTCTTAACTTAATAACTAGTAACTAAGAACTAGTTCCCAGGCTTTCTGACTTCCAATCAAGCGCTCTTTCCACTAAATCAGACTAAAAGCTTATTTGGGTGTCCGTATCTTACTTGTTGGATGTGTAATATTGAAGAGCCATAAGGTTTTTATGTTATAGAAATGAAGAATTTTTTTCTTTTAATGAAGGATTTTTTTAATTTTATAAACAACACTAGAAAATGAAGACAACAACACTTGAAGATTATTCTGCTCATTAAAATAACCATGCTTCTTTTATGGTAGCCAGTAAAACTTCTCTGCGACTGAGCTCTATTTATAATAGAGACGAATTTAGTCTTTTGTGGCAAAGGCAGTTGACAAAGAAAATAGGTCTGGGTAAAATACTTTTTTGTTTTTCAAAATAGTACAGCCTGGTTTAGAAGCAATAGAAGTTCCAAAGTAATGCCACAAAATGAAATTCTTTAAAGAAAAACAAAGTGGTAGTAATGGGGCGGGGGAGGGGGGAGTAGAAGAAATCAGTGGTTTAAACAGATAGATTTTTAGTGTCAGAGAATATATTTTACTTATCTGCATATGTTTTTGCAGATGGGAAATTTCCACAAGTGGGGATGTAAAAAAAAAAAAAAAAGGCAAACCTGGACACTACAGAAATGGAATAAATTGTAATAATACTCTGGAGAAATACAGTCCCTCTGGATTTGATCATGCCAGGAGAGTATCTTAGAATTTTCCCTATAGTGTTTCCACTGAATTCATAGATCCCCCAAGTTAGAAAGGCCCATCTGTTTTACCCTCTGATACACATGGCACTTCCTTCTTTCATGACAACCTTCAGACAGCAGGTGCCTGCAAGTCCAAATCCAATTTACTCTATAAAAGGAACAGACTTTCATTCCCCACGTTGGATATGAAGGCAGGATTGAAACCCCTTCCAGAGGGAAGCACATGCTGAAGCTAGGTTGCCACAAGCTTTGGAGGATGTGGGGACAGTGAGGCTGAAAGACCAGGAGATGGTAATGTTAGGGGCTCCATCAGGTGGGAGGGAGCAACCCTGTGCTAGGAGGACGGTTCAGAGCAGGATGAAGCTCCATTTTGGAAAATTCTACAAGGATGGCCACTGAAACAAGGAACTGGTAGACTTGGGGCATGGATTTGTGGTAAGTTCTGGAATATTGAGCTACAATTTCTTAAAGCTAGTCTCTCCTTCTTCTTCTCCTGTCCCAGAATTATAGCCAGGTTTATGCTGCAGGAAGAATTCAAGAAGCTCCCTGACTAAAGTGAAGGAGTGGTTGCAGAGACAGGAGAACAGGTCGCTGTACCATGATAGATTCATGAAGGACAAAAGGCACTGACTCCTTTAGAAGGCCTGACAAGGACATCAGCTCTGCAGTCCGTTGAGGAGTAGATTCACCAGAAGAGCCCTGATATCCTTGTCACAATAGGTGGCACTCATGCTAGGGGCTAGGAATGGTTCCAAGCCTTTTACCTATAATAACTCATTTATTCTTCACAGAAAGAAAGTACTACTATTATCCCCATTTTCCAGACTAGGAAACTGAGGCACAGAGCTTCATAGCTAGTCACTAGGTCACAAAGTTAGGAAGTGGCCGAGCTAGCATGGGACTCCATTATAGTAAACAGAATAATGATCCCCCCCTCCTCCCAAGATGTCCCTGACCTAATCCCCAGAACCTGTGAATACGTTACCTTGCATGGCAAAAGGGACTTTCCTAATAGGATTAAATTAAGGATCTTGAGATGGGAAGATTTCCAAGATTATCCAAGTGGGCCCAATGTTGGAAGCAAGGGGTTGGATTGGTATAAGGAAAGGACCATGAGCCAAGGAATGCAGATGGCCTCTAGAAGCCAAAAAGTTAAGAAAACTAATTCTTCCCTGAAGCCTCCAGAAGGAATGCAGCCCCTACTAACACCTTGATATTACACTTCTGACCTCCAGAACTGTAAGAGAAAAAATGTCCATTATTTTAAGCCACTAAATTTGTGATAACTTGCTACAGTAGCAATAGGAAACTATTACATCCAGGAAGCCTGACTCCAGGTCTTAAATATTCAATTATATCCTTCATCCAGTGTTAGATGTCAAGAATCCTAGAAAAGACTCCATAAAAGGAGTTTCACATTGGCTTTTGGGTTTCCCTTAGTTAGCCCCATAGCACTTAGTGTATGTAAAACTTTAATTACTATTTTAGATTGATCGTAATGCACACAGACCTAATACTCAGCTCAAACACACTGGCATGGCAGTAAACATCATTAAAACGTTAGTTTTCTATCAGTTGGTAAATAGCCCAAGACCCTCCCTGCTGTTCTTGGTGTCTCCCTTGGGACCCTCCCTCCAACCCAGACCTTGTTATAATCCAGCTTCTGAAAGGTTAGAGCCTACAATGAGGACTCCTCCCTGACCCAGCCCCAAATCTGAGCCTGAATCCACACTACTGGCCAGTGACCACACCAAGACAGAAGTTAAATATTTTGAACATAACCCCAGAATATATACATGCTGGTTTAATAATTCAGGATACCTAGAAGCTTAACAAAAAACAAAATTTTAGTTATGATTAGAGTTTCAGGATTTTTTTTTTTATTATCAATGAAAGCAAGTTGTCACAGAAAAACAACAACAACAACCAGCATCAAGTGGAACACCTTTCAGTAAAAGGACTTTCTATAGAGTGCAACAGTGAAACCCTCAGAAGCCAATTTTAGGCCTCTAGATTCCATACCTGGACCACAATGGCCTCTAATGAAAAGAAAAATAGCTCCTAACAAACCATATCAGTGAATACTTCAAAGGTTTGACTTTAGCATGTGTCCCTCTCTTTCAAGCGAAACTGTGTGGGTGTTGCACCCTTTTTCCTGTCCTCTTAACCAGGGCAAGGGAACCTGAGAGTCAGATAAGCACACTGTATATAAAGTATTATGAAATGTCATTCATTGCTTTTTCTCTGATATCTCTGGCTTCACTGGAAAGGAATTTCACTGTATGTTGACGCTTCATATTTTTTGTCTCCTCTGAATAATATAATTGGGTGAATCAGTGTTTTCCTCAGAAGATGCATGTGGGGTTACAGCCTAAAACTGCTCTACGGATAATCCTACCCTGTGGAAAAAGTCCTTTAAGGAAAACCGTTAAGGGAACGTGTCAATATCCCTAATTCTCCTAAAGATGTATCATGCTGTGCTGGGTACACAGGGCATCCATGGGAGCTGCCTGATCAACACAAAGAAACAATGATTTTGGAGTCATATCAACTTCAAGCCATCCCTGTTCCACCACTACCAACTGTGTGACTTTCACAAGTTAGCCGACCTCTGAAATCTGTAATTCTGCAATTTACAAAATGGGATAAGCATTCCTTCCTTACACCCTGGCTGGGAGAACTACATGAGATAATGTACTAAAATACCATAAAACCAGTGACCTAAAGCCTACGGATCCCTGTTATTTCACTTCCCACCTTCCCTGTACTAGACACAAGTGGGAAGCCAGGCTTCTTGCCTGGTACTTTCCAGATTGCTAAACAGTGTTCCAAAATGATAAAATACCAAGCATGACACTCCTCAATAACTAAGTGTGCTTTGCTTCATCATACCAAACAGGAAGCAAGTGAAGCAAAAGCCACATGTGTGCCACAGGACTTTAAAAAATGTTTCATGAACCCAAAACTGAGCTTAAGCATGTTCTGTCTCTAAGAAAATGAGCACTATGCAAGTGGACAATTCGAGATGGAGGCGGAGTTCAGTGTAAGTAGAAACTCCCAGGGCCCCTGGGTGGCTCAGTCAGTTCAGCATCTGACTTTGGCTCAGGTCATGATCTCACAGTTCATGAGTTCGCACCCTACTTCGGGTGAGCACGAGCCCCTCTTCAGGTGATTCCTGCTTTTCTCTCTCTTGCCCTCTCTCTCTCTTCTTCTCTCTCTCTCTGCCCTTCATGGGATTCTCTCCCTCTCTCTCTCTCTCTCTGGAAGGATGGAACGAACGAACGAACAAACAAACAAACTCCCATAAGCCCCTCCAACAGCAATTCTGGAGGTGGAGACCACCATCTTTCTATCACCCAGTAATCAACACTCCTACTTCTCCATCAACATTTTTTACATTTTCCTAAGTTTGAGAAAATGGAGTACATGACCCACTTTTTGCCACTTCTAAGCCAGCCATTTAGAAGACTGATCACAGACTCTGTTCCTTCCTTCCTTCCTTCCCTTTTCCTTTTTCCAGGCACACTGTGGAGATAAGATGAAACAGCAGCCACTTTGGAAAAGATGGGGAACTGGAACCCAGCCGTGACCCCCAAAATAGACATGGAGATACAGAGAATGTATTTTTCTACCCATAGCCCAAGGGAGAACCTCTTCAATTAAAAACACTTTTGATACAAAGCCAGACTGCCCAAGATGACCGCCTAAAAATATACGAAAATCTAGGAAAAACAAGCTCTCCATCCTGGAGGGAATGTCAATGGAAAATAGTTGCTAGGCTTTTCCAGTTACCAGTAATAAAAGAAAAATAGGCTCCCCATTATGAGCCCAGAGCTGGAGGGGTCGGTCGTCAGCTGGTTCTGAGCCAGCCTCAGGATTCTCAGAGAGCGTTACAAATTACAGGAACAAAATGTGGACTTTTCACTCTAACCATGTTTTCAGAGTCCAGACAATTTATTATTAGGTTTACTTCCCAGTGGGCTACAGTTGAAAAAGATGCCTCCATGTAAGGATTCAGTTTATAAGCTTTTAAAGTAATACATTCTTATACTGAACAGCAATTTTACAAAGAAAAATACAAATAGAAACAAATAAGGTATTAATCCTTCCACTCATCAAACATTGACAATATGCCTAAATATTTATATTCTTTCAAAGGTTTTTGCCCTCTATGTCTAGTTATTTGTATCTTACTTTTGTCTGCTAGCCGACTCTGAGGTCTTTTGAAGGCAGGATCATATTTTACTCATCTTTAAATCTTTGTCCCAATATAGTGCCTAACATATAGAAGATGTTCAATAACTGCTGAAGAAATTTCTCTTTTGTGAGCTGCATATGAAGGCATTTTCCATTAAGTTTTTCGTAGGCTCATATAAACATCTATGCAATAAATTCCTCTTAGAGTTTAGTGCTAAGAAAAAAAATTCATTCCCATGATGTTCTCTCTCTCTTTACATAATAACAACAACAACATAGCACATTATGTTTCCCTTGTTTACCTAGATTCTAGAAAGTTCAAAACAAGTTTTAAGCTCATTTATTCATTCTCCTTACCCTAATATTTCTAATATAACATGTTGCCTCCTTACTTTCTCTGTCTTTTTTTCCTTGTTTTACATAAACTTTATTTTAAGCTAACTCAAGTTCTTGTTGGAAGAAAATAGGAAGTAAATAGAGAACCAAAAAATAATAAATGCATAAAGAGCTAAGATAGGAAGTTAGCATATTTCCTTTCCAATGGTTTCTTATTTGTGCTGCAGAAATCCCCTGGAGATGCTGTTACGCTATGTCCGTGGTTGTTTAATGTGTTTCAGTAACACCGAGCTGCATGATATCCAGGAAAGACTACTGGACTTGGAGACCAACATCACAAGTTAAAGTTCAACCTGTGCCCCTCACTAGCTCTGTGACCTTGAACAAGACACTTAAATTCCTGAGCATTCACTTTTTCAATAGATATTGACCGAGTCCTTATTATGTGACAGGGGCAGTGTCAAGTAAATGAGATCCATGCAAGCGAGTTAGTGCACAGCCTAGTGACAGACAGGAAAGCAAACAACTACAGTAAAACGTGATCACTGCTACACTGCATATGGTACAGAAGAAGTACAGAAGGGAGACATCTAAGTCAGAATGGAGGACTGCAGAGGATTTGAAGAAAAAAAAAAAAAGGGCGGCAATTGCATCAATTTTTAAAGTTGATTGGGAATTAACTAGATGAAAAATGGGACGGAGGAGGGGGAAGAGGGTGTTCCAGGACTCCGGAAGAGCACGTGTGAAATCACAAAGACATGAAACAGCATGACAAAAGTGGCCAAGTACAAATTGTTGGAAGATACCATGTGTCCTGTCTGCCTCCCATGGTGGTTTCAAGGATTCATTGAATGGATGTATATATTGAAAGTGCTTTGTAAACTGTAAAGCACCATACATATGTTTAAATGTAAAAGATTATTATTAGACACTCATTTTTTCTCCCTCCAAATTGGAAACATTTGCTGAAGTAAACATTGCTGATGCATTAGCTGTCAGGATGGTGTATTATATTTGGAAAACATTTGCCAATGCCTGTTCAGTTTTTAAATTCCCCGTTACATGTGTTTTTTGTTTGAGAAAATACATCAAGTAATAATGGATTTATTGTTAATTGTGCAACACTGAAGCTTCAAGTTTTAAGTAATCTCTCTTCCATGTTGACTTTTATTCCATGGTGACTGTAAAGTTTACAGTCATTTATTTATTAATGAAAACTGATCAGTGAACACCATTACCACCTTGTCATGATCAAATTTTGTTATCAGAGGAGGACTTATCCTTATATGGACAAGTGTGCCATTAAAAACAAATTCCTTCTGGGAGAAGGAGGAAAAGAAATGTGGTTACCTCCACTTAAAACAGCTTCCCAGAGAGGTCCAAAGGAGCTCAAATCCAAATACTCATCTCCCTATTCAATACTTCAACAATCAAATACTTCTTTCTTAGAGACATTTGTTTCATGGTTAAAGAAATCAACCAAAAGCATTTGGGGTAGAAACATTAGGGTGGAAAACTCATGTTCAAAATTCTTGACATTCATACACTATTGGTCATTGGAGTGTTTGAATTCAAAAGTGCATTCAAAGGTGTATTCTTTCTTTTCCATTCTTCCTGTAAGAAATTTCTGTAAGAGGAAGCTCTGAAGAAGAAAATGATAACAGAACTTTTTTTTCATGTTGCCAACAAGTTGTCTGGACTTTACCTTTTCATACTTAAACTCTCAGGAAAAAAATCATATCCTGCTTCCTCTCCTCCATGCAAGAAGAGAAATGTTTCAAGTCTTGGAAGGCCTGGGTTACTGGTGAAATCTTACGTTGAGTCACAATTAATTAAGCCATTTATTAGCAATCCTGGTCATCTGGATCCAATACATCACATTGATGAACTAAGTAATACATTCACTTACTTCATTTTGTGTAGAAGAAAACCAAATCATAACTCATCAGAGCTGTACAGGACCTGAAAGGTTATTCTGAATGATATCTCATTTTATGGATGAGAAAACCTGAGGAAAGTCAACTCACTCCTTTAAAGCCAGGCTGTGAATAAACGACACAGTTGGGAGTAGAAGCTGACACTCTTGTCTACCAGGGCAGTATCTCTGGACACGAAGCCAACATCCTGAGAAAGACTTGGGCATTGCAGTTACTTGCGGTGAGTGGCTTTGGGCAAGGGGTCCACGTGCTGCCACATGAACCCTACAACTTGAGGGGGCTGTTAAGTCCTTCCTTCTAAGGAATAGTTGTGAGAGTACCAGGGCTCCAAAAGCTTCTTGGCAGACGAGGGCCACTCCACAGTTGCTTGAAGCAGGCAGCTTCTGCTAGGTGATGTGAGTGGCAATGGAGGAGAGCCACAACTCCCGGTAGGAGCAACAGGCCCCACTGTGCCTGGACAAGAGCGGTGGCTGAAACCCGGACAAACCGACTCGCTTTAGAGGCAAGCTGGGAAAAATGATTTGTTGTAGAATTCCTGTTAGTCCAGTCAGCTCCCATTCTCTTGTGAAACCGGATTTGTAGGCACATGCACAGGCCAATGAGTCAGCCTTTAAAAAGTCATTCATAATTTATGTATAAACAAGAATAGCTTTTGTTTCAGAGAATTTGGGAGGTTTTTGTAGCCTGCTTTCTTGCAGTACCATTTCTGAAGAACTGTTCCTGTCTCAAGGCGGTTCCTATAGGCCTATAAATACTTTGATGTTCAGACATCTGGAACTTATATTTGGTGTTGACTAATGAGTATTATTATTTTATTATGTATTTATATATGATCTGAAAGAAATTTGAGGTTATATGCCACATAACTCTGTATACATGCTGAACAATGACAAATTCTTTTTACCCATTACACTTATGATTTATTACTTGGGCAGAAGAAGTTCTGAGTCATTCAATTGACATATAATTGTGTTTTGGAAGATAGTAATGGGATAGAGAGAATGTAAAATTGCCCTTAACATATATCGTTAAAATAATTTGTAAGTGGACAAAATGGACTCCAGAGATATTATTTCTCTCATTTTAAAAATATCAAAGGATAGCCAACATGGCAACAAACCCCAGTGCTCCTTTTGAATGAGTAAAGAAGAGCCTTGGTCTTAGAAATACATGTGGGTATGTTTGAAAGGGCAATAAACAATGCATAATGGATCTGACTTCAAAGAATGCCTATTGGAGAACGAGACCTATTTCAAAGTCAAATGCTCAATACCCAGTTTGCCTCAGTACCAATAAGCCACAGGTAAACACTAAGATCAAAGGGAAAGGTGGGCGTGTGTAGGGGCGTGTGATGACATTACTTTCTCCACAAAGCATTTCCCCCAAGGGACACTGGGGACGGCACCTTGTAACAGCCTCTGTTGTATATTCAGGAATTTATTTTAGGGGAGTGTCAGAGGTATTCAGTCTGTAGGAATTGCAGCTCAAAGGCTATAAAATAAGAGGCATACTGAAGGTGGCATGCACTTGGGGAAGAGAATACTGAGCTGGAAAGGAATAAATGGTGCCTTTATAGGCCACGCTGATCCATGCTTGCTTGCTTTCTTCTCCCTCCCACGAGCAACATCAGTGTAAACTGGTTTGGCCCATCAGCAGGCCGTCTGGCCCTTCACGGAAGAATGAGCCCTCTGTGCATGCAGGCAGAGCAGTTGCCAACAAAGGCCCATTGGAGTGTTTAAAAGCCCCAAGTTGCTGCTGAATCAAAGCATTTCTAGAGGCTGAAGCTGTGAACAGGACATGCCATCAACAGTGAGAGGAACTCTTCGCAGCTCCCCTAGAGAATCCTTAAAATTGACTTATCTGCTTTTCCGACAGTCCCCAATTTCAGTGCCCACAGTGTGGGCAGTATTCACTTAAAGTCATTACCCAGAGTTCTGTGAAATCATACTGAAGCACATTTCAGCGCCTTTGTCCAGGCACTAGCTGACTCCATATCAGGAAAAGTTAAAAAGCCCCAGGGGATCCCACAACAGGGAAAGAAGAAGTCCTAGAAACAAAACAGGATCAAAACTTGCCTTTAAGAATGTCATAAAATGAAGCAATATTTCCAGTCTCCTCCCTCATACACACCTTTCATTGACTTTATTTTATTGTCCTCGATAAACAGATTATAGTATTGCTCAGGAACAGAAATTTCAAAAGAAATGTTAGCCTTACTTTGAATAGATGCAAAAACCTGAGATGAAGGAACAAGACTTTTAGGCTATGTTTAGATTGCATGAAAATTATGTCCTATATATTTAAAACCGTGTCACAATATTTTCCTTTGACTATCTGCCAGTATTTCTTGTCCGAAGGATTATGCGAGGGTTAGTTGATTAGACGTAAACAAGAACTAGATACACTGAAACTACACGAAGCAACAAATGAGTAGCATGAACCAACCTCATTATAAGTGATGGAAAATAGATGATGTCAGCCTCTACCACGGATTGCCCTAGAACTTCCCAGAAGTGTTCTCTTCCTGAACAGTTATTCCTGCCCTCGTTGTCTAAGCTAGCACCAGCTAAGGAGTCAACATATCAGCTGCTTCCCTATCACACCTCCCACTTTATCACAGTCTTTGGGGATTTGGAATTAGGCCACGCTTCCAACTTGAGTTGATAAATGTGGGTTTCTAATGAAATTGAAGTTCCAGCTCCCTCATTCCAGAGCTCCTGTGTGCTCTATATTCTCACTCTCAGTATCTATCACTTTAGGTTATCCCCATCCTAAGGACTGCTCATTCGTTTCTTGTCATCCATCTGTGGTCATATGGTTTGACCCGATGGAGCCAGAGTTGCCCAACCCAGGTCTCACTCCATCTGGTGAGACGCTGGGCCCCTACATGATCCTGCTTGGGTCATTTTCATGGGACTGTATCCCTGTCTGGGTTCCCCAAATTTTAAGGAGCTGTTATTTTGCTACTCTCCAGCCTTACCCCTAAATGATGGTCACTTCCTGGATTCCCAGGCCCTGGATGACCCAGATGAGATGATCCAGTATCAAATGCTTCCAGAAATATCCCTGGGATACTGGAATACAGAGGCATTCTTCCAGGACTGTTCACTGACCTCTCTAAAGCCAGCTAAACACCTCAGTCTACCTTCAGCCCTGAAGACTGTGTCTTTGTCCACCTCTGGCTCCTTCCCTTCTCCATTGCCTTGTGTCACCAAGCTTGACCCATAATGCATCAGGTCTGAGCCATCCTGACCTACAATGGTGAATTATCAATGATGAAGGAAACAAGCCTTCCTTATAATTGTTTTCATTGCTTTATTTCACTGCCAAAAATTATGATATTCAGCATTTTGGTCAATCATAAGCCCCTCAAAAGATAATCTTTATTTTCCATGATGAAGGGAAGGATTTTTATTTTTTTTTACACTAAGAACTTTGAAAAGCTACCTCAAGCAAAAAAAGACTCATAGAGGAAAAAAATGGACAAACTGTCCAACCCAGAGTGGTGAGAAAATTCATTCATTCAGGATATACTTACTTGCAGCTGAATATGTGCCAGATTCTAAGTGCAGGGGGTATAGAAATAAACAAAACAGATGAAAACACTTGCTCTCATGGAGCCCACATTTAGAAAACTAATAGCTGTATGATCCTGAATAAGTCATTTTAACTTTCTGAGTTTCATTTTCCTCATCTACAAAATAAGAATTTTGGTGTAAAGAGAAAGAGGTTTCATCCAGTCCTAACACTCTGTGCTTCTCTAAAAATGCTGAGTAAATATAGGCAGAATACACACACACACACACACACACAGGAATGGATGATTTGCTCTGAACATCTACCTGAATGGATATCTAGGAAAGATAGTAGATAAAGTTCAATTTAATCCCAATAATATTCACTGAGCACCTACTAGGCAGCAGTAGAAGTTAGAAACACAAAAATGAAACTACACTCTTACAACCCCTTAACATCTCAATAATTAGTGGGCAAGGCAAGCGTATGAAATGAATTATTTTTAACAAGTTGGCTCTTAATAAATTGTACTTCTTAATTAGTACCAATTTATACAACACACAAAAATACAATGAACACAAAACTCACCAGAAATCCAACTGACCAGAGACTATCATACTTAACAAGTTGGTGAATATTCTTCCAAACATTCCTCTATGCATCTACATAAACTCCATGTATTTTCTGTAAATTGGAAAATACAGACATTTAAATACTGCTTTTTTCCACAAAAGAATTTCATGGATCTCCCTTCTCGGCAATAAATATGAATTTATATCATCATTTTAATTGCTGTAAAACTTTCTATTATTTCTCTGTACTATAATAAACTTAACCAGCTTCTTATTGATGAGCATTGTATTCTATTTTTCTACATTAATAAGAATACCCTAATGCTCACTTTTTTTCATTTGTGCCAATATCTCCTTCAAATAAATTTCCATAAGTAGAATGCAGATGTCAATCTACATGTTCATACTATATTTTGAAACATATTGTCAAGCTACATTCCTAAAGGTTTGTGCCAGTTCACCATTCCAGAGACCATATAGGAATTTACATCCTTTTTTCTTTTTTTTCCTGAACCTATTTACTCTTTGCCAATTGGATAGGTGAGTTTTGTTTTCATTAACTTTTCTCTATCAATGAGGTTAAAATTCTTCATATATATTTACTGACTATTAGTATTTCTCCATTTGCAAATTGTTCATGTTCTTTGACATTTCTTTTTTGTTTGTATAAACATTTTTCCCACATTGGTTAATAGTTCTTTGTATTTGAGAAATATTACCTCTTGTGCTATCTATAGGAGCAACAAATGTTTTTCCAGTGTGGAGTTTTCAACCTTTTATGATTGTTTTTAGCCACATAAAATATTTTTTATTATTAAAAATTTCAAACATCACAAAAAAAGAGAGATGGGGAAAAAGAGAAAAGTATAAATGAACCCCATGTGCTTGTCACCCAGCTTCAATAATTAATTCACAGACAGCCTTGTTTCAGTTTTAAACCCTCTTTCCTCCAACCCTGTATTCTTTTGCAGCAAATCCCAGACATCCTATTATTTCACCTACAAATACTTCATTATGTATTTCTAAAAGATAAAGGTCTTAGAGGTTTTTCTTTAATGTCATCAAATTTACCATATTTTTCACTTGCAGTTTCTATTTTTGTGATATATTCAAGTCATTCTCAAGGTCAAATTAAAAAAAAAATGTAACGTTTATTTATTATTGAGAGACAGAGAATGAGCATGGGAGGGCAAAGAGAGGAGGAGACACAGAATCTGAAGCAGGCTCCAGGCTCTAAGCTACCAGCACAGAGCCCGACTCGGGGCTCGAACTCACAAACCAGGAGATCATGACATGAGCCAAAGTCGGACACTTAATCGACTGAGACACCCAGGCGCCCCAAGGTCCAATTATTTTTTAAACTTATTTATAATTTAAACATTTGATCCATTTAAGATGACTTTGGGACAAGAAGCAAGATAGAGCCACAGCATTGTATCCCTATCCCCCAATATTGTTTATCAAAAATTTCTCCCAACTAATATAAAAGCTACCTTTATCACATACAGAATTTTCCACAAACCTAAGACTGCTTCTATACTGATCTCCTCACCTATTGACTAGTTTCTCCACCAGTAATATCACATTGTTTTAATTTTTGTCACTCCCTAAAATTTTTTAATAACTGATATGGTTTTTCTGATCAGACCTTTTTTCCTAATTTTCTATCAATTACCTCTTTATTCATCTAGGTTAATTTTTAGAATAATTTTATTCATTTCCCAAAATTTGGTTGTGATATTAACTGGCAATTCATTGGTATTATGCATTAATTTAGGGAGAATCTATATTTTCTAAAATTAAATTTTCCTAACCAGAAATAGGTGTGTTTCTTCATTTATTCAAGTATTCCTTTGTCAAGAGGTTCTTCACAGAGATCTCCAGGTTTCTTCACAGAAATCCTATAATATTCTTTATAAGTTAGCTAGTTTATACCTTTTTCCTGTTATTATGAATTAAATGTTTCTTCTTAGAATATTTTCTAATTATTACTTATATATAAAGAGATCAGTTATATATACATATATACATACATATATGCAAATGCATATAATTTATATATTATACGTTATATATTATATAAATTTATTATATAGTTATGAATTTATATAATTATATAATATATAATAATATAACATTTATGGTTATATATAATATATAATATACATAATATATAATATACACATAATATATAATATACATATAAAAATGTAGTATATAATTATATAACTATATTATTTACATAAAATGCTTATGTATTATATATATAGTTTTTATAGTTAGTCACTGTGCCCACTATTTGTAATTTATCATCTCTTTCTGATTTTGGCATTCTTGTCCTGACAGTATCATAAATAAGAAAGAGACACAGTTCAGAGTATTGCCAAGAGAGCAGATGACAGATGGACCAGGGAAGGGCCTTATCAGTTCCAACTTTTCGGACACAGAACATCAGTCAGAAGAGGTAACTCTTGCACCCCAAGAGGCAGAGAGCCAGATATTACTAGGTCAAGGTGTACATAATTATTTATGAGGAAGAAAGAGGAAAACTCAAAAAGCTTCTCATGGTTAATTTCTTGCTTGAAAAAATACCCACCGTTGAGGGGGGCTCTGAAAAGGCAGAAGTAGCCTTGAGCCTAGGAAAGAGAAAAGGGGAGAATAGCCCTGGCACCACATTCCATGCCTCATGAATAAAGTAGCCATGGTGGGCCCTCTCTCCACTCCCTTTGCAAAGTAGGACATCATTATTCCCCTACTGTGTTGAGATGATACAACCAGTTTCAGAGCTGGTAAAGACTTTGGGGCATGTCATTCAAACTCCTCATTTTTTACAGGGTAAGTAGAGTTCTGAGAGAACAAGGGACTTGTCCATGGGCACAAGGCTAGTTCATGGTAAGACACACATTCTTCTGGATCTAGACTCCTGTGGGCCTCCAGACATCAAGTCCAGAGTTCTATTCCTTGTATCATGGTGCTTCAGGCATTTAGACCTGAGCTTTGTAGGGCTTTTTATTATTATTATTATTTCTAGCCTAATATGAGGCCTAGTAAACTAGATTGTTTCTGATATATTTCAATAGCTAGAGCTTTAGGTATAAAAAGACTTGCTTTATTCTCTATATTAGTTATGAACATTATGGGAGCATCTGAAAGGAAGTTGATTTCCAGGCAAAATGCAATTTCGAAGATTTTTATGTGACTCCTTTCCATAGAGATGTGAACAAATGCAGAAGTCTGGTACAGTGTGACCAGGCAGCTCAGTTTTATCAATAGTAGAAATACCACTGAACCAGTGGTTTTCAGTGAAAGTGATAGATTTCTTATTTGGTCACTTCAGGGTCATTTGGAAATCTTCCATTTGGTGTGATTGAGATGTCTATGTGTTATGGCATTCATTTCTTTTATAAAATTTGTGCTTGTAATCACGAAACTTAATAAGCCTTCCATCCCTATTTAATTTGCTTGCAATTATAATACACTGCTACTGGGTGAATGGAAGTACCTTAGTGATAGATAGGATTGTCAGGCAATCTACAGATGGTTAATTGAGAATGAGATCAATGCTCTTTTATAGTTTAATACGTGAATTTTTTTTTTTAAATAAAAGAAAGTTTTCAGGTCATGATCTCATGGTTCATGAGTTTGAGCCCCACATCGAACTCTGTGCAGACAGCTCAGAGCCTGGAGCCTACTTCGGATTCTGTGCCCTCCCCCACCTGTGCTCGGTCTCTCTCTCAGAAATAAATAAACATTAAAAAAAACTATATATGTTAAGAAGTAGAAATACAGTACATTCAAAATAGCAATTATTCATATCCAGGAATAAGCAAAAATGAAAGAACAGTAAAAATAATTGTCCCCTAAAATCATTAAATACTCATACACTTTGCTAAAGTTATACCTCTCAGAATATATTTATTTTACACATAGTTCTAAAAACTGCATTAGCTTAGTTAACGCATCAGAAAAAATTTGATGGACATCAGAGTGCAGAGAGAAATAACAAGTGACAGGTGAGAATTTCAGAGAAGGGGATGATGAACCCTGTTAGTAAAAAGCATGGAAAAGAACTCAAAGAATTCAAAGGTTTGGGGACAAAGAAACCACACATATAGTTGTGAAGGCCTCAGGGTTCTACAATACTGCACAATATATTTTCTTTTTATTTTAGAAAGAGAGACAGCAAGGGGGCTCCACTCAATGTGCAGCCCAATGTGGGTCTCAATCCCAGGACCCTGGGATCATGACCTGAGCCAAAATCAAGATTTGGACATTCAACCGACTGAGCTACCCAGGGGCCCAATACTGCCCAATATTCACAGTGAGAGCCCTGAGGTATGAAGGAAAAACTACTGTATTTACTTTCTTCTCCTTGAGAAAGCATAGAATTTGTTTTGATCATTTTCCATCAAATATGTACATTAAAATTATTTTTCACTTTAAATGTAAATGTTTTTGGTAGAATTTTATTTAAGCAGCTCATTTCTTTAATTGTCAGAGAAGTAACTTTCTTCAATATTAACCAGTAGTATTTAAAGATTATATTTAATTGGAACAAGATTTTAAGTAATACAAAGTCTTAGATATCTTTCATGCTCATTTATAAATAGCTAAAGGGGTGCCTGGGTGGCTTGATTGGTTAAGCATCTGACTTCGGCTGAGATCATGATCTCACAATTTGTGAGTCTGAGTCCTGCATCAGGCTCTCGGCTGTCAACTCAGAGCCTACTTCAGATCCTCTGTTTCCCTCTCTCTTTGCACCTCCTCCACTCGTTATCTCTCTCTCCCTCTCTATCTCAAAAATAAATAAAAACATTTTTTTAATGATGAAATTTTTAAAAGTAGCTAAAAATACGGGGCGCCTGGGTGGCTCAGTCGGTTAAGTGTCCGACTTCGGCTCAGGTCATGATCTCGCAGTCTGTGAGTTCGAGCCCCGTGTGGGGCTCTGTGCTGACCGCTCAGAGCCTGGGGCCTGTTTCAGATTCTGTGTCTCCCTCTCTCTCTGACCCTCCCCCGTTCATGTTCTGTCTCTCTCTGTCTCAAAAATAAATAAACGTTAAAAAAAATTTTTTTAATAAAAGTAGCTAAAAATAATCTTTAACCCAATATTGATTCTGATGCATCACCTAAGTAAAATTTATTTGACCTCAAAACCCTTTTGTCTGGGAGCATCTCAGAAGTCAAATCTTCCTTTGAACACACAAGAGAAATGCTGCCCTTGGTGCTCCATAAACTTTACAATACTGTAGTACAAGAATTTAGCAAACATTCCTAACTCAAAAACTGGATTCAGATTATAAATATATTCCATGTTATTTGAAATCACCAAAAAAAAAAAAAAAAAAAAAAAAAAGGGGAGAAACTGGTTTAACCCAGTGAGTATAAAAACTAGGAAAACTAGAGAAAAATAGAGAAAAAAAATTAGGATTCTGTCAATGGGATATTTTTTTCCTGCCTTTGCCTATATATGGTAAGCCAAAACCCTGATTCAAAGTAGATACAGTGGATTAGTCAATTTTTTGGAAATGTTTTATTTATTTGTTTGTTTGTTTTTAATATAATTTATTGTCAATTCTAAACTAGAGGGTTTCTAATCACCAGCAAGGATGCCTACGCAGCATGACATCTGATAAACATATTTCTACTTCTCATTTAATGAATCAGATTATCGATTTATTTTGAAAAACATCCTTGAGCACCTGATTTCCAGCTATTATTTCTTCCTGTGGACATCAAACAAAGGCCCTGAGTACTCCCCTCTCATTTTGTGGAGTTATGATCTAAGCTCATAAAACATTTCTATAGGCTTATGTTCCCATGTTCACATGTGTGTCAGAACAATAACTGGCCAAGTCTTTAAACGTCTGTGTCAACTGTTGGGCTATGTCTCATTAAGTCTTGGCTTGAGTGGCCACCAAGACCCTTCAGCGACCCGATTCATCTTACTGAATTCACCATTCACTCAAGAGATATTTTTGAGGTCCAACTATGAATCAGGTAATGCAGAATACCAATTAACCAAATAGATGGCAAACCAGAGCCACTCATAGTTCTGGCAGAATAACCCCAAACCCTCAAGGCTACCATATATTCAATATACCAAAGCACTTAGGGATCTGATATAAATCTGCTGAGGGGAACAGAATTACATGGAAATACTACACTGTGAGATATGCATATGGTGTGACTGCTTTTCAGAATCACAAATCCAATGATGTTCAATCAACTGATTTACAAGCATCGATGCTTCACAAGAGATATGGAAAATAGGAATGAAATATGATTTCTGTTGCCAAACTCAACTACTGACTTCCTTTGAAGTCTATTGTCTCTAACATTACTCCAAGTTGTTTAGCTGTACCTAAAGAATAATCCTACTTTGGGCTGAAACATATTAAGGAACTATTAGCTTTTGTTCTCATTTTTTCAAGAAATTATTTTTTAAAAAAAGATCAACATGGATTGTGTGAATATACTGACTCTGTTAAGTTATTGCCTTTGCTTGAGGTTGCCATATAGAATTTTAGAGCCAGAAATATCATCTATTTCAGTGGTGTTAGAACTGTTAACCACAGGACCCCAGGGGGTCACCATGGGCTGCAGGAAGGTGTATACATAGGCAAGACTCTGAACCCCAGAACTTTAATGTTTGACTTATGATCCCAAGAAAATGTATTTAAAGAAAACATTTATAAGTATTTTTTTTTAAAAAGGGTTTCAAATAATTGAATCAGTCCAACTCTCTCACGTTACGAATGAAAATACTGAAACTCAAAAACACGCATGAGTTGCCAAAGATCATATAGGGGGTGGGTAACAGTGCCTGGTCTCCAATAAGTGCCTCCCCATCTCTTGTTCAAGAACTGTCCAACAGATCATGTTGGCTACTAATAAGGTGTTTAAATGCCCAGAGTCATAACATTAGGACACTATTTCAAAAGACTGCAGCATGATGGAGCTTCTGTCCATTATAGGAACTTTTCATACTCTGTGAGCTCCTTTCTAACACCCTCCCCTACAGTAAGGAAATAACATGTCAGAGTTTTGTTCTGAGAAGGTATCAATACTACCAGGAAAGTTTGCCTATAAAGGCTCTGTGCTAAAAAAAAAATAATCAGAAAAAAATATATATATATATCTCCACCATTGTGCTCCTGGATAGAGCCAGGAAAGCATCAGGTTGTCTCTAGGCGTGGCTACAAAGGGCAGTGGTAAGACTGAGCCGAGACCCTGGTGGTGGAAGGCAGAGGTGATTAAAGGGAAGCATGGAGAGGCATCAAAGTTAACGGGATTTCTAAGTGCCCCTCTAAAGCAGGGGGGAGATAAGGGAATATTTTTTTTTTATTATCTTTTGGCCTCAAAGTGTTTTTAATACTGAGTTTAAGACCGCACTACACAACTTTCAAGATCAAAAGCCTTCATGTGAATTTCACATAATTTTATAAATATGTGACTAACATATATTAACACCTACCTATCCTTAACCTTTCAAGATGTAGAGAACCACTATGCAATAATATTTAATGATTGTGTTCACAACTAATGATTAATAATAAATTTCTGTAGGGTACTGTGCCTTACTGAGAAAGTATGTTACCTTCTTATGCAGAAAAAAGAAACAAAACTTGTCCTATAAAAGAAGATATTCAAGAAAGAATATCTTAGTTAAGTCTACACAAAAAGGAAGGACATGGGTATTGGGGTCATATGAGAGACCCAAAATCAAGTCTTTGGAGGCACCTGGGTGGCTCAATCAGTTAGGAGTCCAACTTTGGCTCAGGTCATAATCTCACGGTTAGTGGGTTCGAGCCCTACATCGGGCTCTGTGTTGACAGCTCGGAGCCTGGAGCCTACTTTGGATTCTATGTCTCTCACTCTCTGTCTGTCCCTCTACCACTCTCAAAAATAAATGAATAAACATTTTAAAAAGTCAAGTCTTTGTTTCTGTTTACTAGTCCACTGAGTATTGGTGCCACCACTTGGCCCTTTAAGTTTTATTTAAGTTTAAATAATAATTGTATCTGGGAGGGCTGTCATTCTCTGGTTCCAGCCTTGAAGCCTCAGTCTTCCCAGTCACTCAGGAGATGTTGTGTCTTTATCTGGCTCCTTGCTTCTGGGAAACATCTTAACTCTGTGCATCTGTCAATCTGCTTTAAGCATAATCTTATTCTACCTTTCCCCTCTGGATTTTTTGATCCACTGATTTTTGGCTTTAGCTGAATATTGATTTTTTAATTTGTCTTAATTGGTCAGTCAAAGAATAGAGAATACAATCAAAGTCGAGTTTGTAATGTCCAGTTTTCCAAAGTGATTACACTTCTCCTTGCAGCTAGAATCCTATAACTTTACTGCCTTGTGTCCAAGGGCAATCATAGTGGTTAAGAGGATAGCTCTAGAGTCACAATGCCTGGATTCAACTCCTGGTTCTGCTGATTACAAGCTGTGTGATCTTGAGCAAACTGCTTAACATTGCTATGCTTTGTTTTCTCATCCATAAATTGGAGATAATAACATTAGTACTTCTTCATAATATTGTTAGAAGGCTTAAATGAGATAATAGATGAAGGTACTTAGAATAGTGACTAGCACACTATAAGTACCCAACAAATGTTAACTCTTATGAATTTCATGCTGTTGTATGGATCATGGAAGTAAAGTCTTCTGATTCAAGTCTCTTGTCATTTTCTCTAGTTGACAGTATAATATACTCTGTCCCTCCTGAACATCCAACAGCTGAAGTATAGCTTCTGTCCTATAAGCTACACAAATTCTAATTCTGCCATTTCTCTTTCTCTACCACTACTATTATCCTTATCATATTCATCTTCAGCAATATTAGCTTTGAGTACAGTGCTGAAGACCAAAATCAGAAAGTTTAATTCACCAAAAGTTCACTGAGAAGCTATACCACAATGGGCAACAGGTCAGGCACTGGGACAGAGCAAAGAGTGAAATGCACATACTGCCTTGAGAGACCTAAGATCTAGACAGCGGGGAAGATACAGTGAAGTCTCATTAACTCTGATGTAAGACTGCTATGCTCTGTAGGGATCCACAATCATCAGTGATTCTTCCCATGATGCTATCTAGAGCTCAAGAGAAGTCCTTAGCCCAGGGCTGACGATCGAAACTCAGCAGCACAGAAGTGAGTTTAATCAAGACCCTGACTCTCATACTGCCAGCTGTGGTGCCACAGATGGTGATAGTTTCACACACACTCTACCAGGAACCAAAGAGAACAAGAGGCCTGAGACGCTGTGTGCCCAAAGACCGGGTGATTGGCATTCAAATGCCCAAAGGACAGAGAACAACAGGATGCCTTCTTCAAGTGCTCTCATTGTCTCTTGCCCAGCATAGGCCATGCTAGAGACTTGGGACAGAAGAAAATGACTGAATGTGAGACGATAGGCCATAGCCAAATTCCTAAGAAGTGAGCCAGAGGTGTGGCTGAGACCCAACGCCTGCCAGGGGAATCCAAAGGCAAGTGGTTGAGAAATGCTTTCTTGGCCTAGTCAGGAAGGTGGTGAAAGCTTGTGCCAGAGTACCTTTGTCCACATCAGCATCTTTACTAAAATTCATTATTCACTTACTCAATCTGGGCCTTGCACTCAAAGACATGCTTCATACACAGAAACCTATGAAACGGGTATTGTTTCTTCCATTTTGCAGATGAGGAGACTGAACCTCTGAGATTTTAGATAAATTGTCCAAGGTCACACAGCATATTAAATAGCAGCCTAGTCTCTCTGAGGCACGAAGGTAGTTAATTGAATATATCCACCCCAGCACCCACCAGCTGCTGTAAGGTTGGTAACTGAGACAAAGTAAATTATTTAACTGTTCTTATTGCAATTCTACTTTGTCTACATTATATTGAAAACTATGCACTGTCCTTTTTATATCCCTATAAGAAATGTTGTATGGTAAAGCATTAATTATTTTTCTACCCTATAGTATCTTCTCACTGCTCTAGGAGGCCAAAATGATTATTTCCAATTTTTTTTAACTTTTTTACTTCTACCAGTAAAATAAATTTATTCAAAATTAGCTCCACTAGATAATTTCATGGTCCCTAGACTGAAAAAAAAAATAGTTCTCTCGAATTTGCAACCCTGGTATGATGTTTCACTACAGAAATCAGATGTCAGCACTGGGTCCAATCTGGCCTCCATTCTTTTTTCTTTAGAGAAGTATACTTGTTGATTGGTCTCAGTGAGATATGTCTTACATTCTGAATGTATTGTGCCATGTTGCATTAATCATTACATAGCTACAGGGAATGAAAATAACCAATTTCCTTAATTAAAGGGTTGTAGTAAGACAAGAGATGCTCTATTCGCTTTTCATTTGTCTTGGCTAATAGTAACAGCAATAATAATACCTTGAATTTAGACAGTCCCTTTCTTCCAAGAAGTTCAAAGCTCTAGGATGTCATAAGAACAGACAGATGAGTAGTAGTGAACTTGGCAAGAAGAAAAAGGTGCTATTTGGGCCAAATTAAAACACAAAAATGAGACTATAATTTTTTTGATGAATGTATTATCTTTTATAGGATGAATGCAGTCTGGTGTAAGAAGGAAAGAAAACACGGAATTTAGATGGAGGCTTTGTGTATGAATCTTGGCTTTGCCAAAAATTAGTTGGGGGATTCACTCTTAAGTGAATTTAACCATCCTAAATCTCAGGGTTCTCACCTATAATAAAGAAACAGTGAATATCTATTGCATATGATTATTATTAACAAAATAACAGCTAAGTGAGGCACTTTATAAACCATGAAGTTTTGTAACACAAATGTTAAATTATTGTTTTCTCATGACGTTAGGAGAAAAATATTTCAAGCAAGCTAACTTACATAGTTTTACATTATCCTCTACAACCCATGTTCAACTTTTTATTCTCCAGTCTCTTCCCTGGTACCCAGCACCCAATGGAAGGCTACCGACGTTCATTGAATTAGGGTGGATTAAATCAGACTGGATTGATATTCTTTCACACAAATTTGTAAAAGCAATAGATATGGTAGTATGATGTTCCAAGTCTTTAAATTCTGGGAGCTCAGATATGTAACTTGTAAGAACAGAGGAAGTAGCTCCAAACTGTTTCAAGAATAAGAATTTTGGAGGCTAAGAGTTTTCAGGAAATCTATAGAATCTATGCTTTTAAATCCAGTTAAGTGAGAATTTTAAAAATGTTTTTCAGACATAATTTACCATTTAAGAAAGAATAAGGGGCACCTGGGTGGCTCAGTCAGTTAAGTGTCTAACTCTTCATTTCGGCACAGGTCATGATCTCAGGGTTCATGGGATGGAGTCCCACAGTGGGCTCTATACTAGGCGTGGAGCATGCTTGAGATTCTCTCTCTCCCTCTCTCTCTGCCCCTCCCACCCCACCCCCCCCCCGTGCTCTCTTGCACATGCTCTCTCTCTCAAAATAAACATTTTTTTTTAAATAAAGAATTAGAATATCTCTAAATAAGTAGAAGTTGATATTTATATTTCCAGTCTCGAACGACTGCCATGGACTCTTAAAGGTAACTTTTCACCTCTTTGGGAAAAATAATTTTACGGTCGGATTTCAACAAGGGATAAAAATCCCCTGCATGTGTATATCATATTGCCCTTAAAAAAGGGCTCACGTACCTCTTACCTAATTTGCCCCTCATAGTAGTTCCCCATTTTACAGATAAGGAAACAGAATCCTAGACTGACACCGTGACTAGATCCTAAATGATGAGGTTAGGATTAAAAAATCAATTCTTCACTGTTTGAAAGAAACAACTGTTTGGGGAATAAACAAATACCATGAAAATACACTCAACTCCAAACTATACAGGGAAATAAATAAATGAGGGATTGGTTTAGCTGACTCTGTAAGCAAAAAAAGAGTGGCTTCACCACCAGTGCCAACAAAAACTGAACGGCACCGTCAGCTCTTTGAAGTTATCTGCTCGGTGCCTAAGACAAAGTCTGGATGTTAAGTTTCATGGTTGTGGTTAGTGGTGGTGATGGGCTGGGTTTTTTGTTTGTTTGTTTAGGTTTTGTTTTGTGGTTTTGAATTTTTTCCCCTATAATTGAATTAACAATTATTTGACTACCTGACCAGATGAAGCAGCTGTTTTGCCTCCAAAAGACATAACCTAAAAATACAAAAGGAGAGGGCAGAAAGAGAATAAGGAATAGTGGAGGTGAGGTGAAAATATAACAATGGACATTAAAAATGGGCAGAAGGGGCGCCTGGGTGGCGCAGTCGGTTAAGCGTCCGGCTTCGGCCAGGTCACGATCTCGCGGTCCGTGAGTTCGAGCCCCGCGTCGGGCTCTGGGCTGATGGCTCGGAGCCTGGAGCCTGTTTCCGGTTCTGTGTCTCCCTCTCTCTCTGCCCCTCCCCCGTTCATGCTCTGTCTCTCTCTGTCCCAAAAATAAATAAAAAACGTTGAAAAAAAAATTAAAAAAAAAAATGGGCAGAAAAAAGGAGACTATAGGAGAAATGGAATATATATGTGCTGCACTTAAAAAAATTACATGCTCCCAGAAATCTGGGGGGAAAGACCATTTTAAAAATATTTAATCTCCTTTACAATTTTTTACTTGTTTTATATCTTTTCCTAGAAAACAATGTGATAAAGTGAAAAATAAACTCTAAATAATCACCCAAATTCCTAATATAAAATTTATTCTTTATTTTACATCTAAGCCTTTCCAAACTGCTTTCAGAGAGATTTCATGTACTCTTTCCAAGTCCCTCATGACAGGAGTAACTGCTTTGTGATTTATCTTCATGTAAGTGCAGGCTTCCACACAGTGGGTTTGTTTAAAATGAAATTTGGGCTGGCAGCAAATCCCTCCTGGGCTTCCCTCTGGCTTCGTGCACATTTGTGTGTATAGTGTCACAGAAAGGGCCAGACTGGGAAAAATGCCTCTCTCTTCCAAAGAAGCATTTATAAAAGTATATCTATCTCGTGGATTATTATCCAAGACTCATCAACAACCTTCTTACAAAAGATGTAAAACTTTCTTGTAATAAAAGCTACCACTCATTGAGAGCTTCTGTTAGTCAGATGCAGTGCTAAGTGCTATATATAATTTTTATTTTCACATAACCTTACAATAACGCTGTTTCTAGGTATTATTATTCCCACTTGACAGTGGAGGAAATTGAAACTGAAAGAAGTTAAGTAGCTAGCCCGTGATCAGAGAGCACACAAGTGTTGGAACTGGGATGTAAAGCTAAGTCTGCCAAGTTCCAAAGACTTTTTGGATGTGGCAAGTGCTATAGAAGCAAAGAGCACAAAGTCATGCTGCTGTCATCTGAAAGCAGGCCACCGGAGCTAAAGCCAGACAGTTACTGGATGACAGTTTTCACTGGAACTGGACTCGATCCTTGGATACAGCTTAGTGAATTCTGAAGAATGGCGGAATGACACGTACATCAGGCTAGTCATCTACTTTGTTAATCACTTTTCCAGCATGGCTTTGCTGCCACTTTCTTCTCTAGTCTATTTATACTTTCAGGTTTTACACTGAGAAGCTGTATCATCTTGCAGGGAGATAGTTCGGAGATAAAAAAGAACATGTGGAAAGCAATAAATAACAGTAGCTTGATGCACTGGGATGGGGCTTTACTTACATTATCTCATTTAATCGTCAGCCCTTTCAGGAGGCATTGACATTATAGTCTCCTTGCATAACAAACTAGGAAACTGAGGTACAGGGATCCTCCAGGGTTTGACTCTAGCTCAACTACTCACTATCTACATGATGGTGGACAAGCTACTCAACCTTTTAAAGCCTGAGTTTATCATCTATACCAAACTCATAGAATTATTGTCAACACATAGTAGAAACTTGGCACAGAAAGCCTGCTTGCCTATTCACTTTGGTGTCTCTTCTCAACATCTAACAGCATGCCTTGAAATGGGAGGAGTTCACTTATGGTTCGATAAAGCATTGATATATAGACTGGTGGATGAACAGGTAGAAGGTGTTGGAAGGATGATACAGAATAAGCATTTGTTGATTAAACCCTCAGGAAGGAGATGGGGTCAGGCCTTTTTAAGAAGGAGCCATCTGGACCGTGGCTCTCATCTTCTCTGCCTTCAGTCTTCTTATCTGAAAGCTGCATTTTCACTGTGGGTTATGAGAGATGGGAGAAAGGAGAGGTGGATAGAAGACCTTTCCTCCATTCCGCTGCTACCACTTCTCCTCCATTAGCTAAAGTATGACATCTCTCTATGGTGTGCTTTCTCCACCTCATGAATACCTGATAGGTCATCCGTCCATCCAAACCCACGGCTTCCGGTGCCTCAAAAACACCTTCATCTTTCAGACCCCTATTGATTCCACCCCACTCATAGGGAATATCCTTCCACCATCTCTTCTTGTCAGTCTTCTAGATACTCCTAAGCAAAGATCATTGGCATTTCTTTTAAGAATCTTCCTGGATTTTGAGGGGCACCTGGGTGGCTCAGTCGGTTGAGCGGCCGACTTCAGCTCAGGTCACCATCTCGCGGTCCGGGAGTTCAAGCCCTGCGTCAGGCTCTGGGCTGATGGCTCAGAGCCTGGAGCCTGCTTCCGATTCTGTATCTCCCTCTCTCTGCCCCTCCCCCGTTCATGCTCTGTCTCTCTCTGTGTCAAAAATAAATAAACGTTAAAAAAATTTTTTTTTAAAAGAATCTTCCTGGATTTTGACACAGATAACTGGATTAATCCAACACAGTCAGTTGGGTATTACAGTGGATGTAAATGTACACTCTCCACATGCACACAGGAAGGTGACTTTGTCTTATTCTTCTCTGTATCCACAGAAACTACCATAGAGCCTGGCCTAGGACACTTTTTATGTAATTGAATGAAATAAAACAGAGTGTGATTAGAACCCTCTGTCCTAACTGCTGCATTGGACCATAAATCATGCTGTGTGTTCGCTGAGGGACTGACTACCTTTATGTTCTCCATCCCCTCCAACCTCTGCTTTAAACATTAACAAACTGAATGTGGCTGAGGTTTGTCCTCCATGAAATGGAAACTGGTTTGGTTTAGAATTGTTTTAATAGTGAAAATAGGATGATGGCTGATGATTCATCCTCCTTAGTCACACCATAGGGCCTGAGCTCAGGACACACTGAGAAGGAACTCTGCCCTTAACCACATCTTAAATGGAGAATGTCCACTGGGCTCTCCACCCATCATCTCTTTCCATGATTTTTGGGCCAGGTTTCACCGGAAGCATTGTGGGGCTGTTTTCCATTGACACAGAAGTGGAGCATAGTCAGGACAATCCACAATAACTAGAAGGCAAGCAGTAAGGCTACAGCACCAGGTCTGAATTCACAGTCCTGTCGTCAGCTCTATTCTTCCAATGCTCCTGTGGCCTGCCAATCAAGGCACCGGATACTCTGAAGGCAGAGTTTTGACCACTGGCATTATTGTGTATGTGTATCTGTCCCCTTCCTTTCTCCCTCCAACAAGGAACTGAGAAGCCCTAAAATTAAGAAAAAGTAATTGGTCAACTTCCACAAGTCAACATGTGTTTATTGAAGACGTGCTGTATGCCAGGAGTTAGGCATGGAGGGTACCACAGTAAGCAGCACAACCGCATCCCCTACTGACACGGCAGATAACCAGTGATAAAGAGTGTCAGCTCCAGAGCCAAACCACCTGTCTGATGTGACTGCCAATATGACACCTGGTCACATCACTTTGAATAAATGAATTAATCTTTCTATGCCTCAGTGTTCTCATCTGTGAGTGGAAATGATAATATTATCTACTTCTTACAGTTATTTTAAACATTAAATAACATACCTAAAGCCCCTGGGATATAGTAAACTCTCAGTAAATTTTAGCCCGTTGTGTTTGAGTTTTGTGAGGAACATAAACATCAGACAAAACAGTCACAATTATATTGGACACAAGCATGATTAGAAGTGAGCCATAAGTAGTACAACAGTGAGAATAAACACCAGGGGACACTTAAATTAATCTGATGGTCAAAGAAGCCTTCAATGAGGAACTGCATTGGGGAAAAGGTGAGGTGGGAATTGTTCGGGGCATAAGCCTTATGCTGAAAATGCAGGGCACATTCCAGAAACTAGAAGAGCAGCTAAGTTGGAGCACCTCCAATAAGAGTTGAGGAGCCTGGTCCAAGGGAAGAGGTCAGCTCGCATGCCTTGATGAGGGCCCAGTGATGGAATGAAGGAGGATGACTAAGGGTTTGTGGGAAGGGAGAAGGGTCTTTTAGAATTACATAGTCAAATCTCTCTAGCAGGAGGAATGTGAAACTGGTAGATCTAAGGAGGGTTTCAAGCAGGAAACAAGGCTTTGCTATGTGAAATTGTATTTTCAAGATAGCTGGAGGAAAAAGTAAACTGTGGAGTGGTCCCCTCCTCATACCTTCATATCTTTCTTCCCTTTGACCTTAGCCCCACATGTCACCCCCGCAGCAGAGAAAGTTGGTTGAGGAAAAGCTTGCACTCAGAGCAGAGGCCAAGAGCCACGAATATTTTCATGACACTAGAGAGGAGTGGGGGCTTTAAGTTTCCAAAGGAAGAGTCATCATGGGAAAAGAAGGAGACAGATGGAGATAGGCATTTGAGAATCATGGGAAAGGCAGAGGACTACCAGGAGGTGGAAGACAGAAACAGCATTAAGAGGAGAGAGGGCCCACATGATACTTTTTCAAAGGGCAGGATGGCCCTGGGAGTCCCCAAAGCATGTGCAGCCTGGGCAGCGGTCTGCATGCTCCTCTATAACACTGTGCTCAATTTTCTACCTAGGACTCTGGATGGCTTGGATTTATCACTGGAACTTCGCACCAAAAACACTTAATTCTATACCAAATAAGTATGTGTGTTTCAGGGAGTAGGAGAAGGCAGGCGCTAGAGTCAGGAAGAAATCGTCTGATTTCACTCTCCCTGCCCCATCATTGGCCACTTCCTTACCTACAGCCATCACCTTCCTGGTGGGCTCCTCTAGGGAGGAGATTCACCCATAGACAACTCTATTCAATGTGTTATGGGACTTGAGGAGACCACTTCCCTTTTAAGAACTGAGTTTCCTCCAATATAAAATGAGAGACCTGGGCCAGAAAGCTTATAAAGACCTTATGTGAAGCTTCGGTTCCATCCATAATTCTTGACAGAGCTCATTGGTCCCTTTTTCTACCTTTTTTTGTTTTAGACTCATAGACTTCCTGAGATGGAAACACCCTCATTTTACTTACAGGGGATATGAGGTGAAGCAATATGCCAAGATTGAGGAGAAGGGGGAGCAAAGATACTTCTAGTCAGGATGGATCAACTGCAAGATTGGTTAGGTCCACTGCAACACAGAAATGTGAGTCCCCTTGTTCAAAAACTAAGAATTTCAAGATGGCAACAACAAAACATTAATCCAGGCACAGGGCCCAGTATATCTGCACAGGTAGCATGCCCATAAAGCCAGCCTAGCTTCTAATCCAATGCCCTCTATTACACACTGACTTCCTGCTCCTCTTCCGCATTCTCAGCTTCCATTAGATAGTAAGTGATAGAAAAATAAATTATGGGGCACCTGAGTGGCTCAGTCGTTAAGTGTTCAACTCTTGATTTCGGCTCAGGTCATGATTCTAGGGTTGTGGGATCAAGCCCCACGTCAGGCTCTGCACTGAGCATGGAGCTAGCTTTTCTCTTTCTCTCTCTCTGTCTCTCTCTCTCTCAAAAATAATTAAAAAGAAAAATAAATTACATTTTAAATTTTAAAGACTATAACTAGATTCCTGAGAAAAAATTATTAAACTCCTAAAAAGAAAGAAAAGGAACTGAAGAATTCCTCTGTTTCTGACCCTCTCCACCATGGTCTTCACTTCCAAGCCACTGCTTGTGTGAGCAGAAAATAGGTCAGAATATGGAATTTAGTGGGTTGGTAATTTTTGGTTTAAAAAAATCATATATTGGATTTTTTTAGGTATAAGTCAATATGCTGCAATAGGTGGATAAGAGGGACTGTACCTGACCTCAAGAACAGCTTAGGAGAGTCCATATTTCTTGATTCTTGAGTGGACTAGTCAGAAAGACTATCCAGATCCAACAAGACAAAGTTAAATTGGGTCAATACAACTCTTGGTTTTGGTGGGGATGTGAGTTGGGGGTGGTGTCACAGCACTGACAGACACAACTGAGGTACCACATGGAAAAGCCAGGGTGTGAGAGGTTAGTGGACGTGACGTTTGGTATGAGCCAAAGTTCTGATAAGATCACCAAATAAAGTTAAAGCTACCATGTGCTGGCTATATCAACAGAAGTATAAAGGCCTTAACAAAGAAGATGAAATTCATTCTATGCCAATGTTGAGGGTAGGACACAGGGGGAAGGATGTTCTTTGTTTTAAGCTCTCCACTGTAAGTGAAAAAGGGAACAAGCTGAGGACGGTTCTAGGCCATGAAGAAGAAAGATCTCAAAATGGTACCACTTGAGGAAATGAGGGAGGACCTAATTCCTTGCCTGAAGAGCAGACTCAGGGATTCATATCGGAAAGGCCGTCTTGTGGGAGCTGGATTCAGCATAGTCAGTGTGGCTCTGGATATCAAGAGACTTAGGTGGGTGGAAGACAGGAAGACAGGACGGGCCCCTGTCACTGGAACTGGAAGCAAGGTACACGTATGCATGCTATTGCAAATTGAGAATTCTGCTGGGTGGGACTCCTGGGTTCTCTTCCAAGTCCAAGAACTCCTGAAATCAAACACATGAAGATATAGTGGGTGTCTTGAGTCTTGATGTGATATATTTCACAACCAGAATCAACATATTTCAAAGATTTTCCAACTTCAAGGATGGTAAGAGGGTGGGGGAGCACCGGCATCTACAAAGAGTTAACTGGAAGAACACAGGTTGAACATTTTACAAATGCCTTCCTGAATGAACAGTCACCCAAGACACCGCTGCTGGCGCATGACAGGTACTAGCTAGGACTAAGGCCAGGACAGATTTTTGGCTTAACATGAAGTAAATCATCCTAAGGTTACCTAAGGCTGGCCTGGAAAGAGACAGTGGTGGCTGTTCTCTAAAAACATTTTTCTCAACCCATCTTGAGCAGAGATTAGCAACTGCAGCATCTTTTGGCTGTGATAAGAGAGAGAAAAAGAAGTCAGTCTCTCTCTCTCTCTCTCTCTCTCTCTCTCACTCTCGCAAAGGCTGGGTCTTGTTTCCTGTTACAATCATATAGTGCTTTTGTCAAGCCACTGTGATTCCTTGTTTGTTTTCTTTGGATTACTCCACCCTGCTGTGGGAAAATTAACTCTTTGGCACATCCACAGGTACACAACCATGTAGACATCCACCCCCGGCAACACATCCTCGGGAGTCCCACCAAGGCTACCAGGTTAAAAGAAGGGCTTAAAGACTAATTAGAGTCTAATGAGCTGTGCTAATTGAGATTATTCTTACAAATTGTTTCAAATTCAAATGAGTTGTCCTTAAATGGAAACTCCAGTCAAAATGTTTACTCTGGCTCTGCTCCAGCAAATTTGTAAGACAAATGTAATATCTCTGTCCTTGCCAGCCTCAGTGAAAATGGGGTATAACATTACTGGACGCCAGACAGTCACGAGCATTAATCATTTTAGACTGCTAAAATGCTGTCAGCTACTGATACAAAAACTGATATCAAACACAATGGGTGTTTTCGAGGAAAGTAGCATTTACCATATGCCAGGCACTGAGTTAGGGGAGTCAAGAACTCAGGACAAACACAGACAGATACTTGCCTGATTTCCTCAGAATTTCCAAAGTCAATGCGTGCATGTTTGGGGGCGGAGGGAGTGTAGCATCAGGGAGAATAACAGGGGAAAAGGGAAAGTAGTTCCATTATTTCTCTCATTCAGATACCAAAATTTTTACAGCAAGACTTGGGATCCATTCATTCTAGATCACTATGTACAATAACACCTACGGGGAACTTTGTCAATGTAGAACGTCAGAAAGATAATGAAAACCAAGCCCAACCGCCCAAATGCTCCAGTAAAACTACCTCAGTCCCTGCTTCTGCACATAGACATCATGGTTTGCGTCACCAACCTTGGGGCCTGGATGCAGAGGGTCAGCTATAGTTGACCCCCAAAACAGGTGCTGCACCAGCATTCTCACCAAAAGATAGAGTTCTCATGGCAGCTGATTCTCGGGTGGCTCCAACTGAAATGAAGTCTCAGATCAATAGTTCTGATTGGTGCAGCCCATGGTCACATGCCCATGCCCTGAAAATTCTAGTTTCTACCTTGAGGAAGGAGAATTTGTAGCATAAAATGTTCCCCAAACATAAGAAGTGTATTCAAAGTTGCTGAGAACTTACAAATGAGGCAAATTCCGTTTTATTCATCATAACAAATAAGACATGTAGGGGCAGAAATTTAAGAGGTGGAGCCACAGTTCACCGAAGCCAAGCTCCAAAAACTATCTTCTAGCCACAGTATCCTATTGCCACCTATAGAAAACAAAATGGCTCAACAAAGCTGTATCTTCAACATGTGCTTTGTCCACATTCTAGAAAGCTAATAACCTGGAAAAAAGAAATGGTCCTCAAATTTTCTTCCTGAGGCAGACTTCCTAGGATGGATCCTACTTTATCATTGCTAAAATAGTTTTAACAGCTCAGTCTCTCCTTCAAATAGACTTTCTTTATAGATATCTATTTTCTTATGATTGTCTCATTCAAAAATAATCCAGGATCACCAGAGCAAATACCTACACAAACTTTTATGCATCTTCATACTTCTCAAAAAGAAAGCTCTATTACATGAATAGGAACATTTTGCCTATACAGAAGTAACTGTAATGACAATTAAATTAGAGTAAATGCAGTGAGAGAGAAGCACAGTTTACACGCTGTAGGATTTGGGAGACGGTAGGTCTTCGGACTAAGAATGGATGGCTTCAAACAAAAGGGTCATCTATGCTGACCCTGAAAACAGGTAGAATTTCAACAGGACAAAGGGGTTAAATGAATTCCAAAGTAAGAGAGAAGTATCAGCCAAATAAGAAGCCAATTATGGGTAAAGATACACAATGGAAAGAGAAGCCTGGATGGCTCAGTTAACGCAACTCTTGATTTTGGCTCTGGTCATGATTTCACAGTTTGTGAGTTTGAGCCCCACATCTGGCTCCACATTGACAGTGTGGAACCTGCTTGGGATTCTCTGTCTCTCCCTCTCTCTCTGCCCCTCCCCTGCTCATACCTTCTCTCTCAAAATAAACAAAAATAAATAAATAAATAAACTAAAAAAAAGATTCACAATGGAGAAAAAGACTAGAACATGAATCGAGGGTCAATAGTATGCTACCAAGTTCAACCCCCCATTCAGTAAACCCTGGGGTGTCATAATTTTGGACTAGTGGCCTAAACTACCAGATCTGGGCTTTAAAGAAGATCAATTCAGATGTCAGTGTCCTGCGGGCTAGATGAGAATAGAGAGAACTACAGACCAGATCTAAAACAAATCTGACCAGTTTTCATCAGAATCAGTTTTCTTTAAAATATTCCCACTGTATAGAAACAATTACCAAGATCAAAAAAGTATTTTCTTATAAGATTGCTTTCAACTAACTTTAGAAAGTCTAAATCATGAGTAAATTAGCATATATTCTGGCACAGGAACTAGGCCAGATATTTTAAGTTGCCATTGCTGTAAATTCCTGATCCATGTAATTATTGAATATCACTACTGCAAAGGTGTCTTCGAAACCACCTCATCAAACCCTTTCAGATGACATGTGAGAAAACCAAGATCTAGGGAGAAACCATTGGGCTGGTGCAGTAGATGAGCCAATAACAGGGCCTACTAATGAATGGATGACGTTTAACATTCTCCTATGCTCATAGTCTAAACACAGGGACAAATGTTCTTTTTCATACAGGGCCATATGGTACCAGCAGAGGCCAATGTTCATACCCCAGATTTTCCACTTATTACCTGGGTGAGTGCATTACTATCTATGCCTCTGTTTTCTTTGCTCTAAAAAGGAGGAGAATAAGAGTATCTTCTTCATAGGGTTGTTATGATGATTAAATGAGCTTATATATGGATATATATATCAAATATATTAGTGCTACGACAGAATAAGTGTTCCATCAGTATTAGCCATTTTTATCTACAATTCAAGTGACAGATTTGGGTGACCAGTGCCATATATCTGGGGAAGCTCAGCCAAGATGTTGAAGAGTTTAGAAAATATTTCAGGCAAAAAACAGCAGAGAGGACAGAGTATAGAAAAGAGAAATATGGTGTGGGGAACATGGCAGCTGTCTTTGAAATCTGTATTATGACAGAAAAGGGCATAAGTCTGTTCTATTGTCACTGCAGTAGGAAGAACTAAGAACAATGGGAAATAGGCAGATTTCTATTTATAGAAAGAATTACTGAAGTAGAGCTCTCCTAGAAGAGTAGTTGACTTCAACCAGTAGGAAGTATTCTATCAATGGACATAGCCAAGCCCTGAAGATCCAGCAGGATGGTTTCCAACCATCAAGTGGTCTGGGGGAGGAGGTCAGCCTGCCCTGCTCTATGTGTCTATGTCCCAGTCTCAAAAGTAAGTTGAGAATGTTCAACATTACTGTTTTACTGAACAAACAAAATAAGATAATAACAATCATAGGACTTCAAATAGTTTACAAAGCAATTCCACCTTCAGTGTTCCACTGAAACTACACCTTTCATGGTCTTTCCCCATTTTATTAAAGGACTCTGAGGCAATGAGAGGTAAACTGACATAGCCGGAAGCCACACCATGAATATCTTCTGAATA
This sequence comes from Panthera uncia, assembly GCF_023721935.1. Classification (NCBI taxonomy): domain Eukaryota; kingdom Metazoa; phylum Chordata; class Mammalia; order Carnivora; family Felidae; genus Panthera; species Panthera uncia. The sequence goes on from NC_064807.1 coordinate 67,467,584, forward strand.
TAGTTCAGGGGTCTTTCCCCAGCTGTACCCTGTGTAGCTACAAAAGGTCACAAGTGAACTTCATCTAAGAAGTAGGGCACAGGCCAGACAAGGAAATCAGGGTGGTGGGACTGTAAGTTCACAGAAAATTACCCCTAAGAATTCCAGGGGCTTCTAGGTTACAGAAGTTCCACCAGGGTTTTGGAATTTTGGTAGCAAAGGAATCTTCTTTATGAAACTGTATCTTAAAAAATAGTAAATAGAAACCTAATCTAGATGCAAAGCAATCATTTAGAACAAAACCCAGTTACTGGATTTTTAATAGGAGCTAAATATTCACTTTTGAAGCTTTGAGCAAGCTAGGGCATTGCTGGCTTTCTCTTTTGTAACTGATGGGTTTCCATACATTACATGAATTGACTCTCAACTTTCTAGGACATAAAATATTTCAATTTTTTTTCAAAAATCACTCTCATATACAAAAATTCCAACATGGCTCACAAGTAAAGAAATAATATCACTTTGTAAAGTTCTTTCTGGTTTGTAGTATGCTTTCCCATCCATCATAACTAAACTTATAACAATGCCATGTGGTAGGTACTGTCATCCTTAATTTTATGGTCAAAGACCCAAAAAGGGCTTGTACAAGATCACCCAGATAGTTAGCCCAAAACCACAGAGGCAGAGCTTGCTAACTCTAGTATACCTACGTTCCTCTTTCCACAACAGAGCCATGGTGCAATGACATGAGTGACCTCCACCAAGCTCGGGCTGACGCCTGGAACTACTCCACTCTTCAGTACAAATTTGTCAACTTCCTGTGTCTCTCAGAGTTCTTTGGCCACATGCCTACAGTGCTTGCCTTGCTGGGCTCTGCCGCCCTACCCAAGGGGATGAGACTGGTTTGCTCAATGCCAGATGGATGGGCAAGGCTCTGAAAAAGAAGTAAGTGAGCTGCCACATGCCAGGGGAAATGTGACTCATAGCATCAAGAAGAAGAGGCTGAGAGGATTCCTGATGAGGCCCCAAGAGGACCGTTATCTTGGTCAATTCACAGGGTCCATGGTCTAGCCCTTCCCTGCTCATGTTCATAAATTCTTACTGTCAAAGCCACAGATTTGACTGGACCCAGAGCACTGACTCACTGTAACAATGCTTACAGACACATTCATCAAATTAGCTGCCAAGTCTGCTAATTCACAATGAGGAAACTCATTGTCAAGTGGATAGGATGCTTGTGTCAGCCTGCCTAGCTATGGACAGGCTACATAGAGAACCAGGTGACTGGCAGGCTCTTTCATGGGCCTAACCCTGATGAGAGTCAGGGAATTGACCAGGGATCTAAATGCTTAACGGTGTTGGGCCAGGATAACAGGACGACGCTTCCAGTTCACCATGGGGTGGACCTATGATGGAGAAAGAAAAATGGAGGCCAGCCTGACAGGGCACACCATTCTTGGCCTGCTGAGATGGGCACTGGCCACCTCTGTGATTTCCTCTAGATACATCCCATCTCAGCCAACTCCTTTGTGACTGATGCACTTCTGAATTGTATTTCTCAATGTCAAGTTTGGTTGTAGCCAGGACTAATTCTTGCCTGTGAATCATCCTGATACTTTAAAGACACTTCACCCCACTCAGCACTAACACTTTCAATGTTGATTCCTGAGTATAATTCTCAGAGGGCAATCTGAGTCCCTTGTTTCCAAGTCTGTGGTGAGAGCACACTCATCACTATCACCCCATGTGAGGGCACTCTGACTCATCCAATCTGCCCTTACAAAAAAAAAAAGAAAAAAGAAACAAAAAACCTTTAAAAATTTCTTATTAAAAAAACAATATAAGCACCATATGGAAAAACTAGAAGACGCATATACGCAATAATATATATATTTCTTAAATCTTCTCTAATCTCATTGGCTTAGAGATAACCATATTTTGGTGAGCATTCTGCCAATTCTCTTTACACACATATCTTAATAAAACAATATTTTGGAAGTTACTTTTTCATTAAATATATTTTCAACATCTTTATGTGTTAATAAATTTAATTCTAAAATACCACAAGTGACTGCCTGATATTTCATTCTATGAGGCATCAAAATCATTTAAGCAATCCTCAACAGTTGGATATTTGGGCTGTTTCCAACTTTTGATTTCACAGTAGTACTGTAATAAAAATCCTTATTATTAGTAAAAATTACATTTTAATAAATGTTTACACTTTCAATTAAAATATTTTAATACACATTTTATTTTAGAATAATTTTATGTTTACAGAAAACAGCACAGAGAGCTTCCATGTACTCCACACCCAGTGAACATCTTAGATTACCATGGTACACTTTTCGTAACTAAGAAACCAACGTTGGTACATTATTATTATTAACTAAGCGCCACAGTTTATTCAGATTTTATTAGTTTTCCACCAATGTCCTTTTTCTGTTCCAGGATCCAATCCAACATAACACATTGCATTTAGCATAGCTGAATTTTTATGCACATATTTATCACTCCCATTTATGCCTGGAAGTGGAAAAATAAACTACTGGAGGTACTGAGTCTCAGGGCAGACACATTTTTAAATTCTTTGATATGTATCACTAAATTACCCACCAGAAATATTGTACCAACACGCATTCCCCCAGCGATGCATTAGAATGCCCACTTCATGCTGGTAACACTATTTTTTAAAGCAACTTTGAACCCTATTATGATAATGTCACACCAAAGTCAAATAGAAAAAACCAACCTGGGTCACCTGAGTGGCTCAGTCAGTTAAGCGTCCGGCTTCAGCTCAGGTCATGATCTCACAGTTCATGAGTTCAAGCCCCGCATCGGGCTCTGTGCTGACAGCTCAGAGCCTGGAGCCTGCTTCAGATTCTGTGTCTCCCTCTGTCTCCCCCTCCCCTGCTTGCACTCTGTCTCTCACTCTGTCTCAAAAATAAACATTAAAGAAAAGAAAAGAAAAGAAAAGAAAAGAAAAGAAAAGAAAAGAAAAGAAAAACCAAAAGAAAAGAGAAGAAAAGAAAAGAAAAAAGAAAAGAAAAGAAAAGAGAAAAGAAAAGAAAAGAAAAGAAAAGAAAAGAAAAAAAACCAACCTGATTAGGGTCTAGGGCCCCCATCTCTCTGCTAATCTTGCTTGGCTGAGAAATGTTTTAGCATATATACAGACTGATAAGCTGCATGCCCTCCAAGCAACCATCCTCTGTCTTACTTGATGGATATCTAAGCCTTGAATAGATACCAAGAAGTGGTGAGCCTAAGGGTCAGTGTGTGGTCTGGCAAGTGCTCTTGGAACTCTTTTATGTTGCTAAGAGAGCAATCTTCAGGACATCTCTATAGGCACTTAAATGGGGGTAAGGGTCCACATGCTTTAACACATCAACTTTCAAACTTTTTTTTAACCATGATCCCCACCCAGAAACATATTTTATATCCCCTGAAAAATTATTTACTATTAGCTACACCCTCTGAAATTTTCCATTCTATTCTATTCTATTCTATTTCAATGTATAAAACTTGTAAGCACTAAACTTGACTGTTTAATACAGTAGCCACTAGCCACATGTGAAATGTGGCTACTCCAAATGGAGGTATGCTAAAGTGTAAAATAAATACCAGATTTTGAAAACTCGGTACAAAAAAAAAAATGAACGTGCATGATCTCATTAATAATTTTATATTAATTACACATCACAAAGATTTTATATAATGGATCAAATAAATTATTAAAATTAACATCAATTGTTTTGTTACTATAGCTAACAGAAAATTTTAAATTATGTATGTGGCTTGCATTATATTTCTACTAGACAACAGGGCAGTAAACTAATTTTATGATCTACTAATGAGTTGCAAACCCATTTGAAAATCACTGTTCTTAGTGGTCTCTGGATTCCTGACAAGTACCAATGCATAAGGTCAGTTGCCATCCCCCAACACACACACATACCCACCCCACCTCTCAAGAGACGGCTGCCTAGGGACTGGGCCAGGATTCTCCTTGAAAAATGTTTTTTGGTCTGTTCCAAAGTCCAGAAAAATGGATGGCCTATGTTCAAAGTTCTAATCCACAGACCATGTCTAAAATAATTTAGAAGTCACTAGACATTTCTGAAACAATTTGGACTTCTCATCAATGTATTTTGAAGGCTGAGGGGGACCTGGGTGACTCAGTCAGTTGAGCATCTTATTTCAGCTCAGATCATGATCTCACGGTTCGTGAGTTCAAGCCCTGTGACGGACTTGCTGCTGTTGGCACAGAGCCCACTTCAGATCCTCGGTCTCCCTCTCTTGCTGCCCCTCCTCCACTCACATGTGTGCGTGTTCTCTCTCTCAAAAATAAATAAACATTTAAAATACATATATATATATATATATGTGTGTGTGTGTGTGTGTGTGTGTGTATATATATATATATATATATATATACACAAAAGAAATTGATACTTCAGAATGTATGTTTCTGTGATAGGTCCTCAAGCAGGCATTATTAGGCTATTTTGTTATTACTGTTATTGGTAGATTATAGATAAAACTAACTAATGGGAAAAGATATGATCTTTGGGATATGTTGATATTAAGATCTAAAACAGCATGTTACTGATATTTAACTATGTATCAGTTAATTTATAGTAAATTTTCATACTTAAAAATTCTATTTTAATAATGCTCTACTTAACTGTACAGATGAAAGTGGAAAATACCTTACCATAGTACTAAATAATACCATATGTAATACTGGAAGTTTGCTGAGTGTAGATTTCAGGCATTCTAATTACACACACACACACAAAAAAAAATGGTAATTATGTGAGAAGATATGTTAATTAGTTTGACTTTAGAAATCATTTCACTATGTGTATGTACCTCAAATCATCGTGTTGCACAACTTAAATATATATCATTTTTATTCATAAAGATTTAAAAAAGAAATCATAGGGGCACCTGCGTGGCTCAACTGGCTAAGTGTCTGACTCTTGATTTCAGTTTAGGTCATGATCTCACAGTTTGTGGGTTCCAGCCCTGCATCGGGCTCTGCACTGACAGTGTGGAGCCCACCTGGGATTCTCTCTCTCTCTGCCCCTCCCCTGCCACATTCTCTCTCAAAATAAATAAATAAATTTAAAAATATATTTAAAAAAGAAAGAAATTATACAAATGCCATAACAGCAGTAATATAAAAGAGGTCATTTTATTTTTATAGCCTCTTTATAAGCTAATAAGGGACACGTACAGAGACACTGAAATGGCATGTACTTTATTTGCTCAATAATTCTCATCTGAGAGACAGGTTTTTTTCTAGTTCAAAATAGATCTCTATGTCTCTGAAATGAAAAGAAACTAATAATTCAGAGTATACTTGGATCTAATCACTAGATGCCCTTCTGCTCTAGAACAAACACTGCTAATGTCATCAAGTGGTTAACCTGATGAACATAAACATACTGACTTTATTAATGGGCTTATTAACTTTGTTAATAAGCTTGTTAACCACTTTCCATTACAGATATTTTATGCTATTGATTAAATGTTTCTTTTTTATTATAAGCGCTTTACTTAGTCATGTAAATAACACAGGCTCATGTAAGGATACGAGCAATCTAGAGACATGTAGTGTAATGACCAGGCATCACAGATGGAGAGGCACATTGCCACAATATGGAATGACCACTGTGCTACAGATGTAATCAGATCGCTCCTAGGTTATGAGGTCTTGGAAGGATGGGGCACCATTCGTTTTTTCGAATAAAAATACACTAAAATAAAACTGAATTATTTTCTTTATACATATTATGCAACTCTCTTGGTAAATTTCCCTGAATTTTATCATTTCTGTCATTCCTACATGTTATGTAATTTTCTGTTCCCATTTCTAATTCAATATTCATAACTGGAACTCATTTTTAATAAGTTAAACTAGTTTACATAAGGCATACATCTATCTATTCCTCTAGGAAACAAGCTCAGAATATCTTATCTTTCTCGCCTCCTCAGCTCAGCATAGAAAAAGCACTCTGAATATAGAGACTGGAGTGGAAAAAATGGTGTTGTGTGTCTCCTACTCACTGGTTTCTGCTTTCATTTCAGGTGTTCTTGGGGGAAAGTGATGTTCAGGATCATATAAGCGAGGCTCTTTTGTATCCCTACATCATACCATGGAGGCATGTCCTAACCATCTCTTTCCACTTTCAGTCAGCACATGGAATGATTTCTATGTGCTGGGGGCCATGGACTGTGAATGAGGGAGAAAACAAACGTGAGTCAGGCATGCTCTCTGCCTTCAAGGGACTCACAGATACATCAGTAAGAGAGAGGATGAAAGAGGTGAGCAAAGGCCCTGTGCTCTGAGGTGAGCACTAACACAGCCAGGAAACAGGCCGTTAGGTATGAGAGCAGAGGCTTGAAGAGCTGGACCTAGAATGAATGAAAGAACAGACCTGGGAGCCATAAACAGAGGCCAAGGGTGAGGAGGGAGGCACAGATGGGTTTCAAAAAGTGTCAGGTTCTCAGGTCTCCTTTATTTAGCCTCAATGTACAGACCTGTGAGGGGGACGAATGGGCCACAATTAAGACCAAGTCCCCAAAGATCCAAGGGTGGGCGGGAAGCTGGCTGGAGTGGGGGAAGGCCCTCCCGGTGAAAAGCATGACTCGGTGCTGGCGGCAGTTTGAGGCCCCTCCACAGACCTGTCCTGGCCTCAGTGTGTGAAGGAAACATGAAAAGAAGTGGCATGAGGGGTTAACAGCCAGTGTGAGGGGACAAATCTGGAGGCATAAGGACAGAAAAGAAATGGCCTTACAGACACCAATCACACAGAGAGGCTGCCTGTGTGCTCAGGAGTGAAAAACAGGAAGAACTATGGAGAAACCTGGAATCTGAGCGATGTTTCAAGTTGTGAAAAATAAAGGTAGGATTGAGGATTCTAGAGGGAGGGTCTTACAGGAGACAGAAGATCCTGCATTGGTGTCATGAGGCTGCAAAAGGCACAAGGACCCCTATTTCCTACATTCCTACATATGCGGAGAATCAGACTATGCTTCCCAGCTCTTGTGACCTTTAGAGGGAGCTGTGAGACCTCAAGCCACTGCAGGAAAGGGTGAACTGGGGGCTTGGGGCCACGTCTGTCTTCTCTCTGTGGTGTCTAAAGTCAGGTGGCCACAGGAGGTGACCCTGACCGCAAACATGAGTCAGCCAACCCTTTCAGGTCACCACACACTTGTGAACGCGCCTTCCTGTCTGTCTGGGCTATAGTTTGCCTTCACTTGACAGAGATTGAGAGAAACTGAAGTGGAAGACAAAGGCAGCAGGATCTCACGCTTCAGAAATTTCTGGGCCACATACAGCAGGTAATTGCTCAAGAACACCAAAAAAGAAGTAATCAGCAAAATCCACAGCCCCTTCAAGAAACAGAGCTGGGAGATTCCTGGAATTTTGAATGACTCAAGGCAAAACGCACAGGAAAAGCCTATCTGTCCACAGGTAGGAGGAAACAAAAGAAAGTAAAGTAAAACCTCATATGCTTTTGGCTTCTGTGTGCTATCATTAATCATTTTTCCTAGGAATGGAGGATAGTTTTCTTGCTATAAGAGGAAAAGAGAAACAGATTCCTTTGACCAATATGCTACCCAGATGTTCACCAGACCCCAATATCTTCCCCCCGCCCCAACTTGATTTGGAGAAGTGAAGGCTAAGATGACAACTGAGGGGAAGTGTCTCCTGAAGACAACATCACCAATCACTTTTCAGATGTGGCAACAGTCCACCTTCTGCTGGGGGAAGGGGATTACATGACATCCTGAGAGGTTTCAAGAGCAACATCCAGCCATCTTCTGACAGAAGCCACGGAAGCATTTGGTTCATTAACTCTTTCCCCGATTAGCCATGTGCTAAATTGCCTTATGAGATGGAGAGAATCTTGTATGAGGCCTGTTGCCTGCAGGAGTGACCCCAACCTGGAATGCCTTGACACACCCCCACCTCAATGGCGTCCCACTGCATCACGTACACTGTTCTTGAGGAGTTCCTTGCCACAAGGAAAATTATGTCAGATACTTGGTAGAAATAATTCTGGAAGCTTCAAATTAGAGACACAAAGGTGAGACACAAAGACTATGAGGTTCAATAAAACTGACTTAATTATGAAGAGAGTAAGGACTGCCTCTTTATTTTTCACCATGGATTTCCCAGGTCCTGAGAATCTTTGGGTCTCAACAAATGTTATTTATCATTCTCCTTTTAATTAATTCATATTTTTACTTATATAAGTGTTTACACATGAAAACCTTATAGTACCGTCTTAAATAGAAAATAAATACCCTTTGGGGACCCTAGGTGACTCAGTCGGTTAAGCGTCCGACTCTTGATTTCAGCGTAGGTCATGATCTCACAATTTGTGAGTTCGAGCCCCACATCAGGCCCTGCACTGACAGCGTGGAGACTGTTTGGGATTCTCTCTCTCCCTCCCTTTCTGCCCTCCCCCTGCATTCTCTCTCTCTCTCTCTCCCTCTCTTTCAAAAATGAATAAACTTTAAAAAAAGAAAATAAATATCCCTGCCATGTGTAGACGTGAACCATGAAAAATAAACACAGTGACAATAGAGGCATTATGAAATTAATTTCATAGGGTTATCTACAGAAGAGTTGCTTTTTTTTTGTCTTGGCTTTGCTTTTGCTTCATTTATAAACAAATGAATAAAGATGATCAGTAAGAAATGGAGGGGTGATAAGGACATTTTGGCTCAAAATTGTAGCCTTCTTGGCTAATCAGAAGGCTGAAGAATTAAAAAAGGGAATGCCTCTCACAACAAGAGTCCTAGTACTTAGCACTGTATGCCTGACCAAAATGACCCAGGTGCCACCAGGGATACAATCCCTCACTTAGGAAAACACTGGACTAGTTAGCTGGTCTTTAAGGGCCTTTGAACTCTGACATTCAGTAATCTAGATTATTATAGTGATGTCTTTTAAATTATATCATCAACAAAATTATCAATGTGAGACAGATGTTACTGTACAAAAATGGATCTGGGGTTCCCAAAACTATGAATATTTAGGAAATGAGCCTACAAAGCACAGGTATTTGTTCTACACCCTAAAACGAAGTTTCCATGAAACCTGATGGGTAAATAAACTGGGGCTGCCATGTACCTTTCTCTAAATCTGTGTCTCTTGAGAGGGATTATAATGTTTCTGGCATTTAGTTCTTTCCTGAGTTACTGTCAATAAGGTAAAAAGTTAATAAAAGCAAGACCGGCCCATCAGTGGGAAATGGGAAGGAGAGTTCTGGAGAATGGATTGAGCTCCTACGTGTCTTTCCAAGGTAAGCCAAGAGTCTGTGGTCACAACAGAGAAGCCACGGTTAGAAGAAGTCATGGTCAAGAGACAAGCTGAATTATTATCCAGGAAAAATCAGTTGTGAGTATTGGGGGGAAGTTTTAATGGGGGACTAAGCAGTAAGATGAATCAGGGAGAAAGAATTGAGAAGTTAGGAAGAAGAGCCAAACTGGCGGTTCAGAAGCTAAGGTGAAGAACAAGACTCGATACCAAAATGTTTCATCTCTGTGGCACCTGGTGCATACTGCAAAGGCAAGCATGTGAGCAAAGGAAGAGTCACTTCAAAACTCATAGACAGTCTGTGTCTATAAGCATGCATGCATCCATCTGTGCACACGGACCCTTTGCACTCCTCACTGTGTGAGGCTGTGCTGATGGAATGCAGAAGTGAACAGAGTATAGATTAAGATACTAAGAAGGAAGAAAGGAACAAGGCAAGGGAAACTATAGCACTCAAGGCAGACATGTGTCCATCCAATATGCTGAGAAAGGTACAGAAAATGCAATGGGCAGGAGGTCAGAGAAGAATGGGGTCACAGCTGGCCATGTTGGCATGGGGCGGGGAATGCCTAGGGTTCTCCAAATATCTCTACCTCATTATGAATACAATAAAAAGGAGGGATTTTCCCCAGGAGTGAGGCCTTGAAACAGTATTAGGAAGGATTAGAGGAGGCAGGATAGATATGACAATGAGGAAAGGGGAAGATTTTTCAGGAGGAGGGAAACAGTTTCAGCAAAGGCAGGGAGACAATTATTTACAGCTTCCTAGATGTTTTCTAACCGCAGAAACCAAAACCTGAAGAATCTGTCAGCACATTCAAGGATTGCTGACTGAATCTTGAAAATTTATAAGCAACTGAAACAGGAGGGTTGAGCAATTACATTGATTTTATCATAGTACCTGTAATCTTACATGGAGAGCAAGAGGCATTAAATGCCTTAAAGATCTCAAAAGACTTTTCTTAGATTCTGCAATTTGAAAATTCTTTTGCAATGAAATACCTTGATGTGTTTATAAATACCATATTACAGTAAAGTGATCCCTTCCAGACCAGGCATTGGGAAGCAGGGGAGTAATTTCTTGAATGGAAAATTAGGAAATTCCTGGAAAAATTAAAACTTAAATGACATTTAAGGTACTTGGTTTCTGGCCACATGTTCAAACCACAGCTGGCTTGGTTACCTTTCAATCCCCAAATATTGCAAGGTAGAAGAGTTTGCTTCTATTGATGGGAAATTCTTCCCCGTAACGACATTAGTGCACAGGAACTAATCCTCTCCATACTGAGAGGTGGAATAAAAAGAGGAAAATGTTGATCTTTAGAGAAAAATCTCAGGAAAATAGTAAATAAAAGGTATCTTCTTAACTCTGAAATTGAAGTGCTGCTTTTTTTTATAATTAACGTATAATTAACATACAGTGTTATATTACTTTCATGTGCACAATAGAATGATTTTAAGCAATTCTATAGATTACTTAGTGTTCATCATGATAGGTGTATTCTTAATCCCCTTTATCTATTTCACTTATCCCCCACCCCCCACCATCGACCTCCCCTCTGGCAGCCACCAGTCTATTCTCTGAATTTAAGAGTTTGGATTTTTCTCCACATCCTCTCCCTCTTGCACTGTTGGTGGGAATGCAAATTGGTGCAGCCACTCTGGAAAGCAGTGTGGAGGTTCTTCAGAAAATTAAAAATAGACCTACCCTACGACCCAGCAATAGCACTGCTAGGAATTTACCCAAGGGATACAGGAGTACTGATGCATAGGGGCACTTGTACCCCAATGTTTATAGCAGCACTCTCAACAATAGCCAAATTATGGAAAGAGCCTAAATGTCCATCAACTGATGAATGGATAAAGAAACTGTGGTTTATATACACAATGGAATACTACGTGGCAATGAGAAAAAATGAAATATGGCCTTTTGTAGCAACATGGATGGAACTGGAGAGTGTGATGCTAAGTGAAATAAGCCATACAGAGAAAGACAGATACCATATGGTTTCACTCTTATGTGGATCCTGAGAAACTTAACAGGAACCCATGGGGGAGGGGAAGAAAAAAAAAAGAGGTTAGAGTGGAAGAGAGTCAAAGCATAAGAGACTCTTAAAAACTGAGAACAAACTGAGGGTTGATGGGGGATGGGAGGGAGGGGAGGGTGGTGGATGGGTATTGAGGAGGGCACCTTTTGGGATGAGCACTGGGTGTTGTATGGAAACCAATTTGACAATAAATTTCATATATTGGAAAAAAAAAAAGAGTTTGGATTTTGTTTGTTTGTCTCTATTTTCTTTGTTCCTTTATTTATTAAACTCCACATAGGAGTGAAATCATATGGTTTTGTCTTTCTCTGTCTGACTTATTGCACTTAGCGTTATATCCTCTAGATCCATCTATGTTATTGCAGATGGAAAAAATTATTTTTTTTATGGCTGAGGAATATTCCATTGTATACATATATCATATCTTCTTTATCGATTCATCTACGGATGGACACTTGTGTTGCTTCCATTTATCTCGGCTATTGTAAATAATGCTGCAGTAAACATAGGGGCACATACATATTTTTCAAGTAGTGTTTTCATTTTCTTTTGGTAAATATCCAGTAGAGGAATTGTTGGACCATATGATAATTCTATTCTTAATTTTTTAAGGAACCTCCATACTGTTTTCCATAGCAGTGCACAAGGGTTCCTTTTTCTCCACATCCTCACTAGGACTTGTTATTATTGTCTCTCTGATTCTAGCCATTCTGATAGGTGCATAATGATATCTCGTTATGGTTTTAATTTTCATTTCCTTGATGATTAGTGATGTTGAGCATCTTTTCATGTGCCTTTTGACCATGGAAAGAAGACCATGTCAACTTATAGTCAGACAGGGGCAAAGGTAAGTGTTAACTTACCCTTCAGTCTCTTCAGTGGCCTACCGCCGGGGTCAACAATGGATGCTCTCAGGGATACTGAGGTGCACACAGCCTGGGCAGTGCTAATATGCAGCCTGTTATCTTGGCAGGAAGATGGACACTTGGGTAAGTCAGAAAATAAAACAGCATGAAATAAGTACTCCCACACCAGGACTGTAGGAATGCAAAGAAAGGACTGACTCTTCTTGATTAAGAGAGTCAAGAAAACATTTGTGACAAAGGTGATTTTTAAGCCCAGCCTAGAAGGGTATATATGAGAAAGTGAGGAAGCTGTTGCTGGCCAGCATGAGTGATGACAAAGGTGCCTGACTTGAAGGTTCTGGAACACCATGCTCACGAACTTGGGCCTCATTCCATACACTGTGGACACATTGTCAAGTACTTTGAGAAGGGATATGATGTGAAAAGAGCTTTGCTTCTGAAAGCTCACACTGGTGCCTATGCACAGGGTGAATGGGACACAGAGAGATGGAGCAGGAAGGCTGGTTAGGGAGCTGCCACCATATTCTGAGAAGACCTGAGGGACCCTGACCAAGATGGGGATAGAAGGACTGCAAGACAGATACTTTAAGAAGGAAAAAATCAACAGAGTTAACAATTGACTGGCAATGGAAGAAGAAGTATAAGGAAGAATCAGGATGACTCTGAGCTTTAGAACAGTGAATAGAAGGAATTTTGTACTTCTTATTAAAATTGGAAGCAAAAAAAATTGGGAGGGGAAAGATCATTTTTCTTTGGGTCATTCTGGCCTGGGGCTCATCATTACTTGGATAGATTACCAGAGCTGAACATCAGATTTTGCTATGACTGCTGGGAATGGTAACCGACTTTTTTTTTTTTTTCCAAATAGATAATACTTAGGACTGCTCTTAGGATAGGTCTGTTACCAATTCCTTCACTGACCAGCTCTAATATCAGTTGCCAAGGGGCTGTCAAGCTTATCACCATATTTCTGCCAACTTACCCCATCCCAACATAACTAACCCCTTTCCTTCAGCCCCAAAGAAAGCAATGAGAGGCACAAAGAATGCAAAACAAAAAGAACAAAAGCTTTGAATCAGATAGTACAGGACTCCAAAACCAAGCCTTCACCTCTCAGCTTCATGACCTTGGGCAAGGTTCTTAATGGGTCTGTGGATGCTAAGACTCTAAATGCAAATGGGCTTTGTATTCTCCATCATAAGAGGCCGGGTAGTGACGGCTTCTGTGACTACCCAAGATTGCCTTCACAGTGAGCGATGGCTTCATCCATTGCATGCTTATTGCAACATCATCTTTGTCATCAACTGCCAAGAGAGCAGACCAAATGCCCCACTTGGGGCAGCAGGGGAGGAAGAGCATTTATCAGCTAATTCCAGGCAGTGAGAGAAGCCAGAACAGACAGATCAGGCCAACCATCTCAGAGGAATGAGCTGCTCCCTCAGCAATCACGCAACACTGGCTATATATGCGTGCCTGGGGAGCATCTCAGTTTTGAATGGGTCATTGTTATCATCATAATTAATATCTTACATCTGTACAATGTTTTCCAGTTTTAAAACACTTTTGTGTGCATTATTGGATCGTCACAGAAGCTCTCAGAGCTACAAATTTTTACCCCCATCTTACAGTTGTTAGTAATAATTATGACTATGCATTAACAATACAATATGGCAATTACATTAAATTATTAATTAGTTCCTATATTCCATGTCTTGTGCTAAAAGCTTAGCTTGCATTATCTCATTTAATTCTCCTAACTCCTAGTGGTGGGCAAAGCTAGTATATCTGCTTAACCAAGGAGGAAACTGAGACACTGAAAAGTTAAGTCACTTGCATAAGGCCCTACACAAGGCTGCACCAGCTCCAGACCCTCCGTGTCAACCACTGACCAGATTGCTTTTCTAGGAGTAGCAGAAGGGGGCACAGTGTGGTTAAGAGCTGCTTCAGAGGTGACAGGATTATTAAGTATAGATCTGCGACTCACCCTACCTATCTATTCTAGACTTTATGTTATCCCCTTGGCCTCCATGTGTGTTTGGAAGGACAAAATAGTGAAGACCAATTCCCATTACTGATGCAGGAGATAAGAGTATAAGAAGTGATTACTGGGCACCTATGAACTCCTTTTCGGTGCCACTAATCACATAGTCTGTCCTTACCCCCTCACAGATGCTATAGCTGAGGGCTGCTTGCATTGGGACAGCTGCTTCTTCTATACGACCTCTAGCTAACCCCTCTCTGGTTTTACGGGCTTCATGGTCCCGGATTTCAGCTGCACTCTCATGACTTCTCCAATTGCTTGACCCCCACAGCCACTCCATGAGCCCTGGCAAATGTAAGCCCAGATATTGGTCATTCTTCCCAATCTTCTTGAGGTCTGTAAACAGTCCTAAGATGATGCTCAAATAGTTTGTTCTGTCTTGATTGCCCGAAGGAGGCCATGGCCTCTGAGGGGGCAGCTAAGCAGTTTGTAGAATTGGTTACTGCAATTGCTTCCTAAATGGGCTCTTTTCATTCCTTCTCTTTGCCCATTCAGATCTGATCTGATATCCCTGCTCAGAAACCTTTAGTGACTCCTAGTTGCATAAGAATACATTCCACACTTCTCATACCATATTGATTCAGAACATGACCCCTGCCTTCTTCCCTTCTGTTCCCAACCACTGCCATCATTTCAGGTATTCCTCATGGGTCCTGCACTTTCTTGCCCTCTGCCTCTGCTCGGGCTCTTACCTCTGCCAACAATGTCTTTTCCCTCATGCTTAAATCTGGCCATCGTTTGCCAGGGCCTAGTTCAAAATAACACCCTTCCATCAATTCTTTCCAAAACACTCCTCTTGTAATCCTTTCTTCCTCATGGTTTTCCCAAATATGTTATTTGCACTCATCATAGTATATACTACAAACCGTGCCGTGTTAGAATTATTTTTATGAATTAAAGTCACACATGTGTCTATAATATCCCCCACTTGATTGCGAGTGCATGGAAAAAGGGATTTGATATTATCTGCTTTCGTCTTTTTTTTCACATATAAAATAATGCATGATGCAATATACAGCCTGATAAGGTAGGAATTAGTAGATGGGTAGATAAAATGTTAGCTGATGACTGATGAACATGAACTAGCAGAGAAGTGGCTCATCCTTTCTGGGTTTCCTTCCAGCCCCACACTAAGCCCAGGGTCCCAGGTTGTGTTCAAAGAAGTACCAGAGCTGGTGGGGGGTGAGCACTGATCCCTTCTCATTGCCACACCAGGCTCTGCTTCTCATTGACTCTGGCCACTATGTGATCACTGCCTCTTGGCAGCATTTCAGTCACCAAGCCAGGCAGGACTCTCACGTCTCTCCCCTGGTGATGAGCCCTGGCTGAACAAAGTGATTACTGCATTAGGAAGCATAGAAGGTACTAGGTGGAAGTGTTAGGAGTTCTTTCTCTCTCTCTCTTTTTGAGATTCAAACTGGGCCAACAGTTGATGGCATTCTAAACACTCTCTTCCCCTTAATCTGAATTTTAGCAAGGAGAAAATTGGTGATCTTGTATCTCACTCACCTTGTTTTGAAATTACAGAAACTGGGGTACAAAATAAGGGACTGCATCTGTCAGGATCTAGTCAGGAAAATAAAGCCTAGTGTAGCTCTACAAGAAATCAGTCACAAAGTTTTCAGAAGAGCCTAAAAGCCAAGTACAGGATAAAAAGTCAAGCTAAAGATTATCAATAGCTAAAAGCCCCCCACCATCCCAAGAGCTAGAGAAACAAAGGAAGGAGACGGAGGCAAAAAAAAAAAAAAAAAGGTTGCAAAAAAGGCAGAGCTGCTTGGCGAAAGTGGGGACCATGATATGGAGAGGTTATCTGATGGCAGCGAGAACTATGCAGGAGACTTGGCTACTTCCTGTTGGCGACACTTCCAGAAGCAGAGAAGGGGGGAGAGACACACCCTGGCTTCCCCCTTCCCCTCCCTCCAATCTCTCACCAGTGCCTCTTAGTGGCTGATCTAACCAGAAACCAGATGGTAAGGGTTCTTGAGAAATGTTGTTTGCAGGGGTTGGGCCTCAGTTACACACAACAGAGCAAAGAAAGAATGAGAAAAAGATCTGAGACCAAAGTGGCAAATGAATAGTACTAGAACTTCTCAATGTCAGTTCTTTTGTAATTCATCTACCCAACATCTCTTATCCTTGCTGCCTGTGCCAATATTTCTTGAGTGTGTTTTCTGCACCATGCTCTGTGCCAGGCCCTGAGCACAGAAGACTTAGGTACAATGCTGACTCTGCTTGTCCTAGAGGGCCTTTAAGTCCTGAGGGGGAGAAAGAAGGAAACAACCTTCATGTGATCAGTGACGTAATAGGAAATTGGCAATGAGGAACACATGAGTGGACCCACGAGGCTAAGGAAAGATTTTACAGGGATGGAGACTTTTCATGCACAGGAAATCAGATAAAGCAAAGGTACAGAAGCCTATAAGTACATGGAGAATGCAGGGAGGAATAAGCCACTTCGCTTCAAGAAGTCATAGTGGGTAAGATCTGTCCAAGAGTGGCAGGAAATGAATTGGCGCATCAGGTAGGACCAAGAAGTAATAGGCTCAAACCAGATAAAGTTGACTCCAGGGTATAGGCAAAAGAGATTCCTCTGAGCCTTTTTGGTGAAAGAGCTTATTTTGTATCAGAACAAGGACTAAATAAGGGCACTTCAGTTTATTCTGTTCTAATTACATCCCCTCTTTGTGTGTCTATTCACTTCCCAATATTTTTAATGAAATTTTTGAACTGTACATGAAACTTGAAAGAGATCCATCACACATACCCATGATATCCACTACTCAGATTCTCCACTGGCTTTTACTACACTAGCTTCCTTACATACCTAACCACCTATGCCTGTCTATCCATCAAGTCTTTTATTTCTGATGCATTTTAAGAAAACTTACAGACTTTTTAAGAAAAGTACAGGTAAGTACATTTTACTTCTAAACACTTCAACGGGCATATAATTAACCAGAGTTCAATATCTGTTTGCAATTCTTAGGTAAAATTTACACACAATGAAATGTACAAACCTTAAATGCAGTTTTCAATGAGTTTTGACAAATGCATTTCCCTGTGTAGCTTAAGCCCCTATCATGACATAGAACATTTCTATCACCCCAGAAAATCCCCTTATGCTTTTCAAGTCATCAATCCCAAAGGTAACCACCGTTCTTATGTTTTTCTACCAACACAAGCCTGTTCTAGAGCTCCATTTAATGGAATAACAGAGTATGTACTCTTATGAAAGTATACACTCTTCATTCAGCATGATTTGGAGATTCATCCACGTTGTTGCACGTATAAGGGCTCCTACCTTTTTATTGCTCAGTAATATTCCAATATGCCATAGTTTATTTATCTACTCTCCTATCAATGGATATCGGGAATGTTTTCAGTTTTGCTATTATGAATGAAGCTAATACTCTTATGCAAGTATGTTTGATTTCTCTCATGGAAATATGTAAGAGCAAGAGTGCTGGGTCACACAGTATCTTCGATAATCACATCTACCTCACAACGTTGTTGTGGGGATTAAATGGGATGATACATAGAAAGTAATTGGCATAGTGCCTGGCATGGAGAAATCGGTGTAATGAGTTAGCAGCACCACTATCGAATGGATTTTCCTGGTAATAATAACATAGAGTGATAACATAGGACTGTTTCATCACATTCTCATGTTTCAGAGTACTTCAAGACTATTCTTTTTCACAATCGCTCACCCACTCTCTCTCTGTTCCCTAGTTGAAGAAATTATACAGAAAACACAGTTGAGGTTGCCACTTCTAGACAGAATGTCAACATGAAACTGGTGATTCTTCTTGTTTTAACAGATGAATTACATGGCCTTTCTTTCAAAAGATAATATAACTGCTTCCAAAAATGTCCTCCACTTCTAACAGGTAAGTATCTCCCATCACCTGTATGTGTAGAAAGTATCAGTACACTGACTTTCAGCAGTAGGGAGTAATAGGAAGAGGGAGAGCTCTGGAATGAGGCTGCTCAGGTGCAAATCCTGGTCTGTCATGTGAAAGTGTATCACCTAAGATAACTTAGTTTAAGCCTTCTAAGCCTTGCTTGCTCCACCAGCAAAATGGGTATATCAATACGTATCTCATGAAATTATTCTGAGGATTAGAAAAAAATGAATGCAGAGCATGGCACATGGTAGGACCTCAGTCAGTGTCTACTACTGATGTGTAAAGGGACAGATGGAAATAAGCGGAAGTCTTCACAGCTGCAATTAATAATCCATTACAAATTAATTCATGAGTGGCACCAACTCAGCAATGAAAAGCTGAGCATATTAGGAAGGAATGTGGTCACTTATTATCATTACGTTGCTGATTCTCTTACAGAGGAATTCACTTTCATTTTGCCCTCAACCCTTTTCTCAAATGAAAAACAAAACATGTAGCAATATTTATTCATTCAACAAGACACTGAATGAAGCCCTCCCTTACAGCTGGCCTGTGCTAGGCATAGGGTCCACCCAGATGGCAGACAGAGCCTCTGGCCTTAAACTGCTCTCAGTCTACTGGAGGAGTCAGATACATATGCCAATAGCTACAAGGAAGTCACCTCTTACTTGGGGTGGAAGCTGTTTGGAGCAACTCTGATAGTACTTCCAAGAGAGGCTGCATAACTTGCCTGATAAGCAGGAAGTCCTGGGACGCTGATGTTGACGTGCCAGCTCTTAGTCAAGCAATTAGAGCATGTCAGGATAAGCAGCAGAATACAGCAGAAAGAGCTGTGGGAGCAGTGTCCACTAACCTGCCACCAGCACAGAGTTTCCTCACAACAGCCAACACAAGCAGAGCCCCAGCCTCCAGCTTTTCATGGGAGACTGCCTGAAAAGAAAATGTGCCACAAAGAGAAAAAAGAGAATCAGAGAAAATGGGGGTGGGGGAGATTTGGTTAGGAGTAAAGAGCGAAGAGAAGGAAAGGGAAAATAGTATGAGAGGAGTAAGAAGAATGCAAGAAAAATGGGACGGGAGAACCCACAGAAAGGATATACTGTGCCTAGAGACATTACCGACGAGGGGACACCTGAGCTCGGTTTTGTTTCATCTTTTTTATTTTAATTCCAGTTAGTTAGCATACAGTGTTATATTAGTTTCAGGTGTACAATATAGTGATTCAGTGCTTTCATACATCACCAGGTGTCATCATTATTTGAGCTTTGTTTTGAAGTCTGAGTGGAAGTTTGAGAGAGTAAGATATTCCAAACAGAGTAAACAGGACAGAAAGGTGTACATTTGTCATGGAAAATGTTTGGGTATAGCTGGAATATAGTGTGTTTTATTAGGTCATGGACAAACGTGAGAAACATTGCCAGAAAGAAAGAATGAAAATGGGGATCAGATAGCAAAAGGCCTTGAATGCCAAAGTAAGGGTTTGATCCTTTTCCTATAGGCAGTGGAGAGCCACAGAAGGGTTTTCAGAAGCAAGTGACATTCTTAAATTCATTTTTTAATAAAAAATAATCTGACTGTAGAATGGAGGTAATGTGCCACCCAGATCCCACTTTAAGAGGGAAGGACTTGAGGGGCGCCTGGGTGGTTCAGTCAGTTGGGCATTTGATTCTTGATCTCAGCTCAGGTCATGATCTCGCGGTAGTGAGACCCAGCCCCATGTCGGGCTCCACGTTGGGTGTGGAGCCTGCTCAAGATTCTGTCTCTCCCTCCATCTCCACCTCCCCTGCTCACACTCTCTCTCTCAAGCATGCTCAAGAGAGAGAGACAGAGAGAGAGAGAGAAATTTCTGGGAATACTATCAGCTCCTTTCTGGGACAACTCAGGTGAAAAGATATCCCCTCACCCACAGTCATGCCCTTTCCCTGAGGTGGCCAGCTTCCAGCATCTGAGTGATGTACGGTATAAAGGTCCAGCCCTATCACCCTAACTTGGAACAGCTCTGAAGGGTTATTCTCTCATCTTGACAACTCTCTGCAGGTCTGCTGAGGCTTCTACTGAGCCTGCATCCCAGCCTGAGTTCTCCCTAGACCCAGTTCTCCCTAGTTCTTCCTTTCCTCCCCTCCTCTTTCCTCCACTCTTTCCCCCTTCTCTTCCTTCCCTTCCCTTCCCCAAACGGTGGTCCCAAGAACACTCTTCAGTACACCTCTTGTACACTAACCGAAGTCTCAGTCTGCCTTCCAGGAAACCTAACCTAGGACAGTGAAGTCGATTGAAAAGGAAAGAGAAAAGAAGCAGGGGGTGAGATCCTATTGGCTTGTGCTGTGCCTGCTGGGACCACACAGCTCGGACTTTCCGTGAAAATCCTCTGCCCAGTTGTAGACCCACCGGGCCACATATTTCCTGTGTTTTCCCTAACTCCTGGCTGGTCTCCTGGCTTCTGGATTTACCAAAATGCTCCAGTGACCGAATTAAATTTTCATCATTTTTTGGAAAACAAAAAGGAGAGTCTTCCAGAGACAACTAAGACACAAAGAGAAGAAAGCGGTGCTCTCACAGGGCAGCACAGAGTAACAGAGCATGAATCAACCTTGCCAGAAATGGGGGGAAATGAAATAAACCAACAGGACAGTGGCTTGTAAAACCGATATTCTCTTCTGAAAACAAATGATTCAAGAGATAACCCCTTTTAAATACTGTAATAGACACTTCTCAAATCTTTTTAATGTATGCACATAAACAAAATGTTTTAACAATATCAGAATGAATATGAATATCAGAATGTCTTAATTTTTTTTCACTTTACATTATTTCATTCCTATTTCCCATGTCAGGAAGAGAAATAACCATTTGATTCAACAGTGGCAGGTGGGGTCAATTTGCACACCTGAGTTTAATCACAAAATATAAATCAATTGCTGATACAAGGAGACCAGAGTCATAGTGACTGACAGTAAGGTGGCAATCAAATGTCCTTCCTTCAAATGTATAAGCATCAGACATACACTTCCCTCCCTACACAAATCCTACCCCTGCTAGTTAGAAGAGTTCAGTTTGTTTTATTAAACATGGTAGATATAAGTAATATTCATAAAATACTTGTAACATATAAATGATTACCATAAAATGAATACCTCTGTTCTCACTGCCCATTTTTTAAAAGAGAACATAATCGGGGCGCCTGGGTGGCTCAGTCATTTGGGCGTCTGACTTCGGCTCAGGTCATGATCTTGCAATCTGTGAGTTCAAGCCCCACGTCAGGCTCTGCACTGACAGCTCAGAGCCTGGAGCCTGCTTCAGATTCTGTCTCCATCTCTCTCTGCCCCACCCCCACTCTCACTGTGTCTCTCTCTCTCTCTCAAAAATAAAATAAAAACATTAAAAAAAGTAAGAAAAAAAAAAAAAAAAAAGAACATTATCATTACTTTGAAATCCCCTGTGGGTGTCCCAACCTATCTCAAACATTCCCTCCCTCTCAAAATTAGTAATTATCTTCTCAAATTTTGTGTTTTTCATTTCCTTGCTTAATTGCATACAAATATACATGTTTTCATCTTTATACTACACACGTGTGTGTGTGTGTGTGTGTGTATGTGTGTGTGTGTGATTTAGTTGTATATTTTTTGAGTTTTGTATAAATGAAAGCATACTGTCTGTATTCTTCCCTGGCTTTGTTTTTCCACTCAACAGTGTGATCCTGAGGTTAACCCATGTGTATTTTAATTGAAGGTAGAGTTATTTCATCAACTCTGAATCATAAATACCATGGTGTCCAATGTTAATAAAAGCCCCAGGTAGTCAGAGAAAAGAGACATTTGCAAATCAGTGTCAGGGTTTCCATAATGTAATGGTCCTGCTGAAAACATTGTTTTTTCCATTCCTCTCACCACTCCACTTCCTGCAGGGACACTGGGCACTACTGTCAATGTCACCATGGAAAAATGTGTCCGGTGAAACACCTCTCTCAATGATCCAGGGAATTCAACATCCTCTGCATCTGTAGGGGTGGGACAGGACCAGCACGCAGCCCCATCCCTCTCTTCTCTGCTCTGTGCCTCTCCTTCCCAGCTCTGCAACCAGCTGAAGGGTACCAAACAGTCCCCACTCATCTCACACCCAGATCATCGTGTGCATCATTGCCGAGGGCTGGAAACATGACCATGCCTCTCTCATATAACACACATGAAGAAGAATGGTCTTGGGGAAACTACTATCCACTGATGTTCTGGACACATCAGTTCAACTGGAATTTTGCTTCTGAGCCAGTTTTTCCAAGTCTGAAAGGCAACCCTCCATGGAAGAAAGGTCATATCAAGAACCATTTCCCCCCTCATTTCAGCCACATAAAATAAGAGTCTGTTCTGTTGGCCTTCTACATTTAGCATTTCCACTGCAGCCGCTGCTGGGAATTTCCCCTCTCTGAAGACCAAATTAGATCCTCAGCCAGGCTGCCTGACCACGGAGCACTCTGGATCCCAAATGTCAAAGATTTCCACCCACAACGCTCTGATATCTTTTTCACATTACTCTGTCTGCAAAGGCATAATTAAAAAACCATTGACTTCTCCTTTTCAGAGAATCTATTTCCCAGTCTCAGGGAGGAAATTTGGTTCTGTAGGAGACATACTTTCTTCACATAGGATGTGAAGACTCAGCAACTTATCTCTGAAGCTTTCCCCAACAATCCCCACAACCCTGGTGCAAATGAATTGTCTCCTCTCTATGCCCTTCTCTCACTCCCTATGAATTTCTTTCAGTGTACCCACAATACAGTACTACCTTTATTTATTTAGACAATTTTCTTCTCCACTAGATCATAGGTTCCTTTAGGGCAGGAGAGTATCTAATCCGTCTGCACATTCCCAGCTTAACCCAAGGCATGGCACAGTGGAGCCACTCAGGGAATACACCGTATTTGTCCTGAATTCCCTTCTCCTGACCTGTCCCAACAGGTAAAATGGAAGGGCAGCCACACAGTTCCAGATGAGCAACCTGGAACCAGAGAGTAAGTTCCAAGAGGCTGACACGGTATCTGTCTCCAGGAGAGAAGCTAAAGAACATGAAGTAAACCCCATCAAGTCCTTGAGACAAAGGTAATAAACAGTCCAAACTGGGGATATTGAGTACTCATGTTGAGTATGAGATGTTAGGGTGGGACTAATTACTGGACACAGAGTCAAGTGTCATTTGGATACCAGAGTAAATCACAGCAGATCAAGAACAGACTGGAAGACTTACAAGCATAAGCCAAACAGGCTTAAACAAGTTTAAAGCAAACAGGTTATAACTAAAGTTTGAACAGCCTTGAATGCCATGCTATGGATTTGGATATTGGATATTGTTCTGTGGGACAATGGCAAAATGACTCTATGGCACCTGAGGTAAAGTGGCTTCCCTCAAATGGAGCCTGGTGTGAAGCAAGAATGTCTGAGAAGAGCAATGGCACTTCTTGGATTAACAGGAACTTAATTTGAATTCTGCCTCTGACTCTAACACAGGGGGGAGACACCCATGTGGTTTACAGAGTCTTGGCATTAACTCCATAAACTTATGCTAAAATGGCAGGTTTCAAATGGGGATGGAATCAAGCCATCAGAGCTCTCACACTCATTCTCTGGACCTCAAGACCATCCAAGGATATGAAGCTTTCCTCAGACTTCACCATCTATGAAGCCATGAGGCATGTTTTTATGTTTTGTTGTTGTTGATGATTTTAAGAAACAACCAGATAGAGTCTGCAAGTCTACCTGTTGACAGTTTGCTAAGGGTTGTTTGATACACTGAAAGCATCCATATTCCCAGCCTGTCAAATCATACACTGAGCAATGTAAGAGCCACAGCAACTGACACAATGTCTACAGGGATCTGGAGTGGAGAGGGTTTTGCCTGGACAATTTCTGAGAAACCGGGACACCATATAAAAACTATCCCAAACTGAGATCATCTTGGCCAGACCCTCCTGGTTCCCACAGTCCCTTATCTGAAACAAGATAATCAAATCCTGCTAAACATTCCTAGACCAAAATGCAAGGAGAGCATTTCAGACCAGGAAGAGCCCTTACACGTCATCTAGTCTGACACCCTAATATTACAGGTGAATAAATTGAAGCCCAGAGGGGGACTAGGCTTAACCAATGTCACAAATCTGTAGAGAAGAAGAACTGGGAACTAAATCATGTCTTTCAATCTCAGATATCATGTCTTAAACACTGACTCAAACAGTTTTATTTCTTAAGTGACAGAATAATGAAAGTGTAATAAAATGGGAATAAAACAGGAGAAAAATTCAACTCAAATACTAATGGGGAAAGTACAAATAACCAACAAGGGGGCCCCTGGGTTGCTCAGTCAGCTAAGCATCCAACTTTGACACAGGTCATGACATCATGGTTCATGAGTTTGAGTCCCACATGGCGCTCTCCGCTGTCAGTGCAGAGCCCACTTCAGATCCTCTCTCTCCCTCTCTCTTTCTGCCCCTCCCCTCCTCATGCTCTCTCAAAAGTAAATAAGGAACAAATAACCAACAAAATAAACTCTTCTAACAGATGATACAAACCACAGAATACTAAGGCCCTAATTACCTGCATTTATCTTATGAAAATATGAAATGAGGGTGATCAAACCTGGAGAAAACCTAAGGTCTCAACATATCTGGACAACTATTGTTGAGTGCAGGGGAAGGTGAAGTGATTAGGTTTGCCAAACTGCAGGAGACAAAGGAAAACCTGGATGGGCCCAAAATGGGGGCTCCGGATGAGAACATAGTAGGTGGAGGAAGGTGGGAGTCCCCAGTCCTATTGCTGCCTCTCTGAAACTTGACTTACACAGAATTCCCTTCCTGAGCTGTAGTTTCCATAGCCTTGAAGTGGGGATCATAAGAACCATTTCCTACAGCATAATAGGAGCAGCGTGAAATCCCCTGGTAAGCCATGACTTACAGGAATGTAAAGGCGTTGTTACTCAAATGTCGATGGGACCAGAAGGTTTGCTTGCAATTCTATGATTTTGTGTACCTGCTTTTGGTAACAAATGACAAAAAAAAAAAAAAAAAAAAAAAAAAAAAAAAAAAAAAAAAAAAAAAAAAAAAAAAAAAAAAAAAAAAAAAAAAAACACAGAGAAATAGCAGAAAAATCTCTTCAGAAGGAAGTAAAAGACATATTTAACAACCTAGTAAAACAACCATACATCATGCTGCCTGCCAGACCAGTAACAAACCATAAATTTAAATGGCAAAGCCACAAAAAAACAATGTGGAGTTTTTTAGAATAATGAAATTTCAATGTGCCATACATCTTCTGTACAATTATCTAAGCTGTTTCTTGTTTAGGATGATTTTTGGAATTACACTAGTCAAAAACGGCAGCTGCTAACATGAATTGCTTCATTTAACATTGTTCCCAACTGTGTTACCTTGAGAGAGGCATCAACCTGGTAAACGCGGGAAGTGAGTGCTACTCTCAGTTCTGCACTTACTTCACCGAATGGCCTCAAGCACATCCCATCTCCTCTCTGGGGCTCAGATTTCTCATCTATAAAATGAATGATCCAGAGATACCATCATTGTTAATGATAAATCTCTCATTCTAGCTATTGAGTTTGGCTTGTGGGCTTCCTAACATACCTGCGTGTGAAATCCTGTAACGAGAAAGGCTGGGCTGCCCAAGTATGGGCACCAAAATGCCACCAAATGACAGATGACTTGGCTTCCCCCTTCCTCTTCTTTGGACCATTCCCGAAGCAGATGAAATGAAAAAAAACAGCTAATTGAGGGTCCCAGCTTAGGACAGTTTCCTCTTGTCAAATACCTTCCTTCTTCATTGTTCTTTTTATACCACCTCCCACCCCCACACGAACCATTTCAGAATGTCAGTCCCCTCTATGCTGCCCTTATCAAAACCAGGATATAGAGAACTACACACTTACATATGACATTTGAATTACATTATTGACTGAAACTAAAACGCAGCTATTGCCTGGTACATGAGAAGACCTAGGAACCATTTCTAATCCTTGACAATCAATCATGGAGACATATTCTGAGTAGCCCCAAGCAGAGAGAACTAGGACCAATTAGTTGCAGGAGAATAGTTTTAACATAACACATACCAGTCCATTTTATGCTATTCCTAAACGGTGCCAATGTAATAAAACTTTTTGTCTCTGACATATTTTCTAAAAATAAATGTGTAACTATCTAAAAGTGCCCTGGGTGTATGTATTTTCTTAATATGCTCTACGTGCTGTTATATGTTTTCAGCCAACACGAGCTATCAAGGCAGGCTGTATCAAAGGGAACTCTACTGTCAATCTTGAAATGAGTGCACTCTGTAATGGGTATCGTTTATCCATCGTGGCCTTTTTTAATGCTTCTATGTATGTGTGCCCACACATGTGCACACTGACAAAAATTTTGACCCACAGTGGAATTCAAAAGCTATTTAACAACAGATCTGGACTTTGCAGATTTACTTTTCCTGTTGGTTGTTACTACAACTAAATTGTAAATTTTACCACATCTTAAGATTTCTTTTAAAAAATGGATGACAAAACCAAAGATGAAGATAAGCAGATAATCAGGAGAGCTTACCAAATTATCTCTGTATTTAGTTTGCCTGTGCTACATGCTGACTGAGGAAATTCCTGCTCTCCTCTCCATGCCTTACTACTTGATTCAGCCAAGGTCACTCCTTTTGTCCCAGAGAAGTGATCTATGTGGGCCAACTCTTCCAAGCTGGAAGGTGTCCAGGGTGAACTCAGACACAGGAAATACAGAGTAGTTCACTGCTCTGACCACTTTCCGGCCAAATGTCCAGAATCTTACCTATACCATAGCCCTGCCAGATAGCCCAGCTATGGGAACTCCTTACATTCTCTAGCTCTCACTCAAGATCCTGCCCCCTGACTTCCTTGGCAAGGCATCTTCTGAATGTTCAGAGAAGTTCTCAAAGGCTATGTTCAGCTTGCCACCTGCTGGGAGCATCTACCTATCAGTGGCTTAGTGCTTTTTCTTACATAGTTAAGTTTATAAGTAAGCTTTTTTTTTTTTTTTTTTTGCATCGCTTTTTATTTTCACTTACATGGACATAATCATTGATAAAAGCAATAAATTTGTGGTTGGGAAAAAGATGGCAAGCTGTCAATTAGAGATTGGTGGAAGACCTTTGATACTGTGTGGCATTGTTAACATCACAAATGATCCTGCAGCCTGGGAGGACTAAGTAACCGCAGTCTGATGGAGGAAGCCATAACTGGAACCATGTGGTTGGTGACTTTAGAGAATATAAAGGGAACAGAAGAGCCATGGCAACACATATGACAGGAACCATGCTACAGAGACCCTATATCATACAGATTAAGGGTCTCATTTCCAGAAACCATGCCCTAGTGAGATTTGCTGTAGGTTGGTCAGGGGCAGGGGGCTGTTTCCCAATACTGGAAGTTTTCAAACATCAGTCAGGTGGGGAAAGATGTATGTATAAGGATGCTCCTTAACACCATTTATTATAGGAAAGATAGAAATAAACTGAAATCCAACAATAGGGAATCAGTTACAAAAACTATGGTAAACTCACACAATGGAACACTATAAAAATCAGACGTAGCTATGTATTTATTTACATGGAATAAATGTTCAGGGTTCCTGCATGGCTCAGTCGGTTAAGCATCTGACTCTTGATTTTGGCTCAGGTCACGATCTCACAGTCGGGACCTCATGGTCGTGAGATCAAGCCCTGCGTGGGGCTCCACGCTGGGTGTGAAGCCTGCTTGGGATTCTCTCCCTCTGCCCCTCCCCCACTCACATTCACTCATGTGTGCTCTCTCTCTCTCTCAAAAAAAAATTTAATAAAAAATAAAAATATATGGGGGTGCCTGGGTGGCTCAGTCGGTTGAGCGGCCGACTTTGGCTCAGGTCACGATCTCGCGGTCTGTGAGTTCGAGCCCCGCATCGGGCTCTGTGCTGACAGCTCGGAGCCTGGAGCCTGTTTTGGATTCTGTGTCTCCCTCTCTCTGACCCTCCCCCGTTCATGCTCTGTCTCTCTCTGTCTCAAAAATAAATAAACGTTAAAAAAATTTTTTTTAATAAAAATATATGGAAAAAAGTTCATAATATTTTGCTAAGTAAAAAAAAGTATAATACAATCTCATTCAGAGAAGAGACTGAACAGTTATGTACCTAATTCCTAACTATACTTATTCCTGACTGGCGAAATTATAGTTGTTTCCGTTTGGTTTATATGTGTATATTGTTTATATACGTATATGTGTATATATATATTTTTAAAAGTCAACATATAGTTTATATAATATTTTGAGGCTAAAATAAATGAATACAGGTTGATTGGTCTTGGTGGCATTTAAATACTCCTCCAACAAGGAGACTGTGAAACTGATTACCTGAAACTATAAATAACTAATGCCATGGCCTCCCCTCCCTGTAACCAACCAACCACACACATGCATACACACACACACACACACACACACACACACACACACACACACATGCACACATACCGCTAATCAGGAGGCTCTTCATCTCCTAGATATATGTCACCAGCAACAGCCAGGAAGCCCATTCCTGGGACATTATCAGTCCCGAAGCAATGGCAAGGATTTTGATGGCCACAGCATCACTGCAGCAGCACATTCAAAAGGACAACATGGCTGAAATAACACGAGCACTCTGCAAATAATAAACAGGATGGGCGCAGCTTGGAACAGGTGAACGCCATAGCTTGTTTTCTTTTTGTTGTAGTTCCCCTTTCACAAAACAAGAACTTGCCTTTGGACGTCCCAGGCTGAGCAATACTGTTATTTTGACAGTTGTTTGGTGGCATTGCAGAGGATGACAGGGCACTTGTTAGCTCTCCATCTAAACACACCGCCCACTCCAAGCAGCATACACACTATTATTTCGAGTTGATGGATGCGATTTATAAATACATATGCAGAGGGCAAGTTGAAAATTAGCAAGGAGAAACAGAATTATAATGAAGATACAAATAAATGTGATCCATTTTGTCTACAAAATAGGCCAAAAATTGGATTTTAAAACGAATTGGTGAAAAGAGAATACATTTTAAAATACATTTTAATTAGAGATTAGTACTTCACATCTCAGGTCAAAGTTTAGGCCAATACTAAACACTAATCCTCATGCCTCTCAGGAGTGTTTCAGATTTCATTCTAAGTAGTTAATGGACCTGAGAGTCCTTTATGCCTCTTGTAAGGAGTTGTTATTGTTATATGAGTAACAGTAAGAAAACAATGTGTAATTATTCTCTAATTTCTTAAGAACACTTACTTACTCTAAAGGCCTGCTCTTGCCTGCTGTGTTAAGATACACAAAACCATGTTAGGAACATGATTGTTTTCCTTTGTTGAAAAACTGAACTCAACATCTAGAACCCTACAAAAACATGTTATTAAAATAGGAGGGAAAACATCTTCATTCAACTAGCCAGATCAGTCTTTTCTTCATATATTAAACATACTGTATCAGAAAGTAAGTTATAATTCAAAATGGTATCTGCACGAAGCCACTGCTGAGACAAATTTTAAGTCCTAAAATTTTTTTTATACAAGTAATATTTTTGGAGTCTACATATGAGCGCTTCCATATGTTTTCCACTG
This sequence comes from Panthera uncia, assembly GCF_023721935.1. Taxonomy (NCBI): domain Eukaryota; kingdom Metazoa; phylum Chordata; class Mammalia; order Carnivora; family Felidae; genus Panthera; species Panthera uncia. The sequence continues at coordinate 67,497,391 of NC_064807.1, forward strand.
TTGACCTATGAAAGGAATATCAGAACCATGTTTTATTGAAGAGGATTCTGAAGCTAACGGTGATGAGGTGATCTGCCCAATGCTCCATAGGCAGACACTTTCAGGGCCGGGATTCCAACCCTTGTTTTTTATTCCAAGATTCATGCCCTTTCTGTTTTAAATGAGCTACCTCCCTTTTTCTGCCCCACTGGGTAGTGCTGTGACGTACAGTATAGGTTTACTACTTGAAAATCCCTAGTTTCTACAGAGGAGTAGCTTATGGAAAATGGTTTGTACTAGACAGGTCACCCTATGCCCCACATATGACCTTCTAGTTGCCTAACTCATGATTGTGGTGAAGTCACAGTTATCCTAATCGCCCATCATCTCATGACCAAGCCATACAGGAAAGGTGTTTCCTCACAAATACTGATTATTTGGAACATTGTTTATGATGGAAATAATGTGAGGGGCTGGCCCAAGATAAAACAGCAGTCATATAATTTAAAGTCACGTTCTATTAACAGGAAGATGTGCAGGTTACTGATGCACAGGGGTTGATTTCAACTGTCATTCTTACCCAAGTTCCATTTGAGTTGAAAAAAATGGAAATAATGAACTGAGGCCCACACTTACTTTGTTAAAATTAAGAGAAAATTTCCCTTCCCACCAAGAAAAACCAGTTGAAAGAAAACATTTGAGAAGTATTTGGGATAATGGAGAAAGCCCAAATTCTATAATCCCAGTACCCGGCGATTTAATACTTACTGAGTTATAAGATCTTGAGCCAGTTATTCAACTTTTTTGATCTGTAATTTCTTCATGTATTAATGAGTTTCTATAAATCTCACAGCTAGGTCCTGACAGAGCCAGGACTCAAAATCAGATTCCATCGGACAGAAGCCTGTTACACATCACTTGCGTGTGCATTTCAGAAGATGAGTGAGCCTACACAAGTGGAGAGTGAGCTGGTACAGAATAGGAAGCCTGAACCTTTCCCTGAAGAATACCAGAAACCAGGTATTGTGGAGGGTACATGAGAGAAGTTGTTTTAGGAAAAGAAAATGTTCATAGAAAGGTAGGTGTCCACATGAGGAATTCCAAGTCAAACTTAGTATAAGACTCAAAGTCCAGACGTTTTTGATGAGGCCATTTGAGGTTCCCAGGGCATAGGTCTCTAAAGAAAATTGGTACACCAATTTGTGGAGAACCAAAATCCTAAAAGCTCCCCAAGCAAATTTCAGTCAAATGACTTCTATATCTGACCTTCATTAAGCATTTATGCTAGGCAGACATAGGGGCCTTGTGCATAGGGGAATTTAGAATCCGGGGAAGAAACAGACACACAGACATGTACACAAAAAAGGTCCAGCTGTAAACTAAGTAGAGTGGAAAGATAAGAAGTATAAATGAGACCTAAGGAGAAAACTTGCCCAACGCGGGGCTTGAACCCACAACTCTGGGATCATGACCTGAGCCAAAATCAAGAGTCAGACACTTAACCGACTAAGACACCCAGGTGCCCCAAGTTATGTTTTATCTCATGGGGTAATGTCCTCCTTGATCCACTTTGTTGTTTCCACATCATTTCTCCTCCCTACTCCTGAATTCCCACTCCAAAACAAACAAAATCCCAGCTTCACCGAAGGGTGTGCCATTAGAACTCCCTCACTGTCGGTGTCCTCATTCACAAGAGTTTAGAACATGGTGACTCTTTTTTTCCCACCACTTCCCTTAGCATCTGTCCTGGTGACTTCATCATCCATGTAGATCACTCATCCATTGCCTGACTTCTCACCGTCATCCTTAATTACACCTTATCAACCAATACATACCAGGCTGAAATTTCTCTTCTGAGCACTCTACTCTTAGATGCCCACCTTCTATCCTACCAGTTCACATCCTCTACCACATCCACATCGATAATTCTTTGGCCTAATTTAGAACTTTAATCCACTGGGTCCACAAATTTGTCACCATCCTTCACCTCCATCATATTCTCACTTTTTTCACCCCCAGGTGAATTTCTATGATGTATTTCATAATTGCCCCCTTGTCCCTTATACTCCCTTGCCTCTCTCCATCAAACTCCCCTGGAAAAACTCCAACCCTGGTCTGCAGTGTTGGGTAAAGCCATCAGCACAAACTCTCTACATTTGTGAGAATGTATGGTTGTGGGAATTGGACCCCCGAAGAGATTGTCTCTGGTGTGGAAATTCCCTCCAGCTAATAAATTGGTTAGCTCTTGAAAACATGTTGTTACATGCAGGTAAAAGAAATTAAAGCATTATTGATAGAGACAGATTAGGTGAAGGAGACTGAAGGGAAGTAAAAAGGAGCATAATTTGAATTTACAACTGAAAAATAAGTCTCTAGTTTCAAAATGAATAAAGTAATCAGAACCGCTAAAGCATTGCCAGGCAGAGGTCAGACCTATGAAATAATAAAAAGCTTTCTCATTTGCATTTAGCAAATTGTCAGATGACTTGTAAATGGTAGGTGCTAAATTTCTTAACAGAATTGGTCTCTTAGTCAAACATCAGTCACGGTCACCTGGTTAACCCTTAAGATTTAGTTAATATGCTTTTTGTAGAAAACAGAAAAACTTCAAAAGGTAAAAATTTATGGGACTTCTATGATCATAAAGTTAATAAATGTTCATCATAGAAAATTTGAAAAAGAAGACAAGAAACTCCTGGAACAAAGTGAGCACCCAGTAATTATATTCCTACATCATTAAACATTGTAGATACCATAAGGACTTCATCCTATTGATATTACTAACATTGAATCATTCCCCTATTTTTTAATATTTATGTTGCCTTAAAAAAACAATTTTAACAAACACTGCCAAGAATAATTTTGTAAAAAAAAAAAAATGAGTATACAGAGTTTCTTTTTCTTTTTTTTTTTTTAGAGAGAGAGAGAGAGAGAGAGAGATGGTGCATAAGCAGGGGGTGGGCAGAGAGAGAGACAGAGGGGAGAGGGAGAGAGACAGAGACACAGAGAGACAGAAAATCTGAAGCAGGCTCCACACTCAGTGCAGAGCCCAGACTCAGGGCTCGATCCCATAACCCTGAGATCATGGCCTGAGCCAAAATCCAAGAGTCGGACGCTCAATGGACTGAGCCACCCAGGCGCCCATACACAGTTCTGATTATTGGTTTTTGTTAGATCAGATTGAAAAAAAAAAACTGGAAAAAAGGGACTCAAAGGATTTGATTAGTTTTAAGGCCTTTTATCCTGCAAAGCCAGCTTGTTTCCCAGAAAGTTTGTACTTGTTAGTTAGTGGTTTTTACTCCCCGTAGTGAGAGTTCCCTGGAGGGTAGACAAGCACACAAGCAGTTTAAAAAAATGAGGAGGTTTAATTCAGACACAGCCAACATTGGGCCCCTGGGATAATCGTGCAGCTCACTTCCCCTCAATGGAGTAATTTTATATAAGGATCATACGGTTCTAAAAGATGCACAATGGTGCCTGAGAGATGCCAGCATGAGAAGCCTTCCACAACAGAATCAGCAAAGGTACTGGCTTGAGGCAGACCTGAGATCCCTGTCCATACCATGATCTCCCCCCACGAGTAATTCTGAGACTCAAAGCCACATCCAAAGTCCTTGGGAGCATGTTAAAGTTCACCCCCTCCCCCAACACACACACACACAACCTGAGGAGATGTATCCCCTGAGGAATCTTAGTAAATCTCAGACTGGGGCCAGGAATTCATATTTTGAACACTGTCTCTGTTCACTGTGCAATTCTGGCAGAGATGAGCCTCTTACAAGAGCTAGCTTCTAAAAAGCTATCAAGCTTTGAATCTTCACAAATTTCTCGTAACAAAGTTATCACTGCTTTTTTTCAAACTTCATTTTTAAGAAAGGGGTATTTAATTTTTCAAGTTTTTGAGAGTGATTTTGCCCTCATACTCCATTACCAGTTTCTTTCAAAAGATTCTCAAATGTGTTTAAACACTGATTTTCATAATCCTGTGGTTTTGTAATCAAAAAGCCAAATGCTGGAGAAGAACTAACTGCAAGGGAGCTGACCACCAGTGAGCACCGTTACAACCAGATGCTTTCCAAACGCTGCTCCCGGTAAGGTAAACGTTATCCGCTTCCTTTTACCAAATGAGGACCCGAATTTTCAGAGGATGTAAGCAACCAGCCCGGAATCACAGAGGACGACACAGCAGGAACATTTTCACGGCAAAATTCACTTCAGTTGAAAACCATTCCTTCAGGCTGTTGGCCAACAGGAAAGCAAAGGTGCCTCTCGCATGATCTATCTTTGAACAAGACAAATCAGCAACGGTATGTGGACTCTGGTGTTCTAACCCCAAGATCAGACTCTTTGTCCTACTCCAGCAACCTGAGACAGAATGACAGGACCTCTAAATACTGTGGATATTCTAGTACCCTACAGCTCTATTCAGTCTGTGGTTCAAAAGGGAAGGCCTGCTTCTCTGAACACATTTCGTATTCTGGGTGTGTCCACACAAGAGTGTCCAGCTCCACCATATCTGCAGTTCCCCACTTAAATCACACAGAGGCCTCTCTAAACTCCAAATGCCCACACAAGTTTTGGAGAGAGCCTGGAACATATGTCTATTGTTTTTGTAACAACTGCTCCAATTCTGGATATGATGCTAATGAGAAGCAATGAGAAAATTCATAGAACAATCCCTGCTCCCCATTCGCTGAGAGTTCATATTTTAAACCTTTGTAATTAATCATTCGACAGGTATATTACCAATGAGACTTGCCAAAGTATAAACAATGACCTGTCAAAATCCAGAGCTATGACAGGAAAGAAAAATAACAATTTAGCTGGCCATCCAAAAGCAACAAAAAAGATACAACTAACTTTTGAGAAAATTGACAGGCTAAATTTTCCTGAGATTTATTTAGATGGAATGGTCTTGAGATGTGGTTAGTTCTGATGATCCACTATTGCCAGGGGCAAGAAGCTTTGTATGAATTAGTCTGAAAAACAGTTGTTATACTTGGTAAGTTTTCATCAGGGTTTAAATGATCAATCTTAATATACTTAATATGCCTCACCTACTCTGGAATACGATTTGTAGAGAAATCAACCTGACTTGCCTCACAGGGTCCGGTTTCTCAAAATTAAACACCATACTGGAACCACAGTACTACATTTGAATGAATGTGGTGGACAACCCATCATTCTCAGCTTTTTCCCAAGATAAACTCTCAACCATGCTTCGGTCATTCTTCTCTGGGCAATTAGCACTTGTTTGGAGTCAGACTCCATGAATGGCACTGAGAACCCAGAAATAACCAAGGCACAGTCCTTTCCTCCAAGAAGCACAAAGTCTGCTTGGGGTACAATCAAGAAAACCATCAACTCCAGGGTAGTCTGATGGTGTAAATTCAGAGAATCTGTGGACATCAGGCTCAGAACCATCTTCCGCCAAATTGGGGAAAGGTTTTTAAGAAAAGGTGAAGTTTGATCTAAGTCTTGAAGAACAAGCAGAAGCTTACCAGATAGAGAAGGAAGACTAGAATGACAGGTAAAGGGAACAGCATGTGGAAAAGCTCACAGGTAGCAGAAAACATTGTATGTTTGAATGAGGCATGGTGCACAGTCCTCTAGTAAATGCACCATGGACAAATCACATGAGCAAGAAATAAAACTTTGTTGTGCACAGAGAATTTGGTAATTCTTACTACTGCAGTATAATCTAGACAATCTTGGTTGATATAATAGCCATGTGTCCTTGGGCATAGAAATGCAAGCCTCAATTTCCTCATCTGTTAAAAAAAAAAAAGGCAGGAAAAATGATACCACTCTCCTCTCTGGAGTAATATAACAATTAAAATAAACTAGTATATGTAAACTCGCTTTGTAAACTAACAGTTTATTTTCTTTATTCAGTAAACTCAAGGTAATATTTCTTTTTTAAAATAGAGCAAATAGCAAAAGACGAAAGAATCACTACCCAATGCTACTTTTTTCTTTCACTTAAAAGAAAACCTTGTTTTCCATTTTGACTAGTCTTCTACACTGCCCACAAGGTCCTTAGACAAAACTCTGTATACCTTGAGTGACAATTCAAGGAAAAATCACCTTATCCTTTGCTGACACAACATGAACAGACCACCAGCAGCCTAAGCCTCCTTTGATGAGCCTTTCTGAAATGTGTACATTAGTATTATTAGAGACATACCACTGTCAGCTTTGGTTAGAACAAAATTTCCTCTGATACGTGATCCTCACTTCCACCAAATTGCCCATTCTACCAAACTTTGAATTCATTTATTTATTCAGTTAGCAAACGAGAAATTGATTGAGTGCCTTCTCTATGCACAGAACATTGCTACAGTCAGGTGCCTGTATTTTCTGAAACTCAAATTAGGACAGATGTCCAGACAACTAAAAATGTATAAGCAAAACCAGAATGCATGAAATAAAGCCCATTGAGGATAATCTGACATACATGATGGCTAGGAGACATTTCTTCATTGATTCATTCAACAAATATTTATTGATTCCCTACTATGTGCTAGGGCTTCAAATGATGAAAATAGACACCACTCCTGCCCTTGATTTACTTACCATCTGGATTGGAAAACAGACACAGACACAAGTAAATTGGCAACTGTGACAAGTGACATGGCAGCTATGATATCATGAAGTGTCAAGGTATTTAATTTAGTCAGGGAGGTCAAGGAAGTAATGCTCCAGCTGAAATTTGAAGGTAACCAAGTGGAAACAGGCAGGGACAGCATTCCTTGCAGAAGGAAAGCATATGCAAAGGCATTGTAGCAGGATAAGTAGAGGAAAGAAAGCTGAACAGAGAATGTTAGGAGGAAAATGCTATGAAGGGAGATTAGATCCATAGAAGATCCAATAGGGAATGCTCAGCATTAATGTCCTTATACCAAAAGCAATCAGAAGCCACTGAAAGGGTGAATAGAGGTATCAGACATGGCATCAGTCTGACCTTGAGTAGCATGATATCTGTCAGGAGAACTAGATATGTCCAGCATTAGTAATAAACTATGGGAGACACCAGAAAGTAAACTCTCCAAAGTCAGGGATCTTTGTCCACTTAGGTACCCCAAATATCTATAATAGTGCCTCATTCATGGGAAGAACTCAATTAATATTTGTTCAGTGAATAATGAGACAGGCCTTTGAGAGGCCATAAGAAGGAGCATCACTTCCAGAGATCAGATATGATGTCAGGAGGTAGCATGTGAGTTGCATCTTTGAAGAGCACATAGGAGCAGACTAGTGGAGATGAAGAGTTCAAGTATTCCAGAGAAATATTCCAGGGAAAGAGACCTGTTTGAGCAAAGGCAGGGAGGCCACTGGAACCCAGATGGGATGAGCAGTTCGCTTTGGCTGGAACACCGGGTGCATAAAGGGACATCATCCAAGGAAAATCACAAAGGTAGGCTGAGGTTAAATACTAGGGGGCCATATTAATTGCCAAAGTTAGTTCCCAAGCTTATCCATATGGCTTCTCTTGGCACTTGGAATTCCTACTCATGGGAACACTGTGTGCTGTAGCAGGAGGAGACAGGCTCCAGGAAATCCAATTCTTGAGAAACAAGAACTCTACACCAATGTGATGATAGCTTTTGTTTGTTTGTTTTTATTCGAGAATTCCAGCACATGAGCCAGCCCTCTTCAGCACACCCTCCAGGGAGCCATTGGGACTCTATCTGACACGTGGATCTCTCCACCCCAGCGTGCACTTGTCCTACCCTTTGGGAGGCAGAGAAGAGGATGTGAAACTGAACGAATGTAATCCGGAATTCTGGGCACCATCTAGGAGGAGCAATATGCAGCAGCTCAGTCATGCAGAACTTCTAAAAAAGTGCTTCTCCCATGGAGACTCCAGACTCTGTCTACTTGCCACTATTAATATATGTTGAACCGCACTTGGAGAAATCAGAACTGTTGGAATGAATTACTGATCACAAGAGTTGTGAGTGTTAGCTGGAGGCCAGAATGAAACTCAAGATATGCTGTTTTTCTCTGAGTGTGGGTGTATCTCATGCCTTTCTTAATTTTTAGATATTGGGTTCACCAAAGGAGTAACAGTCTAGCAGTCAGGAGCCCTAGATGGTAATCCTGGGTTGCCACAAACTAGCTTAAGACTTAGTTACTTAACCTTTCTGGGTTTCCTCATCTGTTAAAAACAAATAAAGTGGGGGGGGGGGGAGTAGAGAACGAGGGTAGAAAGGAGAATAATAGGAGGCCCACAGTGTCTGGAATATGCCAATTTTTCATTATGAAACTAGCATTTGGGTGAGGGATGGTCTGGGACAGCAGAAAGTGCATGGTGTGTGGACTTAAATCTGGCTTTGAGTCCCAGCCTTCTACTTACCAACTATCTGTCCTTCCAAGTTAGGCTTGACTGAGTGCTCACTTTGCACCTATTCCAAATGCTTCATGGGGAGAATTATCCCATTTTACAGGTGAATAAACTGAGGCACAGAGATGACAACTTGTTCAAGGTAAGCAGAAGGGACTGCAGAGTCTTACCATTCCTTACCACTCTGCTCTTCTGCACCACAGGGAAGATGGTGAGTAACTCACTGAACCTCTGTTAAGACTTTATTTTCCCATAAGATATACAATTAACAATAATACCAATAATACCCACCTTATGAGATTATTGAAAAGATTAAGTGAGATATTAGACTCAGAAGTGTTTCTTTAACTCTATTATAAAGAAATGCTATAGGGGCGCCTGGGTGGCTCAGTCAGTTGAGCGTCCGACTCTTGATTTCAACTCAAGTCATGATTCCAGGGTCATGAGCTCCAGCCCCGTGTTGGGCTCTTTGCTGAGCATGGAGCCTCCCTGAGATTCTCTCTCCCCCTTCCTCTGCCTCTCTCCCACCTCATGTACTCTCTCTCTAAAATAAATTTAAAGAACAAATACATATTTAAAGAAAAGAAATAGTACATCAAGATGAGCTGGAAAACACTTTAGTCAGATCATAAACTGACGTCTAAAGGACCTTCCAGCTCCAATTCAACAACATTAATAATCACATTTATTAACCACTTAATGTGATCCAAAACTATAAATCTGGTATCTTAACTCCTACTTTTCAGAAGAGGAAATTGAGGCAGCTGGTAAACACTGGTACTAGCATCTCTCTGGAGCATCTGAACGCAAGTCTACTTGGGTTCTACAGGCCATATCCAGGATTCAATGCTGAGCACCTCCCAGAAAAGCCAGAAATTTCAGCACAAAGATGCCTGAGTACACACAGGTAAACTGGGACAATATGTGCCTAAAGTGTTTCCAGAATTCTTTGATCTTCAAACCGCTCTAAAGTGAGAAGTGAGAAGGGCAAGGAGTGTCTCCAGGTCACTCAGTTGTGGAAGACAGATGTCCTCAGGAGCATTCAGAAGATGTTTTTACCTGCCTTCTACAGTCACAGAAGGACAGATAGGTCTCCATGCCAAGGACCTGATGCCCATTCTCATTCACACAGTCACCAGCCTGGAAAATCAAACTGAACACCCAGAGGACCAGAATATGACTGGACAAGGTTGATCTGCTGCCTAGACCATGATAAGCAACAGCTCTCATGTCTCCACACGTTTAAGACAGCCCAGGCAGATGACCTGGTACTAAGTGGGTGCTAAGGACCAGGCACCAAGAAGCTGCTCAGGTGTGTGTCCCTGGGGAGAACTGTAGGCCTGGCACAGAAGCCTGAGTCAGTTCTCACCATAACCCTGTCAAGAGGCCACCTTGGTGCAGTATACAGATGACCAAGTCTTCAGAGCCAGGTGGACTGAACTGTTCCAAATCCCTCCATGCCACCCACCAGCTTATGTCCTTGGGCAAGTGATTTATCAATAAGAACCTTAGTTTCCTCATCTGTAAAATTCCTCACACCTCCTTCATAGGGTTTATACGAGGACTGCCTACAGTAATATATGTAAAGTGCCTGGCACACAGCAAGTGTCCGATAAATATCCTCACATTCCCTTCCCTGCTGAGGAAGAAAGGCTCTCCTCTAACACTTGGTCCAGACCAGAAGATGAGAGGTGACCAGGGAACATGTCAAATCACTATATTGTACATCTGAAACTAATGTAACATTGTGTGTCGACAATACTTCAATTTTTAAAAAAAAATATCAAAGCAGGATATTGATTTTTTAAAAAAATGGAGTGACCAGAGAGACCTAAGAGAGAATGCCAGCTTCTTCAGGGTCAATATCAGTTGCTTAATACTTGTTCATTCCTCATTCATTTGTTTAGCTAAGATCTACTGAGCACCTACTGTGTGCTGAGCACTGTATTTTATGCTTGGGAGGAATTAGATATGGAACCTTGACAACAACACCCCACCACACTACGTATACCATCCCACTCCTTGCCAGACCACCCAAGGCAGAGAAAAGTCTCAGAAAGAATCCTCTCTCTCTATAGAGGCAGGAAGCCAAAGAACAGAGCTATTAGTCCAGTGAATGCTTGGTACAGCTGCAGCCAGGAAGGGTAGGAGTGTTCAGGTGCTCAGGAATCCTCTATCTGGAGAGAGAGATGGAACAAATGCCACTCCATTCACCCCTCCCTGCAGTCCCAACCCTGCATGCACTTAGGAGGTGCTTGTTAGGAAGACAGACCAGATACTAGGGCAAGGTAAATTGGAGAACATTGTGGATGAGGCATTTGGGGCCTAAAGCAAAGAAATCTGTAACTCATGATCCTAGCCTGGGGAGAAAGTCCCAGTAGGAACCCAGAGCATGCTCAAAAATTCCCTTGGAGACTGATCACTGACTTTTCTACTACATAAATCATAAAAGGTCTCAAAGGAGTTGGGAATTGTGAGGTGTCAGACTGGTGGGAGGGGGTAAAAATTGTTTTGTTTTCTTTTAATGTTTGTTTGTTTGTTTGTTTGAGAGAAAGAGCGCGTGCAAGCAGGAGAGGGGCAGAGAGACAGGGAGACACAGAATCCGAAGCAGGCTCCAGGCTCTTAGCCATCAGCACAGAGCTCAACCCGGGGCTCAAACTCACAATCCATGAGATCATGACCTGAGCCAAAGGTGGACACTTAACCGAGTCACCCAAGAATTCCAAAAATTTCTTTCTGATATTTTCCACATGTACCCCAAATCCAGTTCCATCTCTAATCAATACTGTGATCCACATTCTGAGCTATGTTAGGCCAAGGCACGGTCTCACTGTAAAGTTACACTATGAAGTTCAATAACACCTCTTTCATATTGGGTTGCTCATGTGTGTTGCCTTCTGGAAGCAATATGGACAAAGAGGAACATGAACAGAGCACCAGACATAGGATGTTAAGTCTCCAGCAAAGATGACCTGGGCCAATGGGCATGATCCCTGTTTTCAAATATTAGCATAGCTATGGAAGGGAGGAGGAAATAGAATGGTTGCATTCGGGACACCAATGGGTAGATGTCTTGGAAGTACAGTGCCATGTTCTCAGTGCTTAGCACATTGCCTGGCCCAGAGTAGATAGTCAGTACAAGTCTGTTGGATTTCATTGAACTGAATGGAGAGCTTTCAGAGAATCAGGCTGCTGATAGGCTAGGATGGGTAAGCCTGGAAGGATCAAGCAGAGCACTAGAGGTATGTAAGCCAGATGCCACGTGGCAGGCTAGGGGAGGCCAGACTGGACAGCCATCAAGGTTTCTCTCGGCCTTGAGATTTCTCACCCTTGGCTCCAAGAGATAAAGGATTCCCATTCCCCCTGGATGCTTTGGGCCTCGCTACTTTTATTCTGTTCCTTCCACTGCAAGCCAGTCCAAGAACACACATGGTTTAGGATCAAAGCTGCTGGGAGGGTTCCCACTGCACTCTGTGCTTGGCTGCTGACGGATGCCTTGAACTGCCAGGGAGGTCTGGGGAGTGACTGCCGGCTCCGTGGTGGGGCTCAGGCCCTCCATCCACAAGAGGCTGCCTGAGGGGAGAGGGGCCTCATTGTTCCCCAGCTTGGCTGTCAGCTTGGGCCCAAGAGGACTTCTTTCTCCTCTCCTTCAACAGAAATCAGGCTTAAAAGCAGAAATGACCTCAACCTGCATATTCCTTTGAGCTCTCACTTAGGAGCTGACAGTCCAGAGCCCTGAGGAGGAACAGGGGACCCTACAGCTTCTATAGGATTTAGAAAGTGCTTACCCCTGGTTTCACCCAGAAAACAGCATATAAAAAATAGCATCAGAGGCCATCTCTAAAGCTTCTCGACCCCTTGAGATAAAGGTGGAGGCTAGTCCTTGAGGGGAGTGAAAATGGGAAATGGCTTATTAACTGCTGTTTCCATATCTGTCACCCCAAAGCCAGTGCAGAAATTGGCAAGGAACTCTGAAAGGGGCTTCACCTCATGTCTTGAATCCCAGGTAAAAATTTCATGCTGGGTGGTCAGGACGGTTTCAGCATGTGATCAGGACATTCAGAGGCAATAATGTTCAGTAACAAGCATGAGCATGAAATAAGGAATCTGACAAATGCTGAAAGAAAAAAAAAATCCCGGAATTATAATGTGTTATAACTATTTTGCTCTGCCATGTTTACTCAAGTATTTGATCTTTCCTTCCTCCCAACCTTCTGAATTTTGAGAAGGAAATACTTTTAAATGTTATTTTCATACCATATCCTCCCGCTGAGATTCCAAGGCTGTCAGCAGCATTACCTAATGCAGGAAGACTTGGGAAGAACATTTGAAGACATAAGAACAGTGAGGCATCAAGCATCACTGAGGGAATGGAAGAGAGCCTGACCACATCACCACCATTACTATAATAATCACTTCCTCTTTAGTTTAAAGGATAGCAATAACTTTCCTTTTGGTGCATTTCTGTAAAGCAGCTTATTTGCCTGTTAAAGAATAATAACCATCAAGAAAGGGAAAATTAGGAATTAGTCACATTTATTGTTAAATGAATAAATGTGCAGTAACTACCCTGGGCTTGGGTGCGGCAGCAAAATGGAGCCAACTGAACCGGCCTTAGGAAAGGGAGAAGGCAAGTTTCAGCGGTCCACGCACCTGTAATGCTGAGCAGAGCAGGTGGCCAGGCTCCATAGGCCTCAGGTACCTTGTCTAAAAACAGAATGATGGTCTCTTCTTGGCCTGAGGATTATTGTGAGGACCACGTGGGAACCTGGTAAGTGAAATGCCTTTGTAGTATACCTTCTCCAATGTAGGGCCTGACAGACACGAACAACAAGGTAAAGTAATAAGTGTGATGATGATGCCAAACCTAGGAAGTTGAGCCTCAATTCTGCTGAACTGTTTTAGGTAAATGCCATCCTTCATTCATCTGGCACTTCTTTGGGGTGGTAAATGGAAACTGAGGCCCTAGTGTAAAGGGACCTGAAGAATGGAGCAAGAGGTGACAACAGCATGTGCTACAATATGGGTTAAACCTAGGGGAGGACACCTGACCCAGATTGGGGTGATCCAGGACAAATTCCCTCCAAAAAAGATCTGATGACTGGAATCTGATACACCCCACAGAAGCAGAGTGAATCACCTTTCATTTGCTCCACAGTGCCCAAGTTCACCTTTCCTTTCCACCCCAGGAGCCAGCAGCCTGTGAGAACTATTTGGCATAATCTTGTCTTCACAGGGACACTTGTCATCCCCACTTGCTTACTGTGTTGGTATTTTTTCTGCAGGGCAGTCAGGTTTTAGCTACAGGGATTGAAGGCAGTGGACGTGGTGGCTAACATCAGGCTTGAGCTCCCAGGGAGACACTAACTAGGAGATACTCGTGCCATGTCCCAGGGGAGGTACCTAGGAGTGTCTGAGTGAAAGAGTCAAGTCCAAAGAACGCCTCCGCTATTGTTGGAGAGCTTCTCCTCCCAGCTGCTCCCTGTGTCAGTTGGGCAAAGAGGATTAGGGTGTGCCTTAAGGTCGGCCTGGGGAATGCCCCATTTCCCCAAACACAGCACGCAATTATAACAGAGGGAGGTCACAGGGCATGATCTTGTGAGCAAATAACGCTGTCAATGGAGAATGGGAAGCTAATGATTTATGTCATTTCCCTCTAACCCTGTACTTTCACAGAGCCCCATTACTCAGACCCAAGACAAAGGTCTAAGAAAGCTGGGGCCCCACTCACACACAAGCCATGACATGATGAGCTGTTTTGGGTCTTGTGCATTCTGTGTAGAGGGCCCTACCTCCGCTTCTGGGCTTCATGGAAGCTCCTACTCAGACCACAAGGCCCCCCTCAAACAGCACTTCCTGTCATGCAGTCCACATAAACCAAGCTACCTAAGCTACAACACCAAGCCCTGAAATGCCAGAGATTAGCTGCCAAGTGGCTGGGCATATGTGATGCCACAAGAAGAGGAGGTTCTTATAGGTAGGCAATAAACAGTGCCTGCCACCAAAATCCTGCATCTTATACACTCTACCCACAACCCTCCCTTTTGGGTGATCATAAGATATTTTAACATATTGAAGGTTTGAGAATTTCATATATTATGCCCAACCTAAACTTTCCTACACTCATGTAGCCACAGGATAGATGTTTCTCTCACCTTCTAATAACACGTATCAAAAATCTATAGAATATACAGTGAGAAACACTAGCATGGTACATTTGAGCCTCATAGTATCCCTGTGAGATAAGCATTATGATTCTCATTTTATAGATGATGAAATCAAAGCATCAATGGATCAAGTGAGTTGCAAAAGTTCACCTCACCAGGAAATAGTGGAAGGTTGGATTAGAGCCCTAGGCTTCCAACTCCTAAGCTAGATCTTCTTCCATTAAAACCAGAGAGACAAAGAAACCAAGAGGAAAAAAGAAGGGTGGATTATGTTGGAATTATAAACAGAAAGAACTACAAAAAGGAGAGAAAGTGAAGGAAAAGGTCCTTCTCTATTAAGGATATGTCTAAGTCAACAGATGAAAAGCAAAGAGCTGGCATCAGTAACCCCAGCCCCATTACAATCTAACAGAGAACTGATTAAAGTGAGCTATTCAGGGCATTAAGACTTTCCATGCTTGCTTGCTTTCCTTCATTCATCCTACCACCAACAAATTTTGCAACAAATTATGACTGAACGTTCACTTGGGTTCAGCCCTTGCTGGCTCCCACAGAGAGGACGGAGCCTTTGGCCTCTGGCAGCTTCTGCTCTCCCCCAGCATCCTGACTTCCAGCCACATGAATCTGCTAACTATTTCCCTGATCATTTGAGTCTCTCAGGGTGCCATCCTTTGTGCATGCCATTCCCTCCCCTGAGAAACCTCTTCCCCATGTTCTTACCCTGGAAAATTCTTGCTCAATTTTGCAAGTCCAGCCATATGGCTCATCTCAGGTATAGGATGGCCCAGGACCCCCAGGGACAGTATGGCTGCAAAGCCCCTCTGAGTCCCTCCTTGTAGTGCCCTGGCCTCTGCTTTGGCTCTGTGCTCTGCAGTCTATGTAGAGGAGCTCATTATTCAGAGCCCTATCCTTGGGGGGGGGGGGTGGGGGAAGAATCAGGAAAAGTCCCTACAGCATGAAGAGACTGCCATCTTCCCAAGTCAATTTAACTTACCTTCCAACTCAAAGCTGGGGGAACAGAACACAACGATGCAATGATGAGGAAAGATACACACCAATCCATGTAAGTAATCATTGTGGAAGAGAAGCTGGTTAAGAGAAGGAGGGGGTCTGTATTCTTTTGTAATTCAAAGCATCCCATGCCGTATCATTCACCCTCAAGTCTGTGAAAGTATAATTGCTATAGTTCCATGTCAGTATTGTAAGTTAACATTCTGACACTCTGAATCTGAACCAGTACTCATATCTGAAGAACCTGTATGAGTCTAGCAAAGACAACCCTAAAAGAAGAATTCGTCAGAGCTTGTGCATCACTGCCCAGGTAGCCAACACTGACCCTAGGTGACAATAGCCTTCTGGTCACTGGAGAGGAAGCTCTACTGTGGAGCAGGGGTTACCATGGCTCCAAACCATTCAACTCCACCTGCTTTGCTTCCATGTTCACCAATGTACTTTGAGGATTAATTTTCTCTCCTTGCTAGACTAGCAGAACAAGAGAGTGAGAAGAAGCATGGCCTATGATATCAAAATCTGCAGGATTCAAACCCAACATCACCATTTCCTTAAAGACCTTAGACAACTAACAGAAGCTCTTGGAGGCCCAGTTTCCTCATCTCTGAAATTGTAACACGGAGGTAATTACCAACATCCCGAGGTGGTTGTGAGATTTGAGATTAGATGGCATAATGCACAAGAAGTGCACAGTGCGTGACATGTACTAGCCTTCAAGAGACAGCAATTATTATCAGTGATGTATTTCTATTGTTACTTCCCTGATACAGCATCTGGAAGTTATTTTTTCTATCTTATAAATTCAGTTGTTGACATTTAGCTTCTATATGACTATGAGAGGTAAGAGATCACTCAGCATCAGAGTGAACTTGCTAAGGTCTAGGGACAGTGACTAGATAATGTTCTTGGACCCTGAGGCCTTGGGTCAGTCCCCAGTGACATTACTATCCTAGCAGTAACTTCCACCCCACCACACAGCCCCTCATTCCCAGTCGATTGGCCTTTGCAAGTTCTACATTGCTTTCTTGGCTCCCATGAACTGCAAATGTCCTTCTCTGTGAACGCTACCCCTATCAGAATATCAACTATTGGTGGCCAATGCATGTGCCCTTCCTTTTCTCTATAGCCCAGGATCTGGCCCAGAACAGATCTTATTGTATATGGAATGGACAAATGACATTAGCAGGGAGACAGGAGTGAATCAATGAAGATATGGTTGATTGATCCTATGAATGACCATGTTTGCTAAGACCAGAGTGGAAAACAATTACTTTAGAACATTTGTCATTCCCACAGTGTCCTATTCTGTCCTCTCCTTCCCACTCCTCTTTTTAACCTTTACTTCCCCCTCTACTTCCTATCCTCAAAGCCCCAAACTGGAAGATCAGCAAGGGAGACGAATATTATATGGGTTGTTGGCAGCACTCATCAGCCCAGAATTCTCACAGCATCCCTCTGGAGAGTTCAGTGAGAACTGAGCCAAACCGAGACTGGCCATGAAGCGCCTTAGGTTACGAACAGAGAACAGAGGAACATGGGATTAAGTCATAAAAGGGATACAAGATCCAGTCAGAGAAAGGAATGGGCCAGCCAGGTAGTTCCCAGGACACCAACTGTATGGTGTTAGGATGCCAAATAGATCTCCCAAATCTCAGGGACAGAACACCACAAAAGATGTGTGTTCAGAAGGTGTTCAGAACACCACCTTCTTGGTCATGGCACATGTCTAATGCAGGTTGGCAGAGACTCCATCTCCATCTAGTCGTTCAGGGACCCAGTCTAGCAGTAGAGCAGGCCATCATGTTATAACACTACTATGTGAACTCAGGGCTTCAGGGTTCAGCACTGCCAGGGGAGGGAGGGAGAATTCGCTTTTAAACCCCTTGGCCAGAAATGACATGTATCACTTACACTCAGTGCCCATTGGCCAGAACTAGTCAGTAATCCCTCTAACTGCAAGAAAACTGGGGTGTGAGGCCCTCTGTGTTGCTCATGACGGACAGAAGATGAGAGTAAATACCACCAGAAGTCTCCACCACAAAATTTTAAACATCACGGGGTAAGTCAAAATATAGTGGCCTTTACCTCAGGTTTCCACTTACACAGACTGATACAAATGAACTTAGTTCTACCCTCATTGAAAAAGAACACCCTCAATTGGAAATTTATAACCACTGCTCACCAGGGTCACCCTATCTTTATTGGCTAGCTTTATTATGGAGGTTGTTCAGCATAACAACAGTCCGGGCATCAAGTTTGAGACCAGCCAGCTGACAGTTCCTGGAAGCCAGAAGAAAATCTGCAACCAAAAAATACCTGGGGTCATGCCATTTACTGGCAACAAGTGACTTTGTGTAATGTTTAAATTTTAATCCCTCTAATGGGCTTCCCAAGAAGAGGTCTGGTTCAGAAAATCATGCAAAAAAAGCTGAAGACAGAATGAAAAGGAGAAACAGAAAAGCAGGAAACTTTTGCCAAAAGCAAACCAGGAAAAGCAATTTTTAAACTCCTTTTTAATTGGGACTGTGCAACTATATTCTTGGAAGTTACCTTGATCCTTCTGAGTGTGAGTGACTTACACAGCCAATTATGAGTGATGGGAAAACTGTGAACTGGACGGCTAGGCCAAAGACATTAAAACATTACATTAGCGTCAATGCATGTAATGAATTCCTCATTTTACATTTAAACATAAGGAAAAAGGAATTCAACTTAATAGAAAATCAGTTTCTCTCCTCTCCCCCTAAAACAAATAACGAGCAAATGTATTTTAAACACTGACACAAGCAAATGACAAATTAATTGCCTGACGCACCCACATCTCAACACAAGCTTGGGCACAATGACAGAATCAGAACCAATTCTGTCCTTGCACAGGTAAAAGGAGGCATTTTGATGTAAACAAAGACACTGAATTTGGATACAACATTGTGTAAGTAGTGACATGGCAAGCCAATTTGAATATAATCTCTTTTAACTAGTAAATGGCAATAATAATGCTTTTCTTGTAGGATTATTTGTTGGGTGAAATACATTATCTACTACATATGTAGCACCTAGCATGAGCCTGCTTGGTAGATAACAGGTCTGCAGTGCCTACTCTAAATTGGTTAACGAGTATTGTATCAGGTAGGAGATTTCAACTTGAGCCAAGCAACATCAACATCAAGTGGGTCAACTCACCAAAATGTGCCTCGGCTTTCCTTTCCCCAATAGGGATGATAACACCTGCTTCTGCTTTCACAACAGAGTTCTAGAGATAACCAAGATAAAGTAGATGAGAGACCTTTGAACTCTTAGACAAGAGACACTCGTGAAATCCAAACTATTATCACCTCCCTTTGCTGAGTAATACTAGGGTATTTTCCCTACCAGGAAACAGCTCTCCTGAGAATGCATATTGTCCATATCAAGCAAACGCTACAGTGATGATCTATGTGCCAATGTCAAATAGAATCTTGGCAATGCTTTCAGTTAACCGAGTTCATTATGCTTAAGGACACAGTGTCAGGTGAACAGGAAAATACCAAGAGGGCCTCCTCTTGCATTCTGTGTGTGGGAGTGACACAGAACAGGTTTGGATGCTGACTTGTCAGCAACAAAAGAGAATACAACCAAGCCTTCTTTTTTAGCCTTCATGCTATTTTGACACGAGATTTCCCATTTTCTATTCCACCAGCCAATGGCAAAGCCCTTCTCTCCCAGGGAACATGGATCTAAGCATACTTTTCTTGGTGGCTTGTATTTGGCATTTGGCCAACAAGCATTCTGATAACTGCTCTTTTAGAACCAACAAATGGGATTTCAGTCAAATAAAAATCAGAATATTTACTTCCACAATGAGAGACAAGCATCCATGTAAACTTGGGTTTGAACTGATTGAGAGCCCACTTTGGCAAAGGGGGAAAATGTGTTTTCACAATTGCTCCGAATGGTAGCAAACCCTGACACAGGCCCACAGCCTAAAAGAGGCAGCTTGTAAAACCTGCTTAGAAACCTTGTCACTTAAACAAACTTTATTTCTCTGGGAAATACCATGAAAACACCATGCCAGATCCTTACTGGAATTTTGAACCATGAGCATACTACTGAGAAAAATATAAGTCTCTGTCTTCAAAGAAACTAAAGTCTTTTAGCACATACTGTCTCATTAATCCTCATGACATATCTGTAAGGAAGTCAAAAACAGTCATTATTTTTTTCCCATTCTGCAGATTTTATGGGATCCAACACTTGTAAAAGGACCCATTTGTGGCAGAGCTCAGCCTCCAGGACTGGCCAGCCTCCTGGGAAATTAGTGCTTCCGGTAGGCTCTTGTGTCATCATATGGTCACTCACTTGTTCACATGCTGGGCAAACATTCATTGAATGCTGACTCCATGCCAGGTGCTAAGCTATGTGCCAGGGGAGGGAGCCAATTAAGGAAAAGTCCTGCCCCAGAGAAACTTACAGTCTAGGAGAAGAGTCTGAGAAGTAAAGAGATAATTCCAAGATCCCAGAACTACAGGCAACATAAGTAAATGGTTAAGAACATGCCAGGCCTAAGGGAGATCTGGGCTCAAATTCCTGCTCAGCCTTACATCTGCATTTTTTCCATAGCACTTATCTCCTTCTAACGTATTATATAATTTACCTTGCTTGTGTGCATACACACACACACACACACACACACACACAACACTAGAATATAAATTTTATGAGGACAGGGATTTTTTGGCTGCTTATTCAGAAATGTGTCTCAGGACCTAAAACAGTGTCTGCATATAATAGGTGTTAAAAAAATATCTTCTGAATGAATGAATTCACTCTATATGCCTGGGAAATGTTCTTATTACCCTCTCTAAGCCTCAGTTTCCTCATCTATAATGTAGGAGCTGTTAAGAGAATTGGACTAGATAACAGACACAAGTGCTCAGCATGGAACCTAGATCATAATAAACAAAGTAAATGGCTATAATTGTTAAATATTGCTGATTACAGTAGTCTCTGGTGCTAAGGAAGCATGAATTAGCATTATAATCCCTGCTGGGGACATCAGGGAGGCCTGTGGTACTAAGTCCTGAAGAATGAGGAGTAGAATGTTGCTAGAGGAGACAAGGAAAGGAAAAGGACTCAAATCAGCAAGAAAGATGGGACCAAGGCCGAGAAGCCTTCACTGGAAGCTTCTCTGGAGACCTGGTGTTATAAAACATTATCCTCCATTTTTGTTCCCCTGAAGACTCCTGTGCTTCAGACGTGCCTTCTCCTGGATCTTTTCCAGGGCCCAGCATAGAGCAAAAGTCCCCTAATTTCTCCTATCCAAGGGCCTCTCCTTCAGGACACCCGCCATGGGCTGGGTTCTGTGTGCTCAGTACAAATCTACCCAGATGAGGCTGGCCATGTAGTGACTGCAACAAGTAAAACAAGAGGCTTTCCGCTCGATGACACACCTCTGATTCAGTCTGCCCTGACAAAGCTGGAGATTAAGTTTCCTTGCCTAAAGCTGCAAGGAGAAACATGACACCCTTTACTGGCTACGAGTGGAACACGCTTTATTAACCCAGCCTTAATTATATTCCATTTTGAGATTCAATAGTTTCGATTGCAACACCACATGAAACCAGGGTGAGTTGCACCCCATGGGACTCCGGCCACAAACGAGATCGGAAAAGCGCCTCCGAGGCAGTGACCCGCTTCTGCCAGCCAGTCAACAGTGAGCAGCCTGGAGCCGGTGCCCAGCACTGGGGGAGCCCCAGAGGTGGCCAATCCAGGGCAGGGCTGGGACAGCAGTGAGCTGGGTCACGTGAATCCAGTCTCTGTTTATGAAAGAAATGATGTCTCAGTGTGAAAAGTAAGAAGCAAATGTGGCAGGATTTACACACAGCCTAAACCTGCCAGGGAAACAATGAACACAACTATCTCCACATGGATGAAATTCTTTTTCATCTGATCCTGGCAATCTCTCTTGTATCCTCGCCCCCAGTTCTACATAGAGGCAGAAAATGGCCTTTTCAGTAGAAACACTAGAATCAACCTTATCTGAGGCAAGGGCACTAATCTTGCACTATTTTTTTTTTTTTTTGAGGTCAAATTTTCTCCAAATATTTTGCCTGAACTCCTGCAATTTTCAAATATGCTTACTGAGGCAGCTGATTTGTCTAAGGGCTAAATGTCTCCATTAGAATACTAACAGCTGAAAATTACTGAGCATTTTCCAGGTAGTATGCATCATGTTTAGGGTTTTACATGAACTGTCTTATTAAATCTTCACAACAGCTTTATGAGGTAGACATATGCATTTCCTTTTTCTAGTTCCACAATCAGAAAGGGACAGAAATGCAGCTCACACCTAAATCAAGCTAGCACCATTACTGCTACATTCTGCCTCAGGATCCTAGATTGTAGGATCTAAGAAGACAGGGAGCATGCCTGAGTCATCTGGGTCCCCCAGTGGCCAGCAGAAGCCCGGATGCATGGATGGCCTCAGTGATCTTTGGTTGGTTAGTTAGTTAATTAATCAATTAATTGGATAATTTTAAAGAATCTTAGACTGGGAACAAAGGGGCTAGTTGGAAGCCGGCTCTTATAGTAATAAGCACATGGACTTGAGCCAGGTACTTCCCCCTGGGCCTTGGCCTTCTCACTTGAACAATGAAAAGGTTGGACCAGATGATCTCTGATGATATCTGATTCAGGGTCTTGCCCCCAGTTCATCTAGCCAGCCAGCCTCCAAAGCCTGCATTGGAAGGCTTTCTACGTCCCCATTTCCCACCCCAAACTTGAATCTGTATTTACAGAAATGGGCCCTTAGCCTGACAGCACCTTGGCCTGAGCCCCGGTGAGTCATATGTCAAGCTAGGCGGGTAGGTAGGTGTACACATGAGTTACTGCTAAAAACACAAGCCTGGGGACTGTCTACCAAAGGGAAGAACAGTTAGCACAACCAGGAACCAGGGTTCTCTTTAAGCTCTCAAATGGGAAGGATAAGACTTTGTGAACTCAAGGGGAACCCACCCCTCAAACAGGGAAATGTGCAAATGTCAAAGGAACCTTCTTGGGCACAGCTTAGGTATTTAAAATTAAAGCATTATCATTTAGTCATGGTCACTAATGAATTCAGGTCATTTTGCTACATTCAGCAAATTGTTTTTTAGTGCCCGCCCTGTACCAAGGACATGATGAGGCAAAGAGACTATAAAGGAGAAAAAATAAATTATTCTTGCCTCAAGAGCTGACAATCTTGTGAGATTCATCTATCATCCAAGTTGGACTTGTAGGAGAGAACAAAGAAAGTGTTAATTCTGACAAAGGAATGGGAAAGGAGGAAGATAGCTGGACACTGGGGCTGGTTTCTCAAAGGACATGGCATTTGATTTAAACTCTCAGGAAGAAATGAGCTTCAACAGATGAAAGTGAAGGAAAAATATTTAGCCAAAAGTCAATGATTAACGAGAGTTTGTTGTCTCACCATGGCATGCACATATATGTACGTGAGTGTGCACGCACACACACACACATACACACACAGGTTATCATATTCAGAATGTCCTTTTGCACACACACGCACTAACTCAACTAGGTTTCTGTGGGCTCAGCCCCAGAAGTTCCCACTAGACATTAGGACAACTGGTCACACTTCTCAAAACAGCAAGACTGAAACACAGGTCTCTGTTGAATACAATTTAAACTATATGGAGACACCCATTCTGCCTTATTTCTGCCTAGTTCACCAAAATTATATTTTACATTTGAGTTCAGATATCCAGAAGCCTTCCAACATCTTTTTTTTTTTTTCTCCTTTGGGTGTGTAGGAAGTTGTCCTTTTCCAAGGGGAAACACACTGAAATCACAAAAGATTCCGGGATGCTATTGGAAGGAACTAGATGTGTTTAGATTCACACACATAGTCTAAAAAAGTTGGAGATTCTTCCAAGTTGGGTTTATTCGTTCTGCATGGTCCCAAAGTGCTCTGTGTTTTCCTCCATTTAATATTTACTGTAGTGTGAATATATCATTTCATAATGGGATACAGGGCCCTAGTGCACGGGTCAGCAAACCAGAGCCTGAGGACCAAATCTGACTGGCCACCTACTGATGTATGACCTGCAAGTTAAAACTGGTTTTTACATTTTTAAATAGTTTTAAAAATGGAAATAATAATACTATTTTGTACTATGTGAGAACTATAAAAAATTCAAATTTCAGTGTTTCTAAATAATTTTTTTTTAGAATATAGCCATGTTCATTTATTTTTCTATGGCCATTTATTCGTCTGTGGTCACTTTTGCACCACCATGGCAGAGCTGAGTCATTTTGGCAGGGACTATATGACCTGCAAAACCTAAAATATTTACTATCTGGCCCTTTACAGAAAATGTTTGTCAACACCTGCTCTAAGGTAATGGGATTCTCTTGCTGAACTGAACACTAGGATTTTTTTATAGGTCTTGCTGCTGAAAAAACAAAATCTCCTAAAAGTTCTCAGTAGTTTTTATCTTTTAGGAGCTAAAGGATTGAATTTACCTTTGGGTCACACTCCCCTTTGTCGTTTGTTCTTTACAAATGAATCCAGTGGGCCCTTTAATTACCCAGATGTAAAGCAATATACCCTGCTATTATATTTGAGGAAAAATGAAGTCACCATTAATCTGAATGTAAATGTTTACACTAAGAAGTAAAGAATTCTCTTTGGTATATAAGTTAGATGTTTATTTTAACATAGCTGTATCTCTGCAGACTCCATAGCTTCTTTAGAGAAAACATTTCTTTAGTTTTAATCTTTCCTATGATTGTATATTATTGCTTATTCTCGGAGAGAGAGAGAGAATGTGTGTGAGTGTGTGTGTGTGTGTGTGTGTGTGTGTGTGTGTGTGTGTGTGTTCTGGAATTTTTTCACATGAGATTGGGTATACAGACCTAAAAAAACTGCAGGAAAAATGGGGAAGACATTGTCTTTATTTTAAGCCACAGTTGAGATTAGTTGGCTATGTTTAAGTAATCTTGAACTTGAATGTGATGTTATTCAAGATAAACAATAGCCTAAATCAAAAAGAATGAAATCTTGCCATTTGCAACTACATGGATAGAACTAGAGGGTATTATGCTAAGTGAAATTAGTCAGGGAAAGACAAATATCATATGACTTCACTCATATGAGGACTTTAAGATACAAAACAGATGAACATAAGGGAAGAGAAGCAAAAATAATATAAAAACATGGACAAAAACATAAAATGTGGAGAACAAACAGAAGGTTACTGGAGGGGCTGTGGGAGATGGGATGAGCTAAATGGGTAAAGGGCATTAAGGAATCTACTCCTGAAATCATTATTGTACTATATGCTAACTAACTTGGATGTGAATTAAAATAAATAAAATAAAAAATAAAATAAAATAAAATAAATAAACAATAGCCTAGGCATTGTGAAATAATGATGAAATGTTGCATTTTGATATGATGGTCTTTTAAGGACCACAAGCCCAAGGGCAGAGTTCCTCTGTAAAAGACTGGATGTCCTGGTGGCACATTATCCTCTAAAGAAGGACAAGATATGAGGACTAAGGAGGCAATACTGGTGAGAGGGGGACAGGGGAATAAAACTCTTTTCTCACTCTGGGCCTTCATAAATTGAAGTCTAGAATCTGAAGATGGAAATCTATTGTAGGCCAGAGAGACTCCCATAGAGAAAGTAAAAGGGTCTCTCTGAGATAGGTAGGATGGGCAATGATCATTCAGAGGTCTATGGGGGTGAGTCTAGACCTATGGTCCTTGAAAGCAGACATAGCAACAATTTTTGTGTATTTTCTGCTTGTACTTATCTCCTAGAATCCCCAACATTCAATAAAATTGTATTCAAAATTTACAACCTAGGTTCAAATGTGTGGTAATAAATTAGGAGAAGAAATTACTGCATACATGGGTGAAATGATAAAGAGGAGAGTAGGACCCTCTCCTGAGACCAGTGAAGAGCTGAGATGGCCATGCCCAACAGAGCAGTGAGTGGCAACAACAGAAGTTCCACAGCAAAGAGCAAAAAGGTCATAACGGGTCTAAGTGTCCAGAAGAGTTGTGAGAACCAACTGAGACTGTTTCAAGGAAGAGAGACGTGTTGGCCATCAAAGCTGACAAAGGTTCAAACCAATAGCAACAGGTGTTAAAGGGATGTGACCTCATTTTACAGCCAGGTTGATGTGGCTCGATTGCACTAGTTACTTCTGCTGACAGCCTCCACACAAATGCAAGCTCCTCAAGAACGCACCCCACCATTACAATTCCTGACTCAAGGTAGGATTTGAATACAAAAAATTTTTTCAACAGAAAGATGTGGGGGTTATTCCCAAGCATTCGCATTACAAAGCAGCCCCCGCTCAATCAAGCTCAGGGGCTTATGTAGGCACTGGAAGTTCTTTGGACAAACCATCTGATAGGTATTCTGTTGTGAAACAGATACTTCTGCCTCCAAAACTTATCTTAGAAATCTGTAAGATTAAAAGTGAATAATTTCTAATGCATCAAATGGCATATAAGCATATCTTAGGACATCTTAATTACCCAGAAGGTATTAAGGATTACAAATAAAATATTCCACAAATACAGCCTATCTTCTTACTACTGTTTAATTGATTACGTTTGAGATTTTTTGCAGATTTGGGAGTCATATCAACATGTAATTAACACCCAATAGATTAACTATTAAAAACAATAATTACTTTCAGCTTGATAGATATAGTTTGTATACATACTAAACACACAGTCTCAGAATGTTCAAGTGGTAAAAGTTACACAGACCATCTAGCTCAATACAAAGCTCACACCCTGATGATCCCCTTTCCCATGACTGTGGCAGACAATCATTCATCCCTCTTTCTTGCTAAACATGACTGTAGCATAGCAGCACAATCCCTATCAGCAGAGTCTTCTGGACCATACATTTTCAACCAGGCAATACAGCAACCAAGAAGCCAAAACCTGGTTCTAGGAAAAAAAAATTTTTTTAGATATTACAATGGTTTGTTGCCTTCCAAAGGGTCACAGTACATAAACAGATATACAGTATATGTGTAGCATTAGAATTGTATGGGGATGGGGTAACTAGGAAGAAAGAGCCTCAAAAGACTCCTTATGAGGCCAAGAACTATCACTCTGGGCAATCTCTGTCAACCCCATCCGTTTCACTGATGGGGAAAATGAGTCTCAGACAGATAAAATGAATTGTCCCAGGTGACACGTGTAACAATTGGCCAAGCCAAGTCTTGAATTCTGATTTCTAATTAAGTGCCCGGTTCACTTTAAAATGTACCACTCATTACCAATGTATAGCACTCTATGTTACAAAGACTCTAGAATGTAGTAGACTTTAGAATGAGTTTACTTTGCAATCTATTCAGTTAAAATTATATTTCTTTTTAAAATACACAGGGGGCGCCTGGGTGGCTCAGTCGGTTAAGCGTCCAGCTTCGGCTCAGGTCATGATCTCATGGTTCGTGTGCTCAAGCCCTATGTGGGGCTCTGTGCTGATGGCTCAGAGCCTGGAGCCTGCTTCGGATTCTGTGTCTCCCTCTCTCTTGGCCCCTCTCCCACTCACGCTTTGTCTCACTGCTTCTCAAAAATAAATAAATGTAAAAACATTTAAAAAAATAAACATTAAAAAAAATAAAATACAAGGAAAGGAATAATGTAATATACTAAAGGAAAGCTAAATTGTTAAATCACAGGGTAAATGGTATGGGGGAAATAGTACCACCTATCCTCAAAGCATCTGAGCATCAGCGAGTACAGGGAATTGCAAACACGTAAACACACACACATACACACACAGTCCCTAATCATTCAAGTTATTCAGTCAAAAGGAGGCTAAATTCCTTATTAATGTTTGGTTGTGAAATGGATGTTGTTGTTTTTTTCTAAGTTGCCTTAAAACAGCCCACATGGACTAGACCACTTTTAGAAAGCAGTTTTACAACAGTAAAAATCTCACAGCAATTCCGCCAAGGCCAAAGCAAAGCCTCTCCATTCAGACCTCATCCACTCTGGCCAGAGTGGCGGCTACCAAAACTCTTTACATGGGCAAGGAGAGCTAATGAATAGAATTTGCATGGAATAACTTAAGCTAATATTGGCATCCCAAGCAGACATCTGTGTTGACATCTTACTCTCTCCTCTCATCTCTTCTCACTATTACCAGAGTGACCTCTCTAAAAGGCATGTCTGAGCATGTCATTCCCCCGCTTATATATTCTGGATGGCTCCCTACTGTCTACAGGATCCGTCCAAACTCCCTGGCAAGGGATTCAAAACTCTTCTCAAACTGGCGTGGGTCTACCACCTCTGCCTCCTTTTCTGACACCTCCCTACCCTAACCATCTCTCTCCCTTTTGGCTCTACACTTTAGCCAAATCAAAAAACTAGTTGTTCCTCAAGAGAACCATGCCTTTTCCTACCATCGTTACTTTGTAGAAGCTGTACTCATCCTGGGAGATCCACAATTATAAACCCTTATCCTTTAATAGCCAGCCAGGGCAGCACCACATATTTGGAGCATTTCCCTCCTTCATCCTCAAGCAAGGTTGATGATATATACCTCACAGTGGGCAACTTAGAAGTTCACACCATTGATGATATTAATGAGACCACAAACTCCCTTCAGGAAGTGTCGTATTCATCTTTGCATGGCCAGCACATAGTAGGTATTCATTAAATGTCACTGAGTAGCCGAACAGATACATATTGATTTATGGAACAGAACTAGCTAGCCCAACTACTACTGATATCTATGTAGTCCACCAGAACTACCCAACTTACAGTCAATGTTTACTCCTTAGTTATGTAACTATGGGATTCTATAGTGTTTCCCAGAGAAAGAACCTAAGAATTTTTAAATTATGTGTGAAAGAATTCTACACGGACACAATATTGAGTAAAACTGATTTGCATGTTGGAAAAGTTATTCCTTTTCCAATTCCGTTTTAGTCCTTCGGATGACATATAGGAGAAAGTCTCAGTTTGATGCCATAGGACTTCAACACCTCTCTAAAAATATGCTAAAATTTCCCTTTTTAAAAGAGAGAGCAGAACTTAGGCTTAGAGACTTCAACGGGAATCAAAATTTAGCTAAAATATAAGGACATTGCTTCATTCACATTTTTTTTCTTTTAACAGTTACTTTCCAATTATAGAAAATGGTGTTTGTTTTTAATTTAATGTAGTGATATAAAATTTCCTTGTTAAATATATTTATTTAAGTTAACAAATGAGTTTCCAAAAACACAAGAAGGAAATATTATTACAGGTACTTCTGAGTATTGCAAAAGAGATGATGGCATCCAATACCTAGCTATCTAGAGAGGATGGTCCTAGATGGCATAAGATCTGGGGTTCATGAGTCCTCTACTTTTAAGTAAGTTACTAAACTTCTTTGAATATTGTGCTATGAATTAGCACGGCACAGGTAATAATTACAACTCTTCCGATCAAATCTGTTGTAAAACTCAAATTAAATAATGTGTGTGGAAATGCTCTGGACGTGCAGAAACCAACACTGACCATCAAACAACCAGCCCAACACAGCACACGACTCCTTTCCATCCTGCTTCACCCAGGGTGGTTAAAATTTTGCTTTCTTGAGCTCTAGTTCAAGATATGCATTTGTGTCCGTGGATTTAATTCTTCTCATTCCCAAACTCCTGCTTAAAATGACCAAAGACATTTTAAACAGAAAGAAAATATCACAGAAATCGTGCCATTAATTGATCAAATTATAAGAGGAATTACTGCCAGATGTAGGGCACATAGGGCCATTTGAGGAAACTGCTGATCAGCCCACCACCCGAAACAAGTAAAGGAGACCATAGGGCCTATAACAGCACCCCCAAGGCAGCCCCACACGCTGGGCAACAGGGGCAGGAGACCCCCCAGTAGGTTAGGATGCAGAATGGATTTAAGGGCCAACCTCAAACCCAAAACTGACTTGTGGGAATAGCCCAGGTGGGTTGGGACTGAGTTTGGGGGGTTGGAGGAGGTCTGTTGGGAGTCACCAGAGTTATTTCTGCCCTTCAACCACACACAAGAAAGACAAAAACACTAAGCAAAAAAGTTATCTTTCAACTTCCAAGTAACTGGACCTCAGATTTAACATAAGAGAACAATAAGAATCTAACCTTTTCTTCCGTTTTCCCTGATACCTTTTCCAAAAAGCTTCAGTCAGGAATCCATGGAATCTGCGAATCGTAGAATCTGTGCCCACCTCAACCCCAGATCCTGGATAAGTTCCATAATGCTTTTGAGTTTGTGGAAAGTTTAATAGGAGATACCAGGAAATTGGTCTGACCAATCGTCAATGATATTTGAAACTCTGTTACTAGAAGTCATGCTAAGAAGAAGGGAGGTAAATGGGTTTGCTCTGCTTTGCATGGATCAGGCTTCACTTCCAGTCATTCACTCTGATGAATTATAAATCCATACAAAACAAAGATTTTTTTTAAATTATGTGTCTGCAATCCCTCCTACCCACCTCACCTTCCCTCTGCCCCAATAACAAAGAATTGAGCCTAAGATGGGAGAGAAGAGGAGACATTAAGAGAGTCTGGTTGGGCTGGTTTAGGAAGCTCTCAGAATTTCAACAGAGGAAGAAAAAAGACTAAAGTGGAAGCAGAGAAAAATAGAAAAAGATGGAAAATGTGAATTTCATATCTGGTGGTGAGTCAGGAAATGAACCTTTTGGGGTTTTCAAATAATTTCATTAAACATCTCAATTTCTTCTCAATCACTTCTGGTTGGTGACAAGTGCTTCTTTGAGTGTGACATGAGCCCTCCTGCTCTAACTGGGTTACACGTATTTCAAGAGGGCGAACTGGAAAGTGTTCAAAGAAGAATGGCTCAACTGGTAAAAGTCCTGAAATGGTGTTGTGGGAAGGAAAGCTTAAAGAAATGGACTATTTAGTGAAAAGAGCATAGCCTTGGGAATAGGGGCTAAAGGGACTTTTTTGTTATATGTGGCCCTGAGAGGCAGAATTGAAACAATCTGTAGAAACGACAGCAGGGACCAAAATCTGCTCAATATTAGGGAAAAAATGTTTTTGTTTTTTTTTAACTAACAGTGTTGTGTAAAAAAGAATGGGCTTCCTAGACTGGAAAGGGGAGGTGGGAGAGGTTGGGGGTTGCCTGTCAAAAAAAGTGTCCAAACAGTCTGGAGAACCACTTCACTGGGAAAATTCAAGTAAGAGGGAGCCAGGGGATGGCCCTGGGTTTAATGAGTCCTCTAATAAATATAAAGATTAGTATAAAGGTGGTGAGGGGATGTATCTGAATTTTAAAGAGCCCAAAACTTTAAGAACAATAGATGCCCAATGCCAACCTTCAAATGCCAATGGCATTTTTCCAAATAGAGTCATTGGAAGGCATTCACTTTTACTAAATCAAAAATATTCCTCTCTGTTCTCTTGAAAGAAAAATAAGCAAATGGTAACTATCCCTAGCTTGCTTCTCTGATTCCCCTGTCTTAGGACTTAGTCCCAGACACAATTTGTCTCCTCCATGGTGACGAGTTATGTTTCCATAATCCACTATACTTCTGATCTGAGAAAGATCTTAGGCTTGCCTGGTAGGTCTGGGCTGCAGCTGAGCATTCATAATCTCACCTTGGCTTAAATACAGACTCCCAAAGGACAAATTCTTCCCTTAAGGTATCTACCTCAACAATCTCATCTCAACCAAACCCAATTCAAAATATCCCCAAAGAAGGCTAAGGTCAGGAGTTAAAAACAGAAGCTGAAATCTCCAGAAGAGACTTCAGGCAGGAGCCAGGTCTTCTCCATCCCTGGACTAAGACTCAGGCAATAGCTGGCTGAGCATGACTCAGAAGACATTTCTGTGCCTGTGAACAAAGCCCAGACCTCTGGGCTGCATGATCAACGCATCACATTCATATAGTGAGCCAACAGGTGAGCTGCTCTGACTAGCACATCAGATTGCTTTCTGGCCAGGATTTCTGCAGAGTTCGCTCCTCGCAGGGAAGGCAAGAAATCTGAGTAAGACAGCAGCAGCAACCACAATGAATCAACAATAGGATGAGTAAATATGCACATGCGCACCTACTACACCCTTGACACTCAGTAGGCTCAGGAGACTCACAGATGAAGGAGTGATGGCCGCTACCCTTGAGAAGACCACAGTCCATTCAAAAAAGCAGATAATCTCATTAGAGTAACATAAGGTGGTGATGCCATCATGAGGGTGAGTCCATTGCAGGAACACAGATAAGAGAGCAGTGTATTATTCATGGGGAGTTCTCATGGACATTATGTCATCTGAGCTAGAGCTCCCAGGTTGGTCCAAAAAGAAAAAGTATGCTAGTCAGAGGGAAAAACATAAAGAAAGACATGGAGGCAAGACATTTGTTACCGAGTAATAAGGGACTTGAAGTTCATTTATGGAACTAAATAAAAATAAAACTTCCACAGATGATGATCCCAAAACTAAAAAGTGTTTTGTTTTTTTTTTTAAGTGTTTTTGATAAGTAGACCTAATGCCTTCCATTGATGGAATACCAGTGAAAACAGACTGGCCTGAAGAAAATGTAAATTTGACTTTAGAGCAAATTATATATATTTATCCACAACCATAAAAATACACAAGGGAAGTGAATAAGAAAGGATAAACCTTATTCTCTTGGTTATGTAATATTTAAAAAAAAAATGCTTGTTGGACAGAGACTTTCACTTTGGATGTAAAGAAGTAAAATAGTGGAGTTGAAGAGGAGTGGTTTAGAAAATGCTAGAAAAGTAGACAAGTCAGGCTATTAAACAGGAATATGACTTCTTTTGCTCTCTACAGGAACACTAAATAAATACATGAAAGATAAATTTCCATCAAAATTCAGCTGCCTCACTTCTTCTTTGGCCACATTTTGGACAAAGATGTTTGACAAGATGCTCATGCATCTTGCTTTAAGCGGCTCATGCTTTAAGCTGACAGGCCCACTGGCTTCTATGCAGGATGAACACTGTCAGTAAAACTATCCCTTTCCAACCTCCCAGGAGATTGCTGAATGGGGCGACCAGAATTCCCCAACTTTTTCTCCTTAAGAAAGGAAATTACATCACAGGTCACCAAATGAGCTGTCATTGACTTGGTCAAGGGGAAAATGATAAACAGAACAATCAATTCCATCAAACACAGGGGGCACTGCTCTCATTTTATCACCAACTTCACCTGACAGGCAACTGGACAAGTGTACTTTTCTTTATATTTCACTTTTGAAAGTATTTGAGGACAGTTCCCTCTCTTGGAAGATCAAAATAAGTGGTTTTGAAATGATAGAATGTACTGTAGATCAAGAGTAAAACGTAACTGGGCTTACCTGAAAGCCACTGGATCTTTATGCCATCCTGGACAGGTCACTCTGCTTCTCTGAGTCTATGTCTCAGAAGATCTTTTCATTGATTCCAGTGTGTTTTAAGAGACTATAACTTTCAGGTTGACTGATAGATTTGTTTAAACATCAAATTCAATCTTATGATTTAGATAAAAATACCATTTACTCATTTACTCAAAATTATTATAAGCTCCTACTATGTACTAGGAACTGTCCCAGACATTGCCTCAGATTTAATGTTTTTCCATTCCTTGTTACAAAGAGAACTTGAAGCAGCTTGCAATAATAATTCAGTACAATAAATATAAAATCTGAGAAAAATAAAGTAAAATCAAGCATAAAATCATTTAATTATCACATATAATCATTCAATTGATTATACACAATCACATATAATCATTTGATTATATAATGACATATTTAGCATAAGATCTTTCTTAGTTATTTGCTACAGATGGGCCACTATGTTATCTCTGAGCTTCCTAGCAGCCAATGCAAAGAAGGAGACACAATCTATTTCATAATTTTCTATGTCTATAAGACACAGGTAGCATCAAAACTATTTCTGATGCTGAAACCTGAATACTTAAAATTGGCTTGACATAGTTGAATACCTCAAACTACAGAAACCTTAATTCAACAAACATTTACTCACACCTACTCTCTACCAGGACTTGTGGCAGGTATTAAAATGAGTGAAATGAGTAAGATCTAGTCTGTGCTATTAAGGTTCTTTCTTAAGCATAAACTATAGATCAGGACTCGCAAGATATCATTGTTGATACTTCCCTATTCCAGAATATGCCCCATCAACCCCCACATTAAAGGGAGAGATTACGAAAACAACCTTCTAGAGGTCATCCTAGCCTAGGAAAAAATCCAACATTGTGTTGCAGCTAGGAATGGAGAGATGGAAGTAGGAATGGGGCTTGAGGGGGAGGAGGGTTATCTGTGGTCTGGAGATGCCACTCTATCTCCAGTCACTGCTACTCTGGAATACATATCTGGAAAATAAGCACATGGAATTTGTGTGTGTTCTTAAAGGCTGAACCACCAACAACTAATTTTCTCTATAACGAACTAAATGCTACCATTGGCAAATGAGGAGAGCCAGACCTCAAAGGAGCAGCAAGGACCCCTGTGTCCTGCCTGAAGTGCTGAGCCAATGTCAGCCCAAGAGAGTCCATCCCTTCCCCAAACAGCCAGATTGCTCCTGGGTACACAAGGAACTTGACTGAGGAAAGATGCTGCTCTTAGGAACACACACAGCTAAATGGATCATTGGAGACATCTAGCTCAACGTCCTTGTTTTTCCAGTGAAGAATTCCATCAAAACCCACTGAAGAAAGTATGTCATGGAGTGGTCACGCAACTTACTCGAAATCATGCAAGGTAGATCAGGGACTGCACTACAGGAATACTTCACAGCATAACTAGGACCCCGTTTGGAATTTTAAATCTCAGCTCCCTTGAAACTGTGACTTCTGGAGTACAGAGATCATGTCTTAATGTCTCATTCATTTCTGCAGCCTCAGTGCCTGGAACATCTTTAGGAACTCACGTTGTGTTGTTTTGATTGGGTTCTTGCAACCCTGGGGGCTGATGGCCTCCACCTAGCACAGATTATTGACACTGGGAGTACACTGGAGCTCCTGGGAAGCTTTAACAAAAAATACTGATGCCTGGACCTCACCCCAGACCAAGTGAAGTTAGAATACCAAATGACTCTGTCAATTGGGGCTGAGAACCAATGCTCGAACTTCTCAGAGAACCAAAGCATAGCCATCCTGCTTCATGCTGGAGCTCAAAGTCACAATGATTTCCAAATTCACTGTCCTTGGAAGGTTAGCTCCAATGGGATGTCCTTGCCAAGGCTTTTACCATGGCACTCAGTCCCAAGGTACTCAAAATCAAGAAAAGGATCCTTTTCTCTGTTAATGTTCACACACTGCCATCTAGTGGTTTCTTTGGCTTTTCTGTGTCTCAAAAAGACATAATGATGCCTCAGCTGTAACTGAGACATTTCATGGGGTGCCAGAACCCCAAGCCATTTTATTATTTGAACACTTTTTGTTTTCAAAGTGTTCCATGATTTCTTCTCATAGGAGATGTCCTTTGTTGTATTTGGATAGAAAGCCCAGGCTGGAATTGTTAAACTAAGAAGCAGGATGAGAGCTTTGCAAGTTCAAGAATCTATAGCTGAGCCCTGGCTCAACAATGTGCAGGTCATGTGGCCTTGGAAACATCATTTCATTCTCTATGCTTCAGTTTGCTCATTTGAAAGACAGAAAGAATAACTCTTCTTTCTACATGGCCAAAAACATTTTACAATTAATGAGGTCACTAATCCATAAATTTGTTGCAAATATCCATAATCATTAAAATAAATAAATGCGCACACACACACTGATAAGTAGATAATTGTTATGCAGGTTTTGACACATATGAAAACACGATCAATAACAATTTATTGATTAAATATCTGGGAGCTAATCTTATGATCTTGAGAATGACAAAATTATCTTTCCAATGGGTGACTATTACTTTTTTTATATATTGGATAAAATTCACATGCCATTGAATTTTAGTGAAGCCATATTTGCTTGACTGAAATATCACCAAAGCAGAGAACCCCTGAGATGAGGTCATCCATCAGAGGCTCCGTAACCCCATTGTCAATTTAGAGAGATTACTGGGGAAGACCTGTGAGAGGACGTGAATCAGGAAACCCGGGTGGGACAATTCTAACGAGGAAAAGCCAAGGTGAAATCTTCATCCCAAGAGAGAAGTCCTGCAAGAGCATTCTAACCAGGGAAGTTCTGTGTGCTGGTTCTACCTGCACACTGGGCTGCTTGATCAGGGGCACCTCAGCAAAGTCCTGCAATTTTGAGACCCACAGGAATGCAAACTTATTCATTGCACAATTTATTATTTTTGTGACAAGTTAGTGGTTGGCCTAATTGCCCATCTTTGAGCGATTACAGTGGATTCTAAGAGATAAGAGTCTGCTTAAGGCAACTCAAGGGGGAGACTTGAAAAAAAAAAAAACTGTTTCAATGCTTTAGTTGGAACAGCAGCAACTCTTCGACTCTGGAATTTGTAAGAACACCTGAAAGCTAGTTTAAAATGGGCCTCACAGAAGAGATCCTAACTCCAGAATTCTGGATGGGAGCCAGGAATATCCATTTTTAACAGATACTTCCAGGTGATTCTGTCCAGGTGCTCCATAGACTGTACCCTGAGAAATCCCAGTCAAGAAGCCCCTTTTCTTCCAGGCTCCAGGTATTAGAGGGCCACTGATTTTTAGCCAGTGAAGTGGGGCAAGAAGTAGGTTAAACTCAGAATGGGAAGCAAATTGCCCTAAACATGTAGACTAGAAGAAAATCCAGCTCAGCAAAACAGAGTAGCCAATAGTTTAGACATCAGACAGTAGGTGAAGGTCAGTATCAAAAGATGTCAACCAGCAGGTCACAGGACACAGTCTAGCACTGGATGTTTGACACGCAATTTCTCTGATTCTCACTATGGGATGGAAGGTTGCTATTGTCTCCACTTCACCATTAAGGTAGAAAGAGTTTACCCCTTGCTATTCCTGCAATGCAGCTACCCAAGGAATGCTGCAGCAGTTTCCGTGGTCCCCTCAACAGATCATCAAGACCTTCACATATGTTCTTTCCTAGACCGAGTATTCCCCTTCTAGTCTCCAACCCCACCTGCTTCCACTGTCTGTGAGACTCAGATCTAAGGACTAAACTCAAACATCTATTTTCTTATAAGACCAAATAAGAACAATTGTTGAGATTTTTAAGTAATTTTTTAACAACTAGTCATGGACTAGTTATGTTGCAAAGGTACCTTATATAATACAATGATTGCACAAGCTAGGAATCATCATCTAGAACAGAAGTTGGCACAATATAGCCCCCAGGCCAACCAGACAGGCACCTGTTTTTGTAAATAAAGTTTTATTGGAACACAGGCACACCTAACTTTTTACATATTGTCTTTGGCTGCAGCAGAGTTGAGTAGTTGAATAACTGCAGAAACTATATGGCCTGGAAAACTGAATATTTACTACCTGCCTCTTTACAGAAAAAGTTTGCTGACCCGGGTTTAGAAAGATGAGTAACACACCTAAGACAGTCCAGCAGGCATTTCGAATCCTTCCTAAAAAAAATAATTTGAAGCCAGGTTCTCTGACTCCTGAACTAATGCATAATCCTGTTTCAACTCTTGGCATCTTGTTTCTATCTCATTTAAAGTATCTGTTATAATTTTATTCATATAGAGGCCATTCACTTATCCAACTAATTTTTATTAAGTTCTTACAAATAAGATAGGGTTCATGCCTTCCAGGATGTAACTACTAGAGCAATGACCCTCCAACTTTTCAGATTATTAATCCCTATCAGTAAAACAACTTGTGAACACATAATCACAAGACAGGCATATTTATTAATCATGAAGTATATATATGTACCACTGTACCTACATATTAGGCATATGGCACACCAAAAAACAAAGATGGAAGTTCTATTTCATTTTTCCCATATCCATCTCTGAAACTACTGGACTAGAAGGTTTATAGGATGTTGAAGAAAGCGTTAAGACGAAAAGTGAACATGGCTGAGAGAGAAAAGAGGGACCAAATGCAAGAAGGGGATATTAGAGGAAAGATATTTGATCTGAGTCTTGAAAAAGGAGTAGGAGATCATCAGGCAAAGAAAGAGGAGAGGGCATTCTATACAAGGAAGACAGCTTGTCCAAAGACACAGAGGTGAGAGACAGCATGCTGTGTTCAAATAAATAGGGTATTGTTATTTATAAAAGAGGGACAGAGGAAGATGAAGCAGGTCCATGTGATTGAAACCAGACTCTGAAGGGCCCTGTGTGTCAGGTTAACTCTGAATTATATCCGGAGAGCAAAGAGGAGATATTTCACAGCATTAGCATTATTCGGTTTCTGTTAGAAAGATCTCTCTCAAAGGTGGGTGAAGAAAGGATTAAAGGGGGAGACTGATTGGCAGGAAGGTTAGTCCATAGTATTTACCACATACTTGTTTGTTCCAGTTATATAATCACATCTCCCTTTTAACTGAGAACTCCTCAAAAGTAATGGTGGCCATATTCATCTTTCTGTTCTCTCCTCTGCACCCAACACTGAGCTGATATACAGAAGCTAATGACTGGGGCGCCTGGGTGGCTCAGTCGGTTAAGTGGCCGACTTCAGCTCAGGTCATGATCTCACGGTCCATGAGTTTGAGCCCTGCGTCGGGCTCTGTACTGACAGCTCAGAGCCTGGAGCCTGTTTCAGATTCTGTGTCTCCGTCTCTCTGACCCTTCCCCGTTCATGCTCTGTTCTCTCTCTGTCTCAAAAATAAATAAACGTTAAAAAAATTGTTTTTTAAAAAAGAAGCTAATGACTATTTGCTGAATTATACTGAATTGACACTTCCTCGCACTGCAAGAATGACATTCTCCAGAGTGAAATCTTTGCTGCCTCTGGAAAAGCATCATGGCTCCAAGCTCTGCAGGAGATGGGGAGATAGAGATCTTGAGGAGACACGACTCCATAGTAGAGGATCACAGGCCTCATGTGACCAACACCTGGGCTGACTTGGCACTTGGGGAAATTGCTGAGGATGCATGTCAGACCAGCCTGGCTGAACCCACACCTCCAGGCTGTGGTTCGGTGAATCAATGGGTGCCAGTCATGCCCTGGGCAGTGTGGGGAGGCTGTCTGCTAATGACTGCTCAATGGTGAAGCAACTAAAAGACTGATATGAAGGAAAGTCAGGAAGGAACTCAGCAGTGCTGGGTTGTCAGAAATACAAATTCAAGAAATGGCTCTTCACCCTCCACCTCTTTCTAGCTGAGCATTAAAGAGTAAAAGGTTTGCCAAGGGCTGCAGAAAATGAGTTTCTCTAGAAGGAGAAATCAGACTTGAATGGAAAAACTACTCAGGTGGCTTGAACTAAGGGCCCTATTTAGGGGCTTTAGAGAATCTCAGAAAAGAAAGAGAAAAAAAACAAAACAAAACCACAAATGCATAATACCCTGAATAATCTGCCTCCTGGGCCTTTAGCTGGTAGTGTAATGAAAATGACACTGAGGATTATAGAGGAAATCCTTCGCATACTAGATAGATATCAGAAGATGATTTCAAATATTCAGTTTAATATAATTCATCACAATAATAGCTCAAAGATCATATGCTGATCCCAATAAACACTGGAGAAGTTGAAAAATTCAAAACTCATTCCTGATTTAAAAAAAAAAAACGTAAAAGTAAGTACAGAGGGCTGCTGATTCAACACTAGAAAATATATATTTCAACCAAAACCCATCATGCTTATCAGGAAAACACTAGAAAAAGCATTTTATTAAAGTCAGAAGAAAACAAAGTTCTTTGCCACCAATAATACTTACACTTATTCTGAAGCTACTAACCAACAAAATAGATAACACAAAGAAGTAAGAAACATAAAAACTGGAAAAGATATATAAAGCTATGAATACCTGAAAATATTATTTCCTTAGAAAATTCAAGAAAAGCAAATGGCAAATGTTTAAAAACAAGGAGAGAATTCATTAAGGTTGATAGATACAAAATTAATATACTGAAACGAATAGCTTTAATATATGCAAACACTAGTCAATTAGAAGGTATAATAAAAGGGAAAATCTCATCTACATTAGTAACAAAAAAGATAAAACACCTAGGAATAAGCAAGATCTACATAAAGAAAACTTTAAAATGCTACTCAGAGACAAAAGGAAGCAAACAAATGGAGGGCATGCTGTGTTCTTTGATAAGAACACTCCATATCATTAAAAAATCAGTTATCTTAAATCAATCTATAAATTTAGCACACTTCCAATAAAAATACCAATGGGGTTTTCTTTACTCAGGCAAGCATAGAGAAGCACATTCTAAGGTTCAGATATGAAATAAACAAGAGTAATCCAAAAAAAAAAAAAAATGTCTGAGGGGAAAAAAGAGAGAAGAATAATCAGTGGGGACCAGCCCTACCAGGTATTTAATGTTTTAAAAGCTATTAGAAGTTAAAATACTGTTAGAGATGCTCAAGAACAGCTAGACCAATGGAACAGAGTAGCAAGTCCAGAAATAGACACAATTATATGCTAGAATATATGTAGGAACAGGTAACATTTTAAGTCAATGGGTAGGAGGATAATTATTTAATAAATGATGTTTTGTCAACTGGGTAGCCATTCAGAAAGAAAAGCTGGATTTATACCTCACATCTTACATGAAGATAAATTCTAGATATGCCAAAGATTTCACCATGAAAAATAAAAATGAAAAAATACTGGAAGTAAATAGAAGGGAACTCTTCTTTATATTTCAAAGTGGGGGACCAGGTGATTCTACATATAAAAGAATACACACACAAAAACACTGATAAATGTAACTACATAAAAATGATTGTCTGACATTTTAAGACAAAAGTAAAACAATGTGGGGAAGAGGCTTGCAACTCACATCACAGACACATGACTAATTTCCTTTAATTTATAAAGAACTACCAATCAATAAGAAAGAAGATGAACAAATAGTTCTTGGAGAGGAAATGTGCCTGCCTCCTAAACAATGACTAAGATATCTCAGTATCACTCATAATACAAAATGCAAATTAAAACCACAATGAGCTATCATTTATCACCTATCATTTTGGCTAAGATCAAAGTGTTTGGTAACATAGGATATGGACCAGTGTCGGGGGAAAAACAGCATCCCATATGTGGCTCGTGGGACTTCGGACTGCCACAACACCTATGGAGAATAATGTGGTACTATCTGCCAGAACTTTAAATCTATGTCTTGTGATCCCGCCATTCTGCTTCTAAAAATTTATCCTACATGTTTGAAATGAAGCATTTCACAGCAATGTTTTTCTTGTGCTAGCAAAATTTTGGAAATGATTACCAATCGATAGCATAGCATAATTATACCATATATAACTATATTAAATTATAATATATCTATATGCAGTTGTTTTAGTTGTACTAATATAAAATCATTTATATGATATATTTTCAGGTGAAAAAAGCAAGGTATACAAAATAAGAAAATAATAAAACACGTGTTTGTACATGCATAAAATATACACACACATAAAAACAGGTAATAGTATTTCTATAGAAAGGATCAGGGTGGCTTAGGACACAAGAGTGAGAGGAAAATTTATTTTTCATTGAGTACCCTTATGTGACTTTTAAATTTTGTAGCATAAGCACAACCAATTTAAAAAAAAAGTACCAGTGTAACTTTTAAAATATGTACCACCCACCCTAACCCTACCCACCCCCCCAACTGGTATGCTTCCAATTTGTGGAATTGTGAATGATCTGTCCAGGCACAGATTCAAAAGATCTGGAGACTGAAGGAAAAACAAAACAAAACAAAACTCTGGAGACTACAGGGGTCCCACACCATATCATCTAGCCCAACCTCCACTAAAACTCTTAAATTTCCTCCACAATCATGTAACTAAAAATGTGGTCTGCAGACCAGCAGCAGCAGTATCACCTGGGAGCTTGTTCGAAATGCAGAACCTCAGGCCCCACCCTAGATCTACTGAATCAAAAACTGCCTTAATGGAGCACCTGGGTGGCTCAGTCAGTTAAGTGTCCAACTTTGGCTCAGGTCATGATCTCATGGTTCATGGGTTCAAGCCCCACCTCAGGCTCTGTGCTGACAGCTCAGAGCCTGGAGTCCGCTTCAGATTCTATGTCTCCCTCTCTCTCTGCCCCTTCTCTGCTCGCATTCTCTCTCTCTCTCTCTCTCTCTCTCTCTCTCTCTCTCTCAAAAATTAATAAACATTAAAAATATTTAAAAAAAAAAAAACCTGCTTTAACAAGAACCCCAGGTGATTTCTGGGCATGTCCAAGTCTGAGAAAGAACTCCCCTACTATGCTCTTGTTACATCACCAGCGAAGGAAAATTGTTTCCCTCTGAATTTGCTTATTCATTTTTAATAATTACCATATACTGAGCACTAGTAATGAGCCAGAAGGTCACATAAGTAATTAATCTTCATTAATCTTCACAATAACTCTATGAGGCACACAGTCTACCAAGGTGAGGAGCAGGTAGCACCAGCAGTGTGAGACAATTCTAGGCAGAACCTTTAAATTGCATACCATTTTCTTACAGAGGGAGAATATTACTCCTTTTCAAATCCTTTCAGTGCTTTTAATTATTCAAGAAGTCACAGTTTGGTGCTAGTGTGTCTTTCATGGCTCTTTAAATTTTTTACAATCACCCCTCCTATTTTCCCCTTTGTAACTAGACTCTCTCTTTCAACAATTCAGTTATTTTCATAATGAGCCTAAGCTATCTTCCTGCAGCTCCCACTCATGGATTATAATTTCACCTCTTAGGTCCACATACAGAAAAGAACTGAGAAGGGAACTTGCCCAATGAGACATTAAATTGTTCTCCACCGAGAAAACAAATGGATGGTACTGATGCAGAAAAAAAAAAAAAGCAGATTAATAGAAAGAAAAAGACAGTTCAAAACCAAATTCAAGTTTATTTTAGATCATGACTATCAAGTAGCCTTTAAAATCAAAAGTGGAAAAAATTTAATGGCATTAATTGGAAAATACATGGGGAAAATGTACACAAATAATTAATGGATAGATAAAAGATTTAAATGTGAATAAAACCTATATTAATGTGTATTATTTTAGAGAGGGGAGGATACCCCTAAATACAGCACTTAAAACACAACCTGAAGAATAAAACTGATCTAAAATTTTTAAATTTCTGGTGCATCCCAACCTCTACAAACTTAAATGATAATTGATGCCTCAGATAAAATACCCACAATATACATGACATCATAAATATCCACACAATATAAATCTTACAAAGCAGTAGGAAAATAAACCTTCTAAGTTTTAAGATGGGAAGAGAAGAGCAAACAAGACTAAAACAAGAAATACACAAAAAAAGCTTATCACTATTAATTAAACAAAAACACTTTATCAGCTATAAATTAGAAAATATTAAAGAGCATTAGGGGCACATGGGTGGCTTAGTAGGTTAAGCATCCAACTCTTGATTTTGGCTCAAGTCATGATCCCAGCAGAGTTGTGGGATCGAACCCCACATCAGGCTGTGTGCTGAGCATGGAGCCTGCTTAAGATCCTCTCCCTCCCTCCCTCTCTCCCTCTCTCTCTCTCTGTCTGTGTGTCTCCCTCTCCACCCCCCCAACTCGCTCACAGGTGCACATGTTCTCTCTGTCAAAAAAAAAAAATAGATATGTAGATAAATAAATGATAAAAATAAAGAGCAATAAACCTGGATCTGTGAGGATATAGAGAAATTCTTATCCTTAGATACCAATGGCAGACATTTAAGTTAGTATGATTTTTCTCAAATGCAATTATTTTTTTTTAATTAAAAATAGTTTGACCTGGAAAATCTAGTTTCAGAAATTGAACTTGTGAAAATAAATGTAGGAAGGGAAGGGAAGGGTAGGGAAGGCAAGAGAAGGGAAGGACAGAGGGAAGGAGGAAGGAAAGTAAGTAAATTAAGGAAGAAAGACAGGGAAGAAAGGCAAGGATGGAGGAAGAGATACATCCAAATGTCCAACAATAGGGAATTGGTTGAATAAATTATGGTATGTCTGGGTAATGCGATACAATGTAATCACTTAAAAGACATTATAGAAGTAAATTTATACAAGAAAAAATGATCATGTATTACTGATGTAAAAAAAAAAAACAAACCCTGAAAAGATCATTTTCAAAGTAATCCCATATACAAATATGTGTACAGGATTTCTATTATTGCATTGTGATAATAGCAAAAACTAAAACTTGAAACCCATATTTCAAACACAGCAGACTGATTAAGTGACCTATGATATAGCTATACCATACAAGCACTAAAAAGAAAGGGGTATATCTATATATGCTGATAGGGAAAGATTTCTGAGATATTTAGGAAAAAAAAAAAAAAGGTAGAATACAGCATGAAGAATATGCTCTCATTTATAGAAA
The DNA here is from genome assembly GCF_023721935.1 of Panthera uncia. NCBI lineage: Eukaryota > Metazoa > Chordata > Mammalia > Carnivora > Felidae > Panthera > Panthera uncia. Next base: position 67,541,283 of record NC_064807.1, read on the forward strand.
CAAAAAGACTTAGTTACAGACATACTATGATTATATATCATCTACATATAGATTTTATACATAGATATATGTATATACATGTATATATGTGTGTCTATATGTATACACATGTATAGATATAGATACATAGATATATGTTCATATAGAGATAGACATAGAGATACAGATATAGATGATATAGATATATCTTCAAAGGATATCAAAATCTATAAACAATGGTTAATTACAGAGGTGGAAGCCTAGCTCAGAGGAACGGAAAGGGAGACTCATCATTTCTAGCTTTCTGTAGTGCTTTAATTTCTCCTATATGCAATTGTTACTATGTTTTTATTACTATACATATACTACCATATTATATATATATATTATATATAGTATGTATACAGTATGTGTGTGTATATATAGTATGTGTGTGTGTGTGTATATATATATATACATATATATAGCGCGTATATATATAAATATATATATATGTATATGTATGTATGTATACATATATAAGGATAGAGCCCAAAAAGCTAACAGCAATTACCACTGGCTATTGAGACCATGATTTTATATATTTCCCTAGTTTTCTATGGTTAACATGCATTAATTATGGAATTAATATATTTTAATCACTTCAAAAATAACTGATGAGGGGCACCTGGTGGCTCAATCATCTGACTCTTGATTTCAGCTCAGGTCATGATATCATGGTCCTGGGATAGTTCTGAGTTGGGCTCTGTGCTGACAGTGTAGGGCCTGGTTGGGATTCTCTCTTTCCCTCTCTCTCTGCATGCGCACACTCTCTCTCTCAAAATGAATAAATAAACATTAAAAAAAAATAACTGATGACATGGGAAAATATGGCATAGGACATTATAGTAAATTTAAATTTCATGTGAATTTTTATTTTTAGTATATATTTAAATATGCATAGAAAATGACTGGAAGGAAGTGTAAATAATGGAATTATCTGTTGATGGGTTTAATAGATGATTTTTACTTTCTTCTTCATACTTTCCTTGTTAACCACTGTTTTCCATATTCAATATTCACTAGTTTATAATCATAAAATTACATGTTTTGAAAGAAACATGTTTGAAATAAAAAAGGAATTAGCCCATCCCCATGTTGGAAGAAGTAGATTCAACAGAGCGGAGAGGACACAAGGAGAAGACTCTTGGCATTAATAGACAAGAGCACATGTCATAGCCTCCTTGGGCACAGTGACATTCAATAAAAGTGGGAGGGGAGGTGTAGGAGCCTGATGCATACTCAGAGAGCTCTAGAATCTTGAAACAGGAAGAGATTTTCTAGGTTACTTAATTAAATCCTTTAGTTGAACTCTGATCTTGCAGAGGCCTCTGTTACTCCAGCTACATGAGAAATGCTGACCCGGTCCTTCACTGGTCAATATCCTTTAGGATAGGAAGGGAAAGTAGATGGTGTTGTGCACTAATGGGACTGCCTGTTCCTTTGAGGGGGCCCAGTTCCCTGGATATGTCTTCCAATCATTTACCTTTCTAATAATACACAAAAGTATTAGATATGGTGAACTCAGTCCCTACCTTCATCTTCTCCAAACTCTGGCTCCTCTGTTTCCCCTCCACAGTACTTATTTCTACTCAGGTGTGGGAGAGAGTAGGAAGTTTGTCTAGGAGAGCCTTCTCCCACAACTTAGGACCTAAGGGCAATTATGATACAAGTGTATTCTATAGAGGACCACAGTGCCCATGGGAGCATCTGACACAGCAGTCAAGCCCATGACACCCTGGTTGTGTGCGGGAAACCATTCAACTTCCTTTAAGTTCCAGCTTAGTTCAGATGGGATTGGGACACTCCCTAGTGACCAACCTCACACATTACTCACCCCTGCACAGGTAGGTGGAAGAGAGTTGGCCACCACAGTGTTTCCATGGGCTTTGGCACGCAAAGACATTCCATTAAGCCCAAAGGGCAAAGGAGTCCTTTGAGAAAGGAGGCAACCAATTTTAAAGGGAACCTATCTCTGTGGGCATGAAACAGTTAAATTGCAAAATCCCGAAAGGATACCAAGTAGGTAATTTTCACTCCCAGCTTCTCCAGCCCAAGGAGACATTTGCAAGTAAGAGACAGGAAGTAACCATTAAGAAAAGAGCTTCTGGGCTGTGATGGAGGGTATCCCATGTAGTCCTCAAACCAGAAGTTGGTTTTCCTCCAATAAAGTCAGGGATATTTGTAATATCCCTCCAATCACCAAAGTGCAAGAAATAAGGAACAAAGAATTTGCATATTGGGAGAATGATGGGGTTAGCGCTTACCTCCTAAATATAATTAGTTCACCAATCTGTGTGGTGATACACAGAAATAGTTCACAGTGGTTATCAGTCCTTAGGGTGCATCAGAATCACCTGAGATGCATCTCAAAATTATAGACAACCAAGCTCCAAATATTTTAATTTAACTGGCTGGAGACCACAGCTGGGAATTGGTGTTTTTTTTCAATGATCCTCCCAAGTGATTCTAATGAATAGCTGGGATACGAACCACTGTGCGGGTGCAACAAAGTCTGATGGATGAAATCTGTGCATAGAAAAAGAACAGGCTTTGGGCATCTTTGCACAGAGAGGCTAACACCCAAGTTTGGACCCTCTAATCCACTTCCACTTAGTTGCTGGAGGGGTCTTTCTAAAAGGGAAATTTTCATCACCACACTCCCTCTATAGAACTCTTGGTCCCCATGGCCTATAGAATAAAAGCCTCCTTAGCCTAACTTATAAGACCTCTCATGATCCAGCCCTTGCCTTCCTCTTCCTGCTTATACTCTATACTCTCACTGAGCTGAACTATATATTTCTCCCTAAAGCATCATGCTATATTAGGTCTCTGTTTCTTCTATCCAAAATTTCTTCTCTCACTCTCACACCAGACTCATATATTTATCTTTTAAGGCTCAGATCAAAATGTTCCTCTTTCCCATCCCTCTAGTAGAGCAGATCTCTCTTTTCTCTATATGCCCTGTACAGACCTCACTTTCAGCATTGGTTATTATAATTTTCAGTACATATATTACTGTGATTGGACATTTGCTTGTGGCCCCAATAAACAGAGCCCTTTGAGGCTTAGGGTCTCATTCATCCCTAAGAACCTAAATCAATGCAGAGCCTAGAGATACCACACTCAAATGAAGATCAGACCAGCACCTAACATTTGCAGGTCCCAGGTCAAGAATTCAAACAGAGGTCCAAATAGCAGGTATCTCAACTACTAGAAAGTTACAAGTCAAGCCAGCCCCCTGTTAAATAAAATATGCTCTTCTTCCTACCTTGAAATATATACCCTCAACATTCTGGAAGGTCAGGTTCAAGTGTAGACTTCTAGGACTACTCAGAGATCAGCACTAGAACTGGGAGACTGAGGGAAAATAGACTCTTGACCAAGCCCCCAGCACACCTCCTTCCCTGAATCAGTTATTATTTGCAGTTTGAGGGCCCTCCCATGAGCACAAGTGGTTGTTCAAACACCATCTACATGATCCCCAAACAACCACTCTTTGACCACCCTTCAACCTGAGGAGTTTACCTCTTGATGCAGTGAGCCCAAGGAAGACAGACCTGGCAAAGAGGCCTAGGCAGGATCTGGAAGCAGGCTCTGAGTTATTTGAGCAGAAAAAATTGGGTTCAGTGTATCCATGGAGAGCTGAAAAAGAGGCAGAATGAGGCCCTCCGAAGCTTGGAACTCAGGGCAAGCATCCTCCTTCTGCAAATCTAAGGGAATTTCTGCTTAAGACTCGTTTCAAGTATCATCATCTCCTCTAAGAAGCTTACCCAGATTCTCCAAGCTAGGAACTGTCCCTCCCTATTTTCAAAGTGCCTTCCTTGTGTTGTGGGTATATCAAACTCTGCATTTAGCCCAGTGTATTATGTAAAATTATCTTTTCCTAGGTCTCAAGAAGCAAACATGGACTATATTCATCACTGTGGACCCCAGGCATCCACCACAGAGTATGGCATAGGGCAAGACCTTAGCCAATGCCTAAAGAGTTGTAAATTCATGAAACAGATGACAACAGAAGGAGAGGATACCCACCAGACCCAGACACCAACTTCCTTTACCTCTCCAGCCTAAGAGTTTTACAGGAGACCTTTTGAAGGCAAAATAGCAATTAAAATTTTCAACTGAAGTAAACTCTAGTCCTACCTATATACAACTTGTGATTTATTACAAACACATTTCCATGGGGAAACTGGACTATTTCATTTTAGTTCAATAAAGTGACCCTCTAAAAAATAAAATGACACTCTGAGGTGCTCTTAAGAAGAACCTGAACCATAAGTGCATGGGGTAATCTCTGAACAAGCCATACAAACAACACTTCTCATCAACAGGATGTGAACTGAACTACTTCTAAATAAGTGAGAAGGGCTCTTTCGCTTACTGACATCCTTTATTCCAAAGAGCAATCCAAGAATTTGCTGATAGAACCACCTAGGAGAAAGCATTTCCCTCCAGTAGTAAATGCCTCCACTAAATCTCTGGATGATGACAGAAGCAATTTGCAGATGAGATTAGAGTAACTCTCCTATGGTAGTATGCTTTTTGATTCATGTAGTAGTGACTGAATCCTTGGTCTGCTGGATTTTTTTTTTTCATCCTCTGACGATTCACCCAGAGATGTTCTGAAGTTGTGCAATAGGCAGATTGTAATCGCCTGCACCCAGGGAGCGGCAGAGGAGTGAGTGAAGTAAGTGAGTCACAGACCACAACAAAGCCCTTCCTGGCATGTCAGGCTCACTTGGCAAGCCCAGAGGATGTAAAATTGACAGTAAGACAAGGAGCATCTTTGTTATTTGTCAACAAATTGTGGTGGCCATTGCAGAGACTTGGCAACCTGACATGGGGAAGCCTTGAGGGAAAGAATGGGGGAGCAACTAAATAAGATGGTGGAAAACCCCATTCTCTGCATGACCAACTCTTAGACAAGTGTGTCAACAAGGATTTTTTTTTTTTTACCCCAATGACCTATTTATTATGTTCAAGGAAATAAGAGGGTATTCGTTTAGTGACAGTGGGACCCTTAAATAGATACGAATAATCAACTGACCTTGAAATAAAAAGACTTTAACATCTGGCTCTATTAACTATCAGCTGTGTGACTTTGGGCAAGTCATGTGATATCTGAGCACCTGGTTCCATTTGTCTATAAAATGGGAGTGATATCTATCCTGCCCAACTGAGGGAGTTGTCTTCACTATCACATAAGATAATGGAAGTAAAACAGTTTGTTAACTACAAAGTTTAGTACAAATAACCTTTTTAGGGAGGAGCCAAGATGGTGGAACAACATGGAAGTTTTTTATGTGTCTCGCATCCATGAAATAAAGCCAGACCAACACTAAACCATCCTCAACACCTAGAAAACTAACTGGAGGATTAACACAACAATATGCACAACCTGAACCACAGAATTCAGCAGGAATTCACCCCAAAAGAAAGAGCATGAAGAAACGACAGCCAGGGATTTAACCAACACAGATACAAGCAAGATGTCTGAATCAGAATTTAGAATCACGATAATAAGAATACTAGCTGGAGTCGAAAATAGATTAGAATCCCTTTCTGCAGAGATAAAAGAAGTAAAAAATAGCCAGAATGAAATTAAAAATACTATAACTGAGCTGCAATCACAGATGGATGCAGCGGCGTCAAGGATGGATGAGGCAGAACAGAAAATCAGCGATATAGAGGACAAACTCATAGAGAATAATGAAGCAGAAAAAAAGAGGAAGATTAAGGCAAAGGAGCACGATTTAAGAATTAGAGAAATCAGTGATTCATTAAAAAGGAACAACATCAGAATCATAGGGGTCCCAGAAGAGGAAGAGAGAGAAACAGGGGTAAAAGGGTTATGTGAGCAAATCATAGCAGAAAACTTTCCTAACCTGGGGAAAGACACAGACATCAAAATCCAGGAAGCACAGAGGACTCCCGTTAGATTCAACAAAAACCAACCATCAACAAGGCATATCATAGTCAAATTCAAAAAATACTCAGGCAAGGAGAGAATCATGAAAGCAGCAAGGGAAAAAAAGTCCTTGACCTACAAGGGAAGACAGATCAGGTTTGCAGCAGACCTATCCACAGAAACTTGGCAGGCCAGAGAGGAGTGGCAGGATATATTCAGTGTCCTGAATCAGAAAAATATGCAGCCAAGAATTCTTTATCCAGCAAGGCTGTCATTCAAAATAGAAGGAGAGATGAAAAGTTTCCCAGACAAACAAAAATTAAAGGAGTTTGTGACCACTGAAACAGCCCTGCAAGAAATTTTAAGGGGGACTCTCTGAGGGGAGAAAAGATGAAAATATATATATATATATATACACACACATACATACACATACACATATACATATACATAAACACACACATACCAAAAGCAACAAAGATTAGAAAGGACCAGAGAACACCATCAGAAACTCCAACTCTATAAGCATCATAATGGCAATAAATTCATATCTTTCAGTACTCACTCTAAACGTCAATGGACTCAATATTCCAATCGAAAGACACAGGGTAACAGAATGGAAAAGAAAACATCTATATGCTGTTTACAAGAGACCCACTTTAGACCTAAAGACACCTTCAGATTAAAAATAAGGGGATAGAGAACCATCTATCATGCTAATGGTCAACAAAAGAAAGCCAGAGTAGCCATACTTATATCAGACAATCTAGACTTTAAAATAAAGACTGTATCAAGAGATGCAGAAGGACATTATATCATAATCAAGGGGTCTATCCACCAAGAAGACCTAACAATTGTAAACATTTATGCACCAAATGTGAGAGCACCCAAATATATAAATCAATTAATCACAAACATAAAGAAACTCATCGATAGCAATACCATAATAGGAGACTTCAACACCCCACTCACAGCAATAGACAGATCATCTAATCAAAAAATCAACAAGGAAACAGTGTCTTTGAATGACACACTGGACCAGATGGACTTAACAGACATATTCAGAACATTTCATCCTAAAGCAGCAGAATATACATTCTTCTCCAGTGCATATGGAACGTTCTCCAGAAGAGACCATATACTGGGACACAAATCAGCCCTAAGTAAGTACAAAAAGATCAAGATCATACCGTGCATATTTTCAGACCACAACACTATGAAACTCAAAATCAACCACAAGAAAAAATTTGGAGAGTAACAAATACTTGGAGACTAAAGAACATCCTACTAAAGAATGAATGGGCTAACCAAGCAGTTAAAGAGGAAATTAAAAAGTAAATGGAAGTCAATGGAAATGATAACACCACAGCCCAAAACCTCTGGGACACAGCAAAGGTGGTCATAAAAGGAAAAGTATATAGCAATCCAGGCTTTCCTAAAGAAGGAAGAAAGATCTCAGATACACAACCTAACCTTATACCTTAAGGAGCTAGAAAAATAACAGCTAGTAAAACCCAAAACCAGCAGAAGACAGGAAATAATAAAACATTAGAATTTAAATTTTAATTATAATAATTTAATTATAATAAATTAATTTATAATAAATAATATAAATGTATTTATATAAATATATTTATATAAATATAAATAATTTATAATAAATATAATTTAATTATAATAAAAAATTAGAACAGAAATTAATGTTATCAAAACCAAAAAAAACACAGTAGAACAAACCAATGAAACCAGAAGTTGGTTCTTTGAAAGAATTAACAAAATTGATAAACCACTAGCCAGTTTGATCAAAAAGAAAAAGGAAAGGACTCAAATAAATAAAATCAAGAGTGAAAGAGATCACAACCAACTCAGCAGAAATAAAAACAAGAGAATATTATCAGCAATTATATGCCAATAAAATGGGCAATTTGGAAGAAATGGACAAATTGCTAGAAACATATACACTACCAAAACTGAAACAGGAAGAAATAGAAAATTTGAACAGGACTATAACCAGCAACGAAATCAAATTAGTAATCAAAAATCGGCCAAAAAAACAAGAGTCCAGGGCCAGATAGCTTTCGAGGGGAATTCTACCAAACATTTAAGGAAGAGTTAACACCTATTCTCTTGAAGGTGTTCCAAAAAAAAGAAATGGAAGGAAAACTTCCAAACTCTTTCTATGAAGCCAGCATTACCTTGATTCCAAAACCAGACAGAGACCCCACTAAAAAGAAGAACTACAGACCAATTTCCCTGATGAACATGGATGCAAAAATCCTCAACAAGATATTAGCCAACTAGCTCCAACAATACATTAAAAAAATTATTCACCATGACCAAGTGGGATTTATACCTGGGATGCAGGGCTAGTTCAATATCCACAAAACAACGTGATTCATCACATCAGTAAAAGAAAGGACAAGAACTATATGATCCTCTCAATAGATGTGGAGAAAACATTTGACAAAATACAGCATCCTTTCTTGATAAAAACCCTCAAGAATGTAGGGATAGAAGGAACATACCTCGAGATCATAAAAGCCATATACGAACGACCCAATGCTAATATCATCCTCAATAGGGAAAAACTGAGAGCTTTTCCCCTAAGGTCAGCAACAAGACAGGGATGTCCACTCCCGCCACTGTTATTCAATACAGTATGGAGTCTTAGCCTCTGCAATCAGACAACACAAAAAAATGAAAGTCATCCAAATTGGCCAGGAGGAAGTCAAACTTTCACTCTTCACAGATGACATGATACTCTATACGGAAAACCCAAAAGATTCCACCAAAAAACTGCTAGAATTGATTCATGCATTCAGCAAAGTTGCAGGATATAAAATCAATGCACAGAAATCAGTTGCATTCCTATACACCAACAATGAAGCAACAGAAAGAGAAATCAAAGAATCGATCCCATTTACAATTGCACCAAAAACCATAAAATACCTAGGAATAAATCTAACCAAAGAGGTAAAAAATCTATACACTGAAAACTATAGAAACCTTATGAAAGAAATTGAAGAAGACGCAAAAAAATGGAAAAAGATTTCATGCTCCTGGATAGGAAGAACAAATATTGTTAAAATGTCAATACTACTCAAAGCAAACTACACATTCAATGCAATCCTTATCAAAATAACACCAGCATTCTTCACAGAGCTAGAACAAATAATCCTAAAATTTGTATGGAACCAGAAAAGACCTAGAATAGCCAAAGTGATCTTAAAAAAGAAAAACAAAGCAGGAGGCATCACAATCCCAGACTTCAAGCTATACTACAAAGCTGTAGTCATCAAGACAGTATGGTACTGGCACAAGAACAGACACTCAGATCAATGGAACAGAATAGAGAACCCAGAAATGAACCCACAAACGTATGGCCAACTAATCTTTGACAAAGCAGGAAAGAATATCCAATGGAATAAAGACAATCTCTTCAGCAAGTGGTGCTGGGAAAACTGGACAGTGACATGCAGAAAAATGAACCTGGACCACTTTTTTTTACATCATACACAAACATAAACTCAAAATGGATGAAAGACCCCAATGTAAGGGAGGAAGCCATCAAAATCCTCGAGGAGAAAGGAGGCAAAAACCTCTTTGATCTTGGCCACAGCAACTTCTTACTCAACACGTCTCCAGAGACAAGGGAAACAAAAGCAAAAATGAACTACTGGGACCTCATCAAAATAAAAAGCTTCTGCATAACGAGACAATCGGCAAAACTAAAAGGCAACTGACAGAATGGGAGAAGATATTTGCAAACGACATATCAGATAAAGGGTTAGTATCCAAAATCTATAAAGAACTTATCAAACTCAATACCCAAAAAACAAATAATCCAGTGAAGAAATGGGCAAAAGACATGAATAGACACTTCTCCAAAGAAGACATCCAGATGGCCAACCGACACATGAAAATATGCTCCACATCACTCATCATCAGGGAAATACACATCAAAACCACAATGAGATACCACCTTACACCTGTCAGAATGGCTAACATTAGCAACTCAGGCAACAACAGATGTTTGCAAGGATGCAGAGAAAGAGGATCTCTTTTGCATTGTTGTTGGGAATGCAAGCTGGTGCAGCCACTCTGGAAAACAGGATGGAGACTCCTCAAAAAACTAAAACAGAAATACCCTACGACCCAGCAATTGCACTACTAGGCATTTATCCAAGGGATACAGGTATGCTGTTTCGAAGGGACACCTGCACCCCCATGTTTATAGCAGCACTATCAACAATAGCCAAAGTATGGAAAGAGCCCAAATATCCATTGATGGATGAATGGATAAAGAAGGTATGGGGTGTGTGTGTGTGTATGTGTGTGTGTGTGTGCGTGTGTGTGTGTATATATATATATACATATATATATATATACATATATATACACATATATATGTGTATATATATATATATACGTATATATATATATACATATATATATACATATATATGTGTATATATATATATATATAAAATAGAGTATTATTTGGCAATCAAAAAGAATGAAATCTTACCATTTGCAACTACGTGGATGGAACTGGAGGGTATTATGCTAAGTGAAATTAGTCAGAGAAAGACAAAAATCATATGACCTCACTCATATGAGGACTTTAAGACATAAAACAGATGAACATAAGGGAAGGGAAACAAAAATAATATAAAAACAGGGAGGGAGACAAAACAGAAGAGACTCATAAATATGGAGAACTGAGGGTTACTGGAGAGGTTGTGGGAGGGGGAATGGGCTAAATGAGTAAGGAACACTAAGGAATCTACTCCTGAAATCATTGTTGCACTATATGCTAACTAATTTGGATGTAAATTTTAAAAAATAAAAAATAAAATTTTAAAAAGTAACCTTTTTATCATCATTATGTATAAAAGATGTTATACAAAAATCAAATCCAAAGAGACTAGACAGAAGCTGACTTGACTGTATTAGGTTTGCAGAAAAAAATGCATTTATAAACTAACGCAGAGCCATCAGAATATTCACTGGTGGCCATACATTATATTTCTAAAACAAAAAAGATTATGGAAAAATGTCACTTATAGCCTCCCACAAGGGACTTAGCGCTAGCCCATCTGTGCAGTTTCACTCCTATGATGTAACTAAACCTTAGGTTCCAATTTTCTTTCAGTCAATATTTACTGAACACCTACTACAAGCCAAATACTTTGCTGGTCACTAGGCATACAAATATAACCAAGATAGCCATGTTTCCTGTTCATGATGCAATGGGGGAGAGAGACAAGTAAAGCATCCAGAGTACTACACGTTACAGGTACTTGTATGCAAGGTATGGAGAATGGGAACAGAAGATAGAAACAGCTATTTCTGCTGTGTAATCAGGAAAGCTTCAGAGAGAGATGATTCTTAAACCAAGTCTTAAAAGAGAAACTGGCTATGGGACGCCTGGGTGGCTTAGTTGATTAAGTGTCCAACTTCAGCTCAGGTCATCATCTCACAGTTCATGAGTTTGAGCCCTGCTTTGGGCTCTGTGCTGACTAAGCAACTTAGTATTCTGTGTCTCCCTCTCTCTCTGCCCCTCCCCCACTCACACTGTGTCTCAGTCTCCCTCTCAAAAATAAATAAACGTTAAAAAAGAAGCTAGCCAGGGGTGCCTGGGTGGCTCAGTCGGTTGAACATCTGACTTCAGCTCAGGTCGTGATCTCATGGTTTGTGAGTTCGAGCCCCACATCAGGCTCTGTGCTGACAGCACAGAGTCTGAAATCTGCTTCAGATTCTGTCTCCCTCTCTGTCTGCCTCTCCCCCACTGGTGCTCTCTCAAAAATAAACGTTAAAAAAAATTAAAAAATATTAAAAAAAAATAAGCTAGCTAAGTGAAATAAGTCAGAGAAAAAGACAAATACCATATGATTTCACACATATGTAGAATTTAAGAAATAAAACAAGAAAAGGAAAATAGAAAGAAACAAACCAAGAAACAGACTCTTAACTATATACAAACAAGAGAACAAACTGATGGTTACCAGGGGGTTACCAGAGAGATTAAAATAGGTGATGGGGATTAAGGAGGGCACTTATAGTGATGAGCACTGGGTGGTTAAAGTAAAAACATAAATAATAGTAATAAATAGAAATAGAAAAAGAAAAAAGAGAAACAGAAGTTGGCATTTACCAGAGAGCTGGCAGCTGGGATGAATACCCAGAGAGGAAGCTGTGAGATCAAAGGCTTGAGTTTTCTTGGGAGAATGGGAAAATCATCGGACTATGAGAGGGAAGGGGACAGTAGTAGAGAAAGGTAAAGGGACAGGCAAGGATCATATCATGAAAGCCCCAATACGGAAGCTGACATTTATCCTGTAGGCAATGGGGATTCAAGAAACATTTTATGAACAAATCAGGAGACTACAGATGCTGGCGAGGATGTGGAGAAACGGGGGTTTCTTGCACTGTTGGTGGGAATGTAAACTGGTGCAGCCACTCTGAAAAACAGTGTGGAGGTTCCTCAAAAAATCAAAAATAGATCTACCCTATGACCCAGCAATAGAACTGCTAGGAATTTACCCAAGGGATACAGGAGTGCAGATGCGTAGGGGCACTTGTACCCCAATGTTTATAGCAGCACTTTCAACAATAGCCAAATTATGGAAAGAGCCTAAATGTCCATCAACGGATGAATGGATAAAGAAATTGTGGTCTATATACACAATGGAGTACTACATGGCAATGAGAAAGAATGAAATATGGCCTTTTGTAGCAACGTGGATGGAACTGGAGAGTGTGATGCTAAGTGAAATAAGTCATACAGAGAAAAACGGATACCATATGTTTTTACTCTTATGTGGATCCTGAGAAACTTAACAGAAGACCATGGGGGAGGGGAAGGGGGAAAAAAAAAGTTAGAGAGGGAGGGAGGCAAACCATAAGAGACTCTTAAAAACTGAGAATAAACTGAGGGTTGATGGAGGGTGGGAGGGAGGAGAAAGTGGGTGATGGGCATTGAGGAGGGCACCTGTTGGGATGAGCACTGGGTGTTGTATGGAAACCAATTTGACAATAAATTTCATATTAAAAAAATAAATAGGGGCGGCTGGGTGGCTCAGTCGGTTAAGCGGCCCACTTCGGCTCAGGTCATGATCTCTCAGTCTGTGAGTTCGAGCCCCGCGTCGGGCTCTGTGCTGACAGCTCGAAGCCTGGAGCCTGTTTCAGATTCTGTGTCTCCTTCTCTCTGACCCTCCCCCATTCATGCTCTGTCTCTCTGTGTCTCAAAACAAATAAACTTTAAAAAAAAATTTTTTTTTAATAAATAAATAAAAGAAACTGAAAAAAAAGAAACATTTTTAACTTTGAAATGACATGATTACATTTTTATTTTATTTTTTTTTAACATTTATTTTTGAGACAGGGAGAGACAGAGCATGAACAGGGGAGGGTCAGAGAGAGGGAGACACAAAATCTGAAACAGGCTCCAGGCTCTGAGCTGTCAGCACAGAGCCCGACACAGGGCTCGAACTCACAGACTGAGAGATCATGACCTGAGCCGAAGTGGGCCACTTAACCGACTGAGCCACCCAGGCGCCCCTACATTTTAATTTTAGAAAAATTTCTGTTGTGTGTTTGGAATAATGGCATGGAAGGAGAAAAGCCTAGAAGCTAGAAATCCAGTCAAAGATTTTCTAGGCTTTTCTCCCTCCATGCCACAAGACAACCCATTCCATCTTCAAAACATCTCTGTTCAGAGGAACCAAGATGGCGAAACAGCATGGAAGTTTTTTGTGTATCTCATGTCCATGAAATATAGCCAGACCAACACTAAACCATCCTACACACCTAGAAAACTGATTGGAAGACTAACACAACAATCTGCACAACCTGAACCACAGAATTCAGCAGGTACCTGGCACGGAGAGGTGAACTTAGGAAGAGAGAACCCAGTGGTGGGCAGGGAGCCACTTTTGCAGGCGGAGAGAGGATGGAGACGGGGGGGGGGGGAGGATACAGGAAAAGCACCCCTCCCCAAAACATCTCTGTTAAAAAGTCCTTTCTTGCTGAGCTAGAATCTTTCTTCCTGTAGCTTCCACATTAGTTCTTCCTCTTAGGGTCACACAAAGCTGGTTCATTTGAACATAAAAATGGCGTCCTCCCCCACGCTCTCTCAATCATGCTCATACTCTCTAAAGGAAACATATCAATCACTCTCTTCAATCAGTCCTTCTAGGGCATGATTTTGAGTCATTTCATCATCCCTGATAGCTCTTCCTTTGAACAGGGTTACATGATTTATTCTAAACCAGCATAGAGAAGACAGGTGCTTCAGCTTTTAGAGTAGCTGTGTAGAAATCATGTAGCACTAATCTGGAAATGCCTGTCTGGTCTCCATCTGTTTCCTCAGTCCAGCACCTCCACCCCATCTCTGACCTCTCAGTCTGTGCATCCATGCTTAGCTTTTCCTCGTGTGGGAAGATTCATCCAGGTTTCCTGCTGCTAATGCCTCTGGCTTTCTCCTACTCCATCCTGCACCTCCATTTTGGAAAGGTAGGAAGAGAACTAACATATATTGACTACCTACTACGGGCCATATCCTGAGAGAGGTGTGTTTTCATGTGACTCATCTCAGAAGTCTCATGGCCACACTCCAAGATAGTAATTTGCTCAAAGGAAAGAAATAATAGAGTAGGCATTCAAACCCAGGCCTTCCTAATTCCAAAAATCGCCCTCATTGAAATCCAGAGCTGTACTGTTGAACACAAGAGGCATTTGCCACATCACCTATTGTACATGTGAAATGTGGCTGTTTGAATTGACATGTGATGTGAAGGTAAAAATACACACCAGATTTTGAACGCTTAGTTAAAAAAAAGAATGCAAAGTATTTCATTAAAAGTTTCATGTTGACTACATGCTAAAATGATAACATTTTTGGTACATTCAGGTAAGTAAAATGTTAGTTTCACCTGTTTGGGTTTTTTTGTTGTTGTTTTTGTTTGTTTTTGAGAGAGAGAGAGAGAGAGAGAGAGAGAGCGAGCCAGAGCATGAGCAGGGGAGGGGCAGAGAGAGAGGGAGACACAGAATCCAAAACAGGCTCCAGACTCTGAGCTGTCAGCACAGAGCCCGACGTGGGGCTTGAACCCACGAACTGTGAGATCATGAACTGAGCTGAAGTTGGACGCTCAACTGACTGAGCCGCCCAAGCACCCGTTTTGTTTTGTTTTGTTTTGTTTTGTTTTAATGTGGCTACTGGAAATTTTTAAGTTATGTTTGTGGCTTGCATTGTATTTCTTTTGCATTTCACTGATCTAGAACACTAGAATGAAAAGTCCCAACTCTTTGGAAATTATCCTAGAATAAGAGCACATAATTGAAGGAGTAGCCATTTAATTAGTCTGGTATCAGGATTAGAAGTTCTTACCACTAACAAAATCTAAGTTTTGCCTTTCTGTATTCTGTTGTTGTTTTATGTTTTCTTTTATTTTTCAAACTTCCCAAAGGCTTGGCATGAGTGTAGTTTTATAAATAAATGAAATAAACTCATATCTCTTGCGTCCATAGGTACATGTATCTTTTCATCTAACTAATGTGTTATAACATGTCACAATATTCCATGTAACTTACTACATCCTAATAACACCATGTATGTTCAAATTGGGAATATTCTTAGCAGGGATGATTGAAGCTTTGGAGAAATAATCCTATATATGATATATTTTGTGTTCTTCTGAGTTATTTGGATGCTTTGTAACCTTATCATTGCTGTCATTACATTGCCTTAACCCTCTGGTAAAGAGAGCTTTGACTTAAAAACTCAAAATCTAGATGAAGGAAAATTAAAGGATAGGAAACCACCTGCTTGATGATTATCACATTTATTATCTAGAGTAAACCTCTTCATGGTGACTTGACAAACCATCAGGTTCTCTGTGAAACCCATATCACCAACCAAAACCTGCAAGGATGAAATGCAACAAATGCCAGTCATGGGAGCCTGCCTATAGCTGCCAGTGCAAGGCTTTGATACGAGAGAAACACAGAATAATCTATTAGGATGTCAACATATAATACTAATTATCATAATAATGACTTACATTTACAATTACTTTAGAGTGTAAACAAAAAATGCTTTCACTTCCATAAACTCATTTAACTTCCAATTTACAGATTTGGAAGCTGAGATGTTAAATCTTGTAGAACCAGCCCAGCAACACAGGCTGCCTGCCTCTGATTATGTTAGTTGGGACTTTTTCAACTGCGAAGCTTTAACATTAAAAGTAAGTTTTTGACTTTGTAACAGAAAAGTCAAGAAATGGTGCCAGATTCAAAGAAGCTTGATCAGGTCAATGATATGGCCAAGAACCTGACTTTTCCCCCTCTTTTCCCTCTGCCTTGTGCCAGGTCCACTTTACCCTAAACCACCCCCCATCATAGTTGCCAGACAGATGTCTATAATTCTAAAAGTCTTGTGTTTCTTCATCCATAACCAGCAAGGAAGTTTTTGCCCCAAAGCCCCTGGAAAAATCCCTAGATTCACCCTGAATAGTTATTCACTGAATAACTTAGGTTATATATCTCCCCAAACCAATCATAGAGGCCAAGGGAAGAGATTCAGGCAGCTTCTATGGAACTATATGAAACCCTGTGGGAAACCAGGAGCCCTTGAGAAGGAATAAGGGGACAACAGAAGCTGAAGAGGCAAATCAACAAACGCCCACTACCCTGGTCTAGGGCTTTTCTCATTAATGCGCACTGGTAAGGAAGATAAAGTGGACAGTAAAGACAGATGTCCTGATATATTTTGTAGCATTGGAGATGAATTGGAGAGTCTATGGATATATGGGGATTTTCCTATTAGGTGTGTTAAGCTGAGTAGGCTAAAAGTTACTTAAAAGATTTGCTTCCTAAAGCACTTACTTACCCTGCATTCCTGAAGCAAAAGGAGACCAAAAGACACATGTCAACACTAAAACTTGTCTAACAATTGTGTAGGAGACAATGCTCTCTCCCTTGCTCCCTATGCATAATCAGAGCTAGGCGATGGTAGTATCGTAACTACAGACCACACCAATAACAGGCTGACTACTGCCTGGTACTAGAATCAAATGTCCTACACATTCAGTTAATACTCAAAACCAACCCTATGAAGTAGGTACTAATTAGCATCCCTCATTTCACAGATGAGGAAACTGAAAATCAGAGAAGTTAAATGATTTATTCAAGTGTACTCTGGATAGAAATTCAGCTCCAGCTCCATTTCAGAGTCTATGCTCTTAAATATTGTGCTATTCTGTCTTAGGTAGACAGTGACAAATGTTGCTTCTCTCTGGCTCTCTTGGAGACTTGTGTCATTTGCAGGCAGGTTCTTGAAAATCAAAACACTTCTTTCATCACAATGCAGCTCTTATTTTAAAAAGGGGGGGGGGGGGGGTGTCCAAAGAACCACTAGAATCTTTCTTCAGATTTTCATTGTTTTGAGACTTTCAAGAAAGTAGCAGGGTTCTGGGGTCCCACAGACCTGTATTTGAATCCTGACTTTGCTACTTACCAGCTGTTTAACGAGACAGTTAACACTTGTGAGCCTCACCTTCTTTATCTGTAAGCTGTAGCTGTTACCTGCCCTCTGGATTGCCTGAGACATAAACAGGGTCACAGGCTGGTTCATAGAAAATGTGCAGTAATTATTAGCTGTTTTTCCCTCCTCTCCCATGAAGAATAGGAAGCTCAGAATGCATTTGCAATGTCTTCTTTTTCAAAATATATTCCTTCCCAGAATTCTAGGTAAACATATACACCAAATAGGACAATTTTATTTAAAATTCTTCACTCTTACTTACTGACATCTTAAAAATCTTTCCAATTGCCAGAATGGTGGAGAAAAAAAATAAGAAAACTTGTTTTTTCACTGAACCCCTGGGGCTTGTTTTTAAAATGGATTCACATGCTGTTTTGTGGAAATGGGAGTATAGCCCATTTAAAGGGGGTCTTTCAGAGTGAGAGGAAAGGCCAGGGGCCAACTCAGGCCTTAATGAGTTAGCTTAAGTATGTAAGCTAATTAGTAAATTCAAGTTTCCAGGGCAAGGAGCTAAGCTAAAGAGAGGTAGCCAGGTGGTTTAAAAATGCCTCTGGAAAAAGCACATCATTGGGAAATCATGCTGTTGATAGACCTTAATCACTTTCTCTTCCAGTTTCTGCCAAATTTTGGATAATAGAAGATAATTTCATTTTGTTATATTTTGGTTGGCTATGTTTCCCCTGAGCTAAGATGTGGAAAGAAACTGGGCAGATAGTTAGTCAGATCTGTGAGTGTTAATAACTAGGGAAGCCCATGGATGTCGAAGAAGAAAACACTTCCATAGAATAAAAGTTTGGTGCATGTGGTTACCCCTTGCTTGAGTTGACACCACAGCCCACTTGGTGGCAGCTTCCCCAAATTGCAGGCAGAGTAATTGATAGGGAACGACCAGAGCTTCCCAGAAAGTAGGAGCATCACAGCAAGCCCTCAGGAAGTATATCAGAAGAATTGAGTTCATGCGTCTGTGTTCTAAACGCTGAGTGGTATATGTGGATGAAGTTGGGTCCTTGTGGAGGGCCTTGATGCAGTGCCAACATGAAAATGCATATGCAACAAGGACAGAACTGAAGAGCGGTTTAGAAACTAACTTTCTTCTGGAGAATTTATTAAGTGGGAAATGTGCAATTAGAAATCTTAATATGAGAGAAGAGGCTAGTAAAAGCATGCCCGTTTTGGAATTCAGTTACTAAAGTGAACCATACAAAATTGCCATTTCATAGGTTAAAAATGGTTCAGGGGCACCTGGGTGGCTCAGTCAGTTAGCGTCCTGCTCCTGTTACTAGCTCAGGTCACAATCTCACAGTGGTGAGATCAAGCCCCGAGTCAGACTCTGCGGTGAGCAAGGAACATGCTTGGAATTCTTTCTCTCTCTCCCTCCTTCTCTCTCTCTCTCTCTCTCTCTCTCTCTCTCTCTCTCTCTCTCCCTCCCTCCCTCCTACCCCCCACTCTCAAAATAAATAAATAAATATTTTAAATGGTTCAAAATTGGCAATTTCCTGTGGCCTGATCAAATGCCATTTAGGCATTTTATAAAAAGGGAGGATGATACGGACACTGATTGACACTTCGTAACCACTATTATGTGGAACCATGCTAAGTGAAAAAAAATACACATGCACATACATATAACACATATATATGCTATCTCATTTAATTTAATGATTATCACAACTCTGTAAGAGTAGTTTATTATTTTCATTTTCAGAAGAGAAAGCTAAGGAGCAGAGGAAGAGAAATAACTTGCCCAAGGCCATACAGAGTTGGGATGCAGACAAGCTCTGGGACCATGTTGACAAAAACTAATGGTCAATTCTCAGTAGTAATGGACACAGCAGATCACTCCCTCCTCGTTGAAATAGTTTCTTCCTTTGGTCTCTCTTTGCTATCTCCTATCTTACCAGCCACATACTGGCTGGAATCTCATCTTCCCAACCTGTAAACATGCAATGGGTCCAGAGCTTCCGCCTCAGACCCACTCTCTTCTTTATACACTCACTTCCTAGATTATTGTATTCTGTCCTTGAGTTTTTAAATACCAGCTAATTACTGATGATTCTCAATTTTTTAAAGATTTTTTAAATGTTTTTTATTTATTTTGAGAGAGAGAGAAAGAGCGTGACAGGGAGGGTTAAGGAGAGTAGGAGAGAGAGAATTGAGCACTGACAGTGCAGAGCCTGATGCGGGGCTCGATCTCACAAACCATGAGATCATGACTTGTGCTGAAATCAAGAGTCAGACGCTTAACCGACTGAGCCACCCAGGTGCCCCTGATGATTCCAAAATGTATATCTCCAGGTCCAACCTCTCCTCTGAACTCCAGACTAGCACACCTAACCAAGTACTTGCCTCCTTCACTTGGAAATTCAATAAGCAACCTGAACCTACTATGTCGAGTATTGAACCCTGATCTCTACACCCACCCCCCCAAAAACACTAATCCTTCATGTGCCTTCTTAATCTTAGAAAATAGCAGTTCTATGCCTTCCTGCATAAAGACCAAAATAATCGGAGAGGAGGTATTTTTTACTTCCTCTACTTATCTCACAGCTCACATCTCATCCATCAGCAGATCCTGAAGTTCCTCCCTTCAGATTATATGCTGAATTGGAACACATCTCATGATCCCACTATACACTGGCCCAAGCCATCATCATCTCTCACTGAACTTTTACAAAAGCCCCCTAACTGGTCTCTGTTTCCACCTTCATCACTCTATAGTCTGATCTCTCTCTCTCTGCATTGTAGTCAATGTGACCTTTGTAAAACATAAACTAGGTCATGCCATTCGTCATTCAAAACCCTTCAATGACTTCTTATTGTACTCGGAAAAACATACTCCAAAGTTTTCTCCATGCGTTGAAATGCCCCATAGGACCTGACCCCTCACTACTTTTCTAATCTCCTCCGTGATGGATGAAAATTGGCCACTTGTCATTGAGAAGGTAGAATCTATTGTCCCTCCCCTTGAATCAGAGTACATTAAGACAAAGAGCATAATGGAAGTGACCCTATATCAGTTCCAGGCCCAGTCTTTATGAGGACTAGTAGCTTTGACTGCCTGCAAGGCATCTGAAAGTCCTGAGCCACCATGTTAGAAGTTCATTGCCCTCAGGCCACCATGCTGTTGGAAACCCAGACAATATGATAGCAGCAAGGCTCTGGGTAGGCACTCTAGTCAACACCTGCAACTGAGATCCTGGGAAACAACATCAACTGCAGCTATGTAAGCAAGCCATCTTGTTCTCCCAGCCCAGTCAAGCCTTCATATGTTTTCATCCCCAAATGCTATTTGAGTGTAACCACATGAGCGACTCTAAGGAAAAAACACCCAGTCAACCTACAGAATGATCACAGATAGTAACGATTGTTTTAGCCCACCATGGTATAGTTTGCTGCACAGCCATAGCTACCGGGAACATACTTTCCTACCATTCTCTCCCTTGCTCTCTCCACTCCAGTCACACAGACCTACTTACTATTCTTCTGACATGCCAAACACATTACTACCTGCGGTTCTTCACACCTGCTTTCCCTGTATGTGGCATGTACTTCCTCTGGATATCCACATGGATTTAAAGCTCTGCTCAAACATCAGAGAGAGCTTCCCTGATTAATTTATTTAAAATAGCACCCCATTGCTGTCTCTTACCAAGCTTTGTTTTTCTTCTAAGCATTTACCACCACCTAACATATTTTAGACTCATTTATTATTTGTCTCCTACTAACAAAATGAAAAATTTGCAAGAACAGTGAGACTGCCAGTTTTCACTTGTAGCTCTTTCTTTCACTGCCTGGAGCACTTCCTGGTATATCCTAGGTATTTAATATACATTGGTTAAATGAATAAGTGATATTCCATAGGCCAAGCACCTCCTCTGCATTACACTAGTATGCAGAGGACAGAACAGAAGAAAAGAAAAAAATGTAGGGTCAGGGAGGAGACAAAGAGGCAATCACGTAAAGAAGGTCTATTTCTAGGGCGCCTGGGTGCTCAATCGGTCGGGCAACCGACTTCGGCTCAGGTCATAATCTCGCAGTCCGTGAGTTTGAGCCCTGCGTTGGGCTCTGTGCTGACAGCTTGGAGCCTAGAGCCTGCTCAGATCCTGTGTCTCCCTCTCTCTCTGCCCCTCACCCACTCACACTCTGTCTCACTCTCCTTCAAAAATAAATAAACATTAAGAAGAAGGAGGAGGAGGTCTACTTCTTTGCAAATTCTGATCCAGATGTTCCTCTTTCTTTTGGGCCTTTGCTACTGGGGCTATTATAAATTTCTGTCCATTGCCTCAGTCAACCTGAGGTGAAAATGTCACTATGCATAAACATGAGTTGCTACCTGCATATAAGACAGTCCAAATTCAAATGCATGTTTGCTATATATTCACAGAGACAAATATAGATTCCTAGCAGGTGTTGGAGGCCTAGGCAATTTGTGGGAAAGACTGAGAAAAGTTCAGTATCAGGGTCTGTCTCCAATGAGACCTCCACAAAAGATGATACTGTAATACTTTTTTTAAAAAGTACAGTTCTGAGGTCTCCTGTGTTCAAACCCTGACGTTGCTCCTTATAGCTATTTGACCTTTAACAAACAATCCTTGTGAGCCTCACCTTCTTCATCTGTAAAACACATCCCATGTGGCCTACAAGATAAAAGCACGGGTTTTATAGTTACACTGACCACAGTTTCAGTCTTGCCCAAACTCTTCCTTAACCACTCAATTTCTTAGTTTTCTCTTAGGTGAAATGGGAACAAGACATTTTCAGAAAGCTAGCATGAGGATCATACGAGATCAGAAATGTAACATAATGGTAGCTAGCACTTATGGAACATTTAGTTACCATTATTATTACATTCCTGATCTCATAAAATCTTCTGTTCTAAACACCACCAATCTTGTTAGGTAGGTACTAATACTATCCCGTGCCCCAAATCACAGAGCTAACAAGTACAAATGGAGTGGGATTTGAACACAGGCAGACCTAACTCCAGAGCCAAGCCCTTAAACACTCCATTCTATCACTTCTCTGCATGCTTAGAGCACTATCTAGCACATAGTACACTCTTCAAAAAAAAATTACTATTTTAACTACTGCTAAGGCTATGTATCATCATCATGATCCTCATGAACAACATTCTCATTATCATGTTAATGTCTAGGCACTATTTTCTTGTCCATAGAAGAAAACTCCAGACTCCTGCCTCTGATAAGTCCAAAGTTGGCAGGATGTCCCTACCTGTTCAGTTATAAACCCAGAAACTGAGCAGAACTCCTCAGTGACCCTGAATATGAGCAGATGGGTAAAAGCAGAGCTGTTGCAGTGATATGTTGTCAGTGGGGCGTATTAGCTCCATAGAACCACTTGTGCACATCTCTTCCCAACTCTGTAATTACCTTGGTAGCTGGAAACTGGCCACGATGGGGATGCTCACATCACAAAAGTCAGCAAACACAAGAAATCAAGGCTTTGTTTTTCCCCACAGAGAGCTGGTCGTTAAACATTTGCCTGCACATCACTGCTTTGAAGTCAGATAGGCGTGAGTCTGAATCCTCATGCAATCAGGTGGGATCTCAAGAAAATTACTTAACTTCTCTGAGCCTTACTTTCCTCACATCTTCAACAGAAATGATAGCTCTCTACTGGATTGTTGTGAAATGTAAATAAATTACTATTTGTAAAATTCTTGGGAGAACATATGGCACTTAGTAGGTATTCCCTAAGTGACAGCAGTTATATTAGTTTTATTATTTGCATTGCATTAAATAAAAGTGGACAGCAAAGACCATGATATAAATAAGAATATACAAGTACCAGCTTAGCAGACATGTACTTCACCAGAGTTGGTCTCACCCTTCCCGAAACCATCCTCATCACATCCCAATTCAAGAGATCTGAACTTAAGTGCTTCCTACTCCCTGCTCAAGTAACGCGTTCTCATTTGGATCCATTTCTCACGTTACAAGCCCCTGCCCGCACCATTCAGTCAGGGTCAGGGTGAACCTTACCTAATTAGTGGCATAATCAAAACAAATATTGTTTCATTTCCCCATGACATGATTAATTCCCATATGCTTCAAGGTTGGGCCTGCTCTTGATGAGTAACCAGAGAGAAAAATCACAAAATCACCAACCATTTGAGCTGGAAAATAATTGTGGACTCCTCTTATCCACTTTGCAGATGGAGAGATTGAGTAGGTAGGTGACTTGCCCTCTAGAAATATGTGGCTCCACATCATAAATTTCTTGTAATTTGTAAGAGGCAAATGATGCAAAGGGGATAGTCAAAGGCTTAGTGACCCCTTCAACTCAATCACCAAGGCCTACCCAGCCACCCCTCTACTGACACTGCTGGGTTTCAGTATATCAAATTTCATACCACAGAAATTTAAAGGTTTAATGACATCATTTATTCTCCAGTAGAACCACTGCGTTTTACTGAATTCAACAGTTTCAGATCTAGAAGGACCAAGTCTACCGCCCAGCTCATTCTTTGAAAACTTTTTTTTTTTGTTTATTTATTTTTGAGCGAGACAGAGCATGAGCAGGGGAGAGGAAGAGACAGAGGGCGACACAGAGAATTCAAAGCAGCTCCAGGCTCTGAGCTGTTAGCACAGAGCTCGATGAGGGGCTTAAACCGTGAGATCATGACCTGAGCCGAAGTTGGCCACTTAACCGACTGAGCCACCCAGGGACCTCTCATTCTTTGAAAACTTTAAGAGCTATATAAATTGAAGGACACCCAACTGCTCTGAATGCTCATAGACTCTCAAGATGTCTAAGCCTTTTCATGCTGCAGCTCCTTAGAGACAATCATTTGTATTAGCATATTAGAGGCTCTAAAAAGCCCCACGGTTCAGACAACTTTTAAAATTATTAATCAGGTGTTTATTTTTAATTAGCCCAATGTTTTCCAAGTTTTTAATTGTTGTTACTATAGAACTTTTGTGCTGAATATCTATAAATCTCAGAGAATATTCAGTATAAGGCCAATTTGATAAAAGCTAATTTAGTCTATCCGTTCAAGTTTAGAAAAGAAACTCAGGTTCTAGATAAAGATCCAGCTCTTCCACCTCCCACTTCTTGCCATGGCCACTCCTTACTGACCCCTTGGTATGCAAATAGGATAGGTCTGGGCTGGGTGACTTCACTGAGGACCTACTCTAGCCAATCACTGAATGAACAAATGAGTGGATGAATGGGTAGATGATAAAAGAAGGGAATAGATGAGGTGAAAGAGTAAAAGAACAAATGAAGAACCAGAAAAATTAATGAGTAAGTACATAAGTAAATGAGAAGGCTGGCCCTCCATTGTGCCATGATTCAAGTAGTAATGGCTTCCCCCTAGCAAATGGCACCATACCTTGTTATCACTCACAGGCAATGCATAAGAACATACATACATATATATATATATACATATGTTCTTACATATATATATATATATATATATATATATATATATATATGTTCTTATGCAATGCCTGTGATATATGTGTATGTATGTATATATATCATATATGCCTTCCTGTTTTTCTTTCTACAGAGGGAGTATAAATTTTACCCTGACAATGGAGAGACAAAGAAGAATGTAAACAGGAGAGGAACATGGTCATATTTATGTTTTAGAAGTACCAGTCAAGGGGAAAGAGTTTGATGGGAGCTTCTTGTGTGACCCTCCCCAGTGGAACTGAGAGTAAGCCATTTATTAGTCTTTGCCTCTCCTTCATCTTACCAAAAGAAATCATCAGAACATCTTGAAAAGCAGTGACAATATTAGAACTATCTTAGCAGTGTGGAGTTTGCTTCCACTACCACTTTCACTAATTTCACCTCTTCCTGGCTTTGAAACCTAATAGAGGCGGTAATACTGGAGACATCCACCATTTGGCTTACTTTTCTAGGACTTTCAAATGTAGATGAGGACAGTACTGGAGAGCTCTTGGGAAGTAAACCCTGGGAGCATGATTTACTAAAACTGACTAACTACATCCCTGACTTATCCTTAATAGATGCTCAATACTGAATCTGAACAGTGAAAATTTTAAGACCATTTTATGACCCCCCAAAAAACTGCAGAAAATGGGGGGGGGGAGGGGAAGTTATGCTTACTAGTATATGATGTTAGCAACAGACTCAAGGTTGTCTGGTGCCCTGCACAGTGCCCGGCACATAAGAGGTACTCAACAAATAACAGTTGACTATTCGGCGCTGAGTTTATAAAGGAAGCAGGTTCATTCATGTACTTAGTAAGTGTATACTAAATGCCAACTATGTGCTAGCACGTGTTCTGGGTCCTGGGGATACTTCAGTGAGTAAACAAAGCCCCCACCTTCATGAAACTTTCATTTAAGTCAGGTGTGACAAAATTCCATAATGTTAGAGTCAGAAATTACCTTACAGATAATACAGTTCAACTCTTTCATTGTTTAGATATGGAAATTCAGATCCAGACAGGAGAAAGAAATTCCCCCCAAGATCACCAAACAAGTTAGTAGCCAAACTGAAATTTAAGCATCAATTTCCTGACCGTAAATACATTTAGTGCTTACCCACTCACAACAGTCTGCCTAGGTTAAGGTGGTTCCAGAATGTCTGACATCATGATCTTAAAGAGAAGTCATGGTACCATAAATCACTGTTAATTCATAAAGACATAAATAGTATAGTCCTGGCCCCAGTTTAGCATCTAAATATCCTTAAGAATCTCATGTCTTGGCCAATGTTTCCAGTTTACTAGAGTAAATTAATTACTACTACTTTAAGAAAACAAACTCAGTTAACCAGAGATCTGGGATTACCAAAATCAGCAAAAACAGACAGAAAGAGGACTGCCATTTTGTGTTCTTTTCAAAAAGGTGACCAGAAAATAGGAAGTGGATAAGGGCATGGGTTTTGGAATCAAACCATTTTGAATCCCAATCCTGCCTCCAAATAGCTATATAACCATAGGAAACTCACACTCACTAAGTAAACTTGCACTCAATTTCCCCACTTGTAAAATGAATTCTCACAGAACTTTTATATGAATTCTATGAAATAATATATGTAGAATATAATAAGGGCTAAAAAAGTGGTCATTCCTTATACCTCCCCACACCTCTTCTTTTGACTGCCAATTTCTCTACTTTAAGACTTGTCAGTGAACTAGAAAATGTTCAAACACTAGTTTTGTAAAACATAAAAATGTAATAGTCCTAAAAAGTCTGAGGAAAATGCCCCTAAACTCATGGCATACACAACAGGCCTGGAATTTAGATTCTTTCATTTGGTGGAGTTTTCATATTTTCAGCCTTTGGTCAGACTTAAATTCCAGGGGGACTACCTCGTCTGATACTTTGGCACCTTCCCTAGCCACAGTTGGAAGCCAGAAGTATAGAAATGAGTAAAATGGAAAAATAATGAAAAACAAGAGTCAATCAAATCTTTTCATTTTTTCTTATTCCTTTAGTAGGATTTAAAAAAAAAAGTCTTTCAGTCAAAGCTTGGGATCAAGTTTTAGCTCTGCAAAGCTTTTTCCCATGCTTTGATTTAGTAGGGGCTCCTCCTGCCCCACGCTGGCCACATTTTTGAAACCCAAGAGCTCCTTTTGCAGGTAATATCTTGTCATCGCAGTGATTCTTGTGACTAATTATCTGGTTATGTTCTTTGGAAAGATATATCCATACAAGTCTTGCTAGAGCTGAGAAAAAACAAAGTTTTTGGTTTTCATCAATGTCCTCTGCTTTAATGTTGGTACCAACACAACCACGTGAAAGAGGCAGCCATCTGAATATATACTGCAATAAGCATCAAGATTTTTCAACATCCCTCAAACAAACCGTGTATCTGCAGTTTAATTTCCTTACCATTTAGAAGAGGAGATCACCCTCTCCCATCACACCAGTATCCCTTCCCCAGGCCCCATGCCTGAAGGAAATCACATTTTCTCGTTGGCAGAATCAAAGACACGAAGAGATGTTAATGAGGGAGCTGGACATACACAAGAATTCCAGCTCTTGTGTGCTCCAGAAAATGAACTGATAAAACTCTAATAGGGATACTTGCTAACTGTGGGTTGACATTAACAAAGGAAGAGTAACAAACCTAAATTTAAGGAAAGTAAAAAGAATACTAACAGCATCAGTTAAGGGTTGGGGTATCCACTCATGGCTGTGCTCTAAGTCCCGTGTACCTTGTCAGAGTCTCCTCCCCACTAGACCTCACCGAGTGATCTCTGGAAAATGAGGGAGCAGTGGACCAGATGGGCTCTAGGGGCCCTCTTAGATCTGATACTCTGTGAGTGGATGAAACAACTTGATGTCCACCACAGGACTCTGGGAGTTGAGCAGTGCTGACAAGTCAGATGGTGCCAAAAGACCATCCATGTGGAGATCATCAGTAGAGTAGTGGATGGGCCAAGAAGTAACAGTATATCTCCCCAATTTGCATAATAGTGAGAGAGGAGAACAGGAGGCATTGGAACCACTCGGAGCGCATTGCCACTTTGGAATGTTTTATTCACTACGGAATGTGCTTTCTCCTCCTTGTTCAAAATAGCTATCAGAATGCCTAATTGAAAGATTTTTCTAAGCCCAGTCATGAACATATTTAAAATCCCAGAAGCTAAATTTGGAGGGGGGTGGGGGGAATGTGTTTTAAGTAAGCTCTTTGCCTAACATGGGGCTTGAACTCACAACCCTCAGATCAGGAGTCTCATGCTCTATTGACTGAACCAGCCAGGCTCTCCCCTCCAAAAAATTTTTTTTAATTAGAAATCCAACAAAGGAGCAGGTAAAGCATCTCTGGAAAAAAGGGTCACAGCATCAAGCACCAAATGTTGAAACTCATAAATGGAAACCAAGAGGAATCAACACAACCCCCAGCTCCCACAGATAGGTACACAGTCCCTAAAATAAAGGTCAGAGATCATAAAGAATAAGAAGGAGGCCATTCATCCTTCATGAAGGTATTAAAAGTGACATAGTAGAGTAGACCTAAAAATGGTCATTTTATTATGGACCTCTGGCTATGATAAAAGTCAGTGTGGAAAAATGAAGAATGCTGCTTTATTTACAAAGGATAAAATCTTCAAAAATTGAATTGAACTTCAGTTTCTTCATCTGTAAACTGGGAATAAGGATACTCCCTGTTTCATGGTAATAGAGCTTTTTAGTTGAATTAAGTTTTAGGAAGCATCTCCCTGAAATGCAGAGTATGCTATTTGATGTGATACATGTATAACATCATGATAAAATCCAAGGGTGAAGGGATAAATGATATAGGGGCCCCATTTCCATGAGGACAATGATCAACCCTAAAATTACAGAGACGTAATTAAGGTCATATAATTAAGTGCCTGCAGTCTTTCTTCAGGGGACCATAAAATGTTCCCTGTATAAACTTTCTCAATATGATTCCTAAGGCATCTTTGGAATTAGAAGAGAAATAGAAAAGGTATTGTAGTTCTTCATGAATAGGTTAAATCTAGTCTAGCTTAAAGGTTAGACAGACGCCCTCTCACCACTTCTATTTCCAACCAGTTTCTGTTTTAAACACCATGATGAAGATGGGAAACCCACTGGGACTCATGAGCCTCCAAGATCATCAAGCTCAATGCCAAATGCAAATACACTGAGTCCCAGTGGAACTACATTTACTGAGTTCCAAGCTGCACGTCAGGCCCAAAGCTGAACTCAAGCAGAGCATGGTATCCACACCTGTGCTCACCAACTTTAGAGAAGTCAGATATACAATTAAGGAAAATTCAGTAAGGAATATTCTAGAACAATTCCATCTGAAGCAGTCAGAGACAGGGTTACAGAAGGGGTGCCATTTGGGTTATCAAGCAGAGAAGGGAGTAAGAACATCTCAAACAAAAGGAATATCTTGAGCAAAGGCTCAGAGGGGTAAAGGAGCATGGGAACCTGTTCAGTTTCTTGCTTGAAAAAACAGTGAGTCGTCTGGAGGCAAAGACTGTGGAGGATGCAACTAGAGATGTTGGCAAGATCCAAGTCATAAAGGGCCACCCTGTGTGCCAAGGCAAGGAGCTTGGCCTTTGTCCAATAGCCATGGGGGGCCATTGAGAGCTTTCAGACATGGGCTTTAACAGAGCTCCTTCTGGGATACTGTAAAGGCAGATTGTTGGGGGAGATACTAAAGGCAAGGAGGCAAGTTAGGAGGAGTTTTATTGCTATTTTTGTGTGGAACATCTGTTCTGAAAGCAACAATAGAGGACTAAGTCATGTGGCTTAATAACTTTCCACGTGGGCTACTGTGAGGGCTGTTTAGCACCAGATGAGCAGACACATTGAAGAGTCAGGACACAGTAGCATGTGGGAGGCCAGCAGTACAGAATGGTGGTGTTAGAGGGAGAAAGATCCAATAAAAAACCCAGTTCTACAACTTATCAGTTGTAAAACACTGGGAAACTCAGCAAACTTCATGGAGCCAAATGTTCCTCATGTGTAAGACGGCAATCATAATACCAACCTGGCCAGTCGGTTGTGAGCTAGATGCACACAAGGTCCCTGGCAGAGCATCAGGCACAGAGCAGGTCTTCTGTAAGTAGTAGCTGCCATTATTACAGTGGAAAAGCCTTTGGCCAAGATTATTCTCAGAAAAGATCCATTCACCAAGACAGAGGCTTCTTCTGCTGAGCACCAGTAACCAAAGCAAACAGAGCAGTGGGGACGAACACAGAGTTCTTACCTACACAAGAGGCTCAGGTGTCCCTTTCAAAGGAAAGCAAAAACCAGCCTGAGTCTAACAAGCCCATACACACTGATCAGAGCTGCCTATTCTCAGCAGCCCTGGGCACATTCCCGTGTAACCTGGTTTGACAAGCTGTACTGGCCCAGTGCCCAGCTTGCAGTCAGAATCTACCAGGCCCAGGGATTATTCGATAATCTCTCTCTCTCTCTAAGAGGGTAGTTATGGTGCAGAATGGAGGCATCAGTATTTGTTTTAAGCACATATGCATCATTCCTTGATTTCCTATCTCACCTAGAGGCTAAATTACTTCTTCTAGAGAGCAAAAGCACCACCTTCATGGCCCAAAGCTCTGAACATAGCTTCCACAATTAGCACAGCTAATTTACCATCCAGGAACAGTTTTGGTTCTAGAATTATGGCTCATGGTTGCAGATATTCTGATATTCCCAGTTCAGACAGTACTGAGATTCCTGCTCCAAACCTCTTGCTTGGAAAATAAGGGCATTCATGGATGAAGATATTGCTCATTGTCAATTATGATCTCTCCTATCCTTTGACTCTTGTCTTCTCACTTGCAAACACTCTGGAAACTTTGCATGCCCCCATTTCTGAACTGTCTCCTTCCATCTACCACTGTATGTTGCTCAAAGTACCCCACACCCACTGCTGCATCTCACCTGGTAGTCACCCTTCAGCCTCTGGAAACGCCTTTCTGCCTTCCCCATGAAACTGAAATGTTCTGGGCAAGTCACTAGTGACCTTTACAAATCCAACAGGATCTCATTCTACTTGGCCCACTTCAGCATTCTCCACTGTAACCACTGGACACTTGTGAAAAGCTGTCCCTCTTTTGGCTACCTAGCACTCCTCCCACTCTCCTGCCCACCCCCACGCCACTCCCTCCCTCCCACCACCCACCCCCCAGCTCACATTGGCTGACTCTTCTTCCTCTGCCCAACTCTGAGTGCGGGCTTTCTGAGTTTTTTCCCAGGGCCCCTTCTCTTTCCATATCCCCCTCCTCCTAGGAGATACCACAGCAGCCCACCATGGTTCCAGATGCTTCCTACTTCCATAGAATACAGAATCTTCTTTGACTCTAGCTCAACTCTCTCTCTCCTGAGTCAAAAACAGCAAAGCCAACCCCATCATGGAATCCTTGTAGGACCTGTTTGTCCTACATTGGCCTCAAATGTTGCTGTCCAAATCGAAACTTCCCTCATCTGCTGATGCTTGTGGCCTTGTTGATGGCACCACCATCCTCTCCAGCCAAGATAGAAAGCTCAGGCACTCTTGACTTCTCCTTCTATTTTATTCCACTGTTACTGAGCTGCATCAGTCCTTTCCCTCCTTCCTAACTGCCCCAGCCCCTGGCCAAGAACTCCTGTCTGGGCTTTTGCCTTCACTTCATAACCAGTCTTCCTGCTTCCTTCTTCTTCCTGTCCAGAGGTTCCTCCTCACTGCCATCTTTATAAAGCACAGAGAATATTACCTTCGGGGCAAAAACCCTCACTGCACCCACTGCCGCACCATCTCCTTAGCATGGGACCCAACACGCCTCCACAATATAGTAAGAACATACATTTGGGGTTTCTCTCTCCTACTAGATCATAAATTCCTCAATGGCCACAAGTGCTCCTTCGTGGCTGAGTGCCAAACAGCCTGAGCCACAGTAGATGCTCAATACACACTAGGAGAAATGAATGAATTGTCAGGCTGTCAGTATTCCCGGCTTATCCAGCCTTGCTCTCTAAAATCAAAATATCCTTCTCTGATTCTTTTAGGATTAAGAACTCCTTCCGAGAAGTTATGTAAAGTATACCCAAGTATCCCAAATTTTTTAGGAGTGCTGAATGCTCTACCTTAACTTTCTATAGCATTGAGCTGCTTAGAATTGGTTACTTATCCATATCAGGAAAAAAGAAAAACTCTTCTCATTGTGTATTGTGGAAAATAAAAATAATTTTCATGAAAAAAAATTTTTTTTTTACTTTAACTTGTTTTAACAGCCAGGGTCCAAACTGAAGAAATAAGAAATCACTCTACTTACTCTACACTCTACAGACAGAATCCAATTAAAGTAATTGATTCTTTAATAATCCAAATGATGGAGAAATTGAGACATTTAAGCAGATGAGGTGAGGTGAGCCAGGAAGCAAGAAGTTGCTACCACTTCCAGGCTAGACTAACAAAGGGGAACTGGGGCCAGTCATCTAGCAGAAGCTGGAGCCTTGGCAGGTGCAGATTTATCATAAAGCTAACGAGGCTTATGCTTTGGGACTTCTTGCCCTCCTGCATCCCTTCTAAGGCTCTAGATCTAATTTTGTATTCTTTTTCCTTAAAAGGGTCCCCCAAATTGTATAAACTTCAGTCTTCACAAAACCTAGATCCTCCACAAACCATGGGGGAAATATTACCACCACTAGAGATGCTGCCCAAGGCTGAGATGGGGAGAAACCCCCTAGATTTTCCTTTCTGTCCACTTTCCAATATCCTGCCAGTACTTCCCATTGGCCAAACTCAGCCACGAGCCAACTTGCATGCAAGCCTGGGAAACACAGACTTTAGGGTCAGCCACCCTATAATATGGAGCAAAGCAGGGAAGGGCAAGGAGTAGATGTGAGAGCAAACAATCCAAGGATTGGCATTTCAGCCTCATTGAGGCTCCCTTTGGTACCCAGTATTAAGGCTGAATAAAGGCATACAGAATTGTAAGGGTGTTACCAAGAAAATGCTAAATGACTCTCTCCCAAAGTGTCCTACACGACAATGTATACACAACATACCTATATCTGCCTTCCAGCCCTGCAGACTCTGAAATTCAATCTTGCATCATCTTACTAAAAGTAGTCCGATTTCAGGAGGACAACTCACACTAACCAAGCTTATAGAAGCTTGAAGCATAAACCTAAAAACTAATATGCCTATATATAAGAATATCCCTGTAATGCGGAGCAGCAGCATGCTTGTATTGACAAAATTAGTTCAATTCTTTTGCTCACTATAGCACACAATTATTGACTATTAACACGCATGGCAGTTAAGCAATATGGATACAAATTAATAATACCCAGCCCCTCCCCATAGGGGCCTGGTGATGAATTTATGGTAACACCATAGACAAATATAGATTGAAAAGAAATTAAAATTCTTATTGAGCACAGACCCACAGCCAGTCTAGTTCACATGATTTGAACACATAATAACATGAGGCTCTGACGGATACAGATGTCGGTCTCTAACCATAGATACAGATCTGGCAGGGAGACTGTACAGAGTTGTTTGTCAGAGCACAGACTCCTCTGGAGAGAGAGCCCGTTTCCATCCCCGACTCAGTTTTTCTATGTCCCACACTGACCACCACCTCTTCTGAGGGGCACGTAAATGCAATATGCCATTCATTTGGTTACGATCAGGTTCAACAGACCTCAGATATGTTCACTCACACTGGGGCAGACTTCTGAACCATTCTTGCTCCTTGAGAATCTCATAAAAGCTTCAGACTCTCTCTGACATCCATATACAGTAAAACCTTGGATTGCAAGTAACTCCTTCTGCGAGTGTTCCATAAGACAAGCAAATATATTTTAACTTGATAAATGAGCGTTGTCTTGCAATACAAGTAGTATGTGACAGAGGATGTCACGTGATCACAACTGAGCCAATGGTTCTTGAAATTCGCTTTGATATACGAGTGCTTTGGATTACAAGCATTTTCCTGAACGAATTATGCTTGCAAACCAAGCTTTTACTGTACATACAAATTTTGTATATGCTTTCAGGGGGTTCTTTGACTGCATCACCTTCAGTTCTTTTTCCCTAGAGCAGGGCTTGTCAACCTCAGCAATACTAGCACTTTAGATTAAGTAAAGCTCTGTTTGGGGATCTGTCCTGTCTATTCTAGGATGCTTAGCAGTGTCCCCAGCCTCTACACACTATATGCAAGTAGCCTACACCCCACCAGTTGTGACAACCAAAAACGTCTCCAGACAATGTTAAATGTTCCCTGGGGGGGGGGGGGGGGGTGGGGTAGGGGGCAAAACTGTCCCAATTGAGAACTACTGCTCTAGAGAGACATTCGCTGCCTCAGCTCTTACTCCATGAACAATGCATGGAGGGTCCAGCTCTAAGAGTAGCCAGCCCCCTGGCACCTGCTCTGTCTAGACTTTAGGCTATCAGTCAGTTCAGCAGACAAGTTACTTTAGAAAGAAGAATGTTTAAAAGCTTCCGAATTCTGGGTCTACCAATGTATATAAGTGTCTGCATGTGGATCAGGGTTGGGAGGGAACTTAAAAACATGCGGTCAGGTTATTTACCAGGATGGAGAGATTTTAAGCTTATTTTGTTTGTTTATTTCCATTTGAGGGGAAAAGAAAAACCATCACTATTGATGTGCATGCATTTACAAAACATTAGATGACTATATCCATTAGCCAATTAATCTAGAGTCCACCTGAAGCTGCTTGTGGTCTTTAGCCATCTGGAGAAGCTCCACATGTTTCTGGTATAGCTGGCATTATTGTCCCTTCTAAAGGATTAGAAACCTGCAGCCCATGCCAATTCTCAAGGCCACCTATAGCCCTTAAAAGATGGCAAAGAAGTCATCATTCCTCCCACCCCATCCCCAACTCAGACTGAGGATTTGGCGTGGGCCAGACACTATGATTTATGTACATCAAATCATTTAAACCTTACAACAAGCTAGAAAAGTAGGTACTGTTGTCCCCACTTTAGAAAAGGACTGAGCCTCAGAGAGGTTTAGTAGGTTGCTTAGAGTCGCATAGCCAGTAAGTGGCAGAGCTGGAATTAAAACCTAGTTCCTCTGACACTAAAACCAATGTTCTTTTCCTGACATTGTCATGTGTCTGGTCCAGTTGCAGATTTTAGCTAAGATTATTTAAGACAGGAAGAAGCGGCCTTTGTGACATGTATGAAAATTAAGACAAACAGCTCAACTCTTTCACTTCAATGGGGAAATGCATCAAAAACAGATATTTGACATCAAATCAACATAACTCCTGATTGACATAATATTTTTGTAAATATCTGAACTCAGAGCATTGTTGGCTGTCATCTTCAGACTCCCAGTCTTCCCATAATACAGGCAGCTACATGCAGTGCTGAGGGA
Source organism: Panthera uncia (assembly GCF_023721935.1). Lineage (NCBI taxonomy): Eukaryota > Metazoa > Chordata > Mammalia > Carnivora > Felidae > Panthera > Panthera uncia. The sequence continues at coordinate 67,576,569 of NC_064807.1, forward strand.
AGGCAGAAGCCCAAGAATTCCGACTTGGAGGGCTTTTCCTCTACCCCGATCTCCTCATCAACAACTACAAGTCGCTGGCTCTGAGCATGAAAACATTCATTAGCTTTTAGTTACCAATTCAAACCAGGGACCTCCTCATTCTGCCCACACAACTCCAGAGGAAGTCTGGGACAGGAAGAGAGAGACCAGATTGATGGGGCTAATCCAAAACACAAATAATGTATTTTGTCCCAAATATGTTGAAAAAAACACTTGAAGCCAGGGTGTAATAATAGGTTTTCCTAGTAAGACTGCTTCCATAGAGAGTTACAAGTGCCCCTTGATTATACTTCTAAGAATATCGAGTCTGGATTTCTTCCTTCCTTTCCTTTTTCTCTTGCTTTCCTTCCTTCCTTCTTTCCTCCCCCAACAGTCACATCCTGACCTCCTCCTTTGCACTAGCCCCTATGCTGGGAACTGGGGGTACTGAGAGGAATAAAACTCACACCCTGTCTTGTCTTAAAACCTAGTGGAAAAGACTGGCAAATATTCCCAAGGGAGTATGACAAGCACTGGGATGAAGAGAGTTGTGCTACTGCCCCTTCAAAAAGACAGAAACATTCAATACAGTGTGGGGAAATCATTTGTTTGTTTGAAACATTGGAGGTCAGCATCAAAAGAAGCATCTTGGAAGGTATGATATTTGTGCACAACACTGCAACTCTGGGCCTCAAAACTTGTTAGGAAAACATGCCTTTGATAGGATCCTTAAATATTCTATGGTACAAAAATCCTAATAAAAAAGAGATGAGAACAAAGCTATTTTCTTTTTCCTTTAGAGAGCAGAGTGGGAAAGGATAAAGACTATGGTTGATAAGTTATGCTGCTCTTATTCATTACATTCATTAATATTTTATTGTTTTAATTTTCAAATTACTTTTGAATTCATTATCTTAATTTTGCCTTACAACAACCCTAAGAGACAGATCTTATTATTTCCATTGCACTGGTAAGAAAATGGAGGGTCAGAGAGGTTAAGTGGCTCTCTTAAGGGCTCTCAGGTAGCCGAAAGAAGAATGGTTCTCTCAAATTCACCTCTGTCAGCCCATGTCCTGTCCTCTAGACTGCAACGCCTCCATGCGTGCCATGAGTCCTGGGAAAGGAGTAATGTTATTCAACTACAGTCTCCTAGGCATCACACGTGGAGTGGAAGGTGTGTTCAAGAGGCTCTGGGGTGTTGAGAAGACAGTAAAGTGAGTTTTAATGGAAAAGATTGTTCTACTTATAGCGGCTCCAAAAAAAAATGATTCACTCTTCAGGCCTGACATGTTTTGAGAGACAGACATGCCTGTAAATTTGGCCAGACTCGTGGGTGCCAGATGATAATTGACAAAGACCCTAGGGCTTGGCGATCAAGCCAGGACTTCCTCATGTTCTTCACTGGGCTCTCCAGGGGCCAAGTGCAGTGCACAATTAAGTCAGCTGGTTGCAGAGGGGAAGAGATGGGTCATTTTCTCTATGGAGATATTTTCTTCTTGGCAAGATGCAGAATGACACACTTCAGGCAGCAGGAAGATCATTTCCATAAAAGCCAGCAAGGAGGGAGGGAAATCGCACAGTTACTGAAAGACAAACAAAGCCCAAATACCATAAACAGAGTATGGAGTTCCCAACCAGAGGCACAATTATCTCTTACCTCAAACTTGGACAGGGCTCAAGTGAGCATTATAAGAGATTTTCTCATGCACATGAGTAATTGCCCCACTCATTAAAATGTTATAGATGAGCCTCACTTGGAAAGCAACAAAGTGTGAATTCCAGTGGAGGACCTGGAGGAGGTTTAAAAGGGCCCAAGGAAGTCCTAGCAGAAAGTTTCAAGACAGCCCAACAATCTTCTCGGAGACAATACTGTGACCACAGTGAGAAGAAAGATACAAGGAAGAACAGATATCATTCATATGAACATCAATAGATGCCTGCCATTTTACTACCTTCTATTTAATGAAAACACAAATTCGTAAGTAAACATGAGATTATTTATGTCCATTGCAATGAAGGAAAATGCACTTGTCAGTTTTACTCAGTGTTTATTTAATCACTTGGGACTCTTCTTGGACCAAAGTCGAGACCTGTTAGAAAGAACTGATCGGATGGATAACAATGTAACTTAAGGAAAATGCAATTCACATGGGATTTAATGGCATGTCAGAAGACCACACTGATATCCTTAACCCACAAGATTTGGGGTACCATCTTCTCATCGTAGATGTCTTCATGATATGTCAAGGCTGCTAGCCACCCAAGAAGTGCACAGACATGAATTTCAGTCTTAGAAGCTCTACTGCAATAGCTCAATAGATCATATCATTAGCTGATCCTGGAATTTTAAATAACCAGATTTGAATCTTTAACTCTACATATCATCCTGTAAACACTGTGACTTTGTTGATAATAGTAACACTCACCAAGATAAAGAGTAAAAAGGAGAGGGGGAAACAAAAATTAATGAGTTTAATATAAGACCTGCTGAACCTGAGACACCTACAAGACATTTCCAGGTGGGACGCATACCAATCCCATAGACAACTGATTACCAACATTTTAAACAGTAGAAACACAAAGAACACAGTCAAAAATTAGAGATGACAAACTCCTCTCTGCTTTCATGTGTGAATGTGCTACTTGATTCCTGCTTCCTTGCTGTTATATGTGCCATTTGTCATCAGATGTAGTAAGTTTACTCCTTTGGATTGCAGCACAAAGACTTCTGAGTTTTAGCAAGCGTCCTCCCTGGAAAATTTTAGGCATGTGACACAGACTCACCTTGTCCTTAAAGGGCTAAACAAAGTAAATATTATAAAAAGGTAACACATCTCCATGGGATTTGGTAGGATAAGGGACATCCATTCAGTTACTTTGTATAAAGGACCAATGACCTTTACCAACCATGACAACTCACCTGAATATACACCAAGTATACCAGGACAACCCTGAAAATACAACAGAATGCCCACAAGTGATGAATATCTTTCCAGATCACAGATGGTTCTATTTTGCTTTTTATGATGTTTCTTCTGATTATAAAGTAATATATGTCCATTGTGTCATGTTTGGCAAATGTAAAAAGAACAACAAGAAAACAAAAATCACCTTCAACCATACCAGAGATAACCACTTTTAATAATTGGCTGTATTTCCTCCCTGTTGATTTCTACTCATTATAAACATATGTACTTGGGGGTATATGACACCATTCTGTACATAACATTTTATACCATTTTTTCTTCTTAGCATTATATATTGAATATTATCCCATGATAGTAAATATTTTAATAACATGATTTTTATTGGCTAACTAACACCTTATGATAGGAGTATATCATAACTAATGTAACTGACTTTTCAGGAATGGAAATTTGGTTTGTTTCCAGTTTTTTGTTGGTATAAATAACAAAATTTTAAAAATCCTCCTCCTTAAATATGGTTATGCTCCTGTATTGGTTGGATGCAGACATGATGGCAGATGCAAAGGGAGTTTTATGACAAGAATATTTATAAAGTAATTGGTGGGTTTAAGGGAAACCAACAAAGATGGTGAGGCAAAAAGGCACAGAGCCAAGACACAATGGGGAAGCCACCACTAGTCAGGCTTAAATAAGCAAAGACGGGAGAGGGTGTTCTGGAGCTACTAGAACCCAGTTAGGTCTGCAGCAGGATGAAGAGCCACAGGACAGGGGATGTTGCCTTGGGTGAGGAAGGCAGCCACTCCCAAACCATGTCTCAGGAGGGAGGGAACACGGAGGGTAGCCTACTACCCTCTTTCCACTTGCTCTCTGACTGCCTTGGCTTCCCAAGAGCAGAATCCAGCAAGCAGACAGAGGGCTAAGGAGCTGAGTTGATGTCATCCATTGAGTTCAACCTCCCTGGGCAGAGAGCAGGGTGAGAAAGGTGTTGGACGTAATCAGAGAGACAAACAGAGAATATCCAGCTAAACATTTTTGCTTATCCCTTTCTAAGTTAGAGACATGAGTCCTATGAAGGTTTAAAATAGAGGCTATGTGGCCAGTACCTCTGAAGTTTCACTCTCTGAGTTCCAGATGGCTACAGAGCAGCCCAGCTTGTCTATGTTTGTGCCAAGTCTAGGACTGGGTCAACCCCTCCTCCAAACTTTATTCTGCTGCATCCTCTGAGGAGCCTTTTTTTGTGTGTGCAAAAAGGTGCTTTTATTGAAGCAGGGGGATGGGATCGTGGGCAGGGAGAGCAACCTCGGAACCATGAGGAGAGACTATATACTGTGGAGTTAGGGGAGGTAAAGTCCAGGGGAAGTTTCCAGTGAGTTAGTTAGTTGGTTAGTTCGTTATGTATTTTTAATTTTACTTTTTTTTTTTTTTTAACTTACATCCAAATTAGTTAGCATATAGTGCAACAATGATTTCAGGAGTAGATTCCTTAGTGCCCCTTACCTCTGAGGAGCCTTCTACTACTTGGTCCCTGAGCCAGAGTTTACTGGGACAGCCAGTATATTAGCACATTCAGGAAGTTCTGGAATTAAGCTTGCTGCCTACGTCATTTATACAATGCATCTACGGGTGATCCCTATCACAATTACACAATTATTACACAATTAATAAGTTGATATGACTGAGCTTCTTGCCTGGGTCCCAATTTTTAGTTAATATTCTGTTATAGAGTGGAGCCCTTCTCTTAACACTGGCTACGGGGCTCTGGAAAACAGTGTGGAAGTTCCTCAAAAAATTAAAAATGGAACTACCCTATGACCCAGCAATAGCATTGCTAGGAATTTACCTAAGGAATACAGGAGTGCTGGTGCATAGGTGCACATGTACCCCAATGTTTACAGCAGCATTTTCAACAATAGCCAAATTATGGAAAGAACCTAAATGTCCATCAACTGACGAATGGGTAAAGAAGATGTGGTTTATATATACAATGGAATACTACTTGGCAATGAGAAAGAATGAAATCTGGCATTTGCAGCAACGTGGATGGAACTGGAGGGTATTATGCTAAATGAAATAAGTCAGTCAGAGAAAGACAGATACCATGTTTTTACTCTTATGTGGATCCTGAGTAACTTAACAGAAGACCATGGGGGAGGGGAAGGGAAAAAAAGTTATAAACAGAGAAGGAGGGAGGCAAACCATAAGAGATTCTTGAATACAGAGAACAAACTGAGGGTTGATGGGGGGGGGGGGGCGGAGAGGGGAAAGTGGGTGATGGGCATTGAGGAGGGCACTTGTTGGGATGAGCACTGGGTGTCATATGGAAACCAATTTGACAATAAATTATATTAAAAATTTTTGGAATAAAGAAAAAACAAAACACTGGCTACTGGTCTGTGGCCTTGACGTTCTGCCTAATTTTGGCCAGCATCATCTTCCTGGAGGCTGGTGCCTGCTTCCTTTCTAAGCAGTTGGCTGATGTCCTGTCCCAAAATCAACAGACCATCTATAACCATAGCTGTGCCCATGAACTGAGTAAAATCACTACTTGCTACAAATACTTGCTGTCACGCTCTGCTGTCAGATTGAATACCTTTGGCTGTAAGTTTAGCCCAGATGGAAGCAAGTTTAAATTATTTTTAGGTAATGTGTTTGGGGTCAGTCCTACAGTCTGGTTATGATTCTAGACATAGCCCAACAGAGCCTGAATCTTCTTCCCACTGAGGTCCCATTATGTCTTGTAGTTGATTGTGCAATAACTGGTTAAACCCTAAGGTTTACTGTGAGAAAAGACAGTAAAAATCCAGGTTTTGGCTGCTGACTTTTGGTAATGACATCACCTCCCTTATATGGCCTCTAACCCTCAGGTTCAGCAAATGGGGTTTGAAGGTTCTGCTTTAGGACCTGGCAAGTAATTTGGAAAACTATCTTCCCCAATGCAGAAAAATACTTCATTTTTCTTGTCTGATCTACAGCAATGAACTCTTTTCCTGGTTCCTTGGCCATGAAATATGCCTCCTATATTATTATAGGAAGATTTGCCTCCTTGGGGTCTACATCCTGATTGCCTTTGAAGTCAGCAACATCAGAAGTTAATTCCAAGCAGGTCTTCTAGGTCCTGTGCATGGTTTGGTACTTTATAAATTGCATTAGAGGTTAGTTTAAGCTCTTGCAGCCCAACAGACATTGTACTGTGTGCCTCTATTTCTTTGTCTCTTTATTTCCAACAGTACACGTTCAAGTCCTGTCTTTGTTTTGTCAGGTGGGTCCCATTAAAATCTTGTATTAAACTTTGCCTCTTTTGAAGTCCCAGACCTCATCCATCTGTTTTGTTTTTTTTAATGATTTTGTTTAGAATTTTTTCAAAGTTAATGGAAATGTTTGAGGGATGGAAAGTCTGGTTAATTGATCTTTCAGTTAACTGAAGGTTATTGTCAGCCAATATTTTTAGATTTTTGTGTTTCATTTCATCTCACTTCAAATATTGCTCCTGTTTGTTTCAGCTACCCATCCTCCACTGACCAAATTCCCAAATTTCTCTCTTTCTTAAATCATATTTTGGGGCACCTGGGTGGCTCAGTCGGTTGGGTGTCCGACTTTGGCTCGGGTCACGATCTCATGGTTCATGAGTTCAAGCCCTGCGTCAGGCTCTGTGCTGACAGCTCAGAGCCTGGAGCCTGCTTCAGATTCTGTGTCTCCCTCTCTTTCTGCCCCTCCCCCGCTCACAGTCTGTCTGTCTCTCTCTCTCTGTCAAAAATAAATAAACATTTTAAAAAATCCTATTTTGGTCCCTTCTGCTCCCAAAATTGGGATTAAATTCCCAGAAATTAGGCTCCATGGGGATTGGCTGAGGAAAGTAAACTATAGAAGAGATGCAAACAAGGGAGGGCCCCAGAAAGAATATATGCCCAAACTTGTGAATCAAACCTGATAATCATAGACCATATATAAGCATCAAATCTAAAAGTGTATGACTAAGATTATAAAGAAACAGCAAGAGTTTAAGGCCAAAGACAATGGATCATAGAGAAAGCAAATGGAAATGACAGCAAAAAGGACTCCAAAATATCGCTCCAAACACTGATGGGTATTTGACCATCCTTCCCAGGATGCTTCTCAAAGGTCAACTTGTACAAACAACAACAAAACTCAGGCTTGCCGAATGTACTGAGAAACAACCCTTTTCTCACAAAAGGCATTGTTAGGCAATGCCCTTTACCACTATACTTTATTTAGGAAATGCCAATTCCAGCATTGTTGCTTAAAAAGAAATGTTTAACTACCATTGAAAGAAACTTTTGGTAAGTTCCTAAAGAGATGAGGCAGTGATGGAGATTATTAGCTCCAGCATTTGAAGGTTGGATAGCAAGGATGGTTATACCCAATTTATGACAATAATTTACTGAGTTCAATGAGACAGACCCCTGAATCAATACTAAACATGAACAAAAGTATACCCTACCCTAAACTGGGAATGAAGTAATTTAAAAATAGTGATGGTAAATTCACATTGTCTGGGGGATGCTTAAAGCATTATGAGGGAACTGTCAGGGTGTTGTGCAAATAGGAAAATGTATATTCAGTTCCAACGTCACAGAGAGAAAGTTTAACCAAAGGAATTTTAAAACGTCAATGTGATCAGAACAGAGAGAATCCAGCCACCAAAGGGGGAAAAAAATTGAGGGTGGAAAGGCAAAAGCAAATTTCACGAAGACGTTCAAGGTTAACAAGATGAAAGGGAGGGGGTTGAGGGGGTGGATTACACAGACGATGGGGATTAAGGAGAGCACTTGTTGTGAGGAGCATTGAAAGCTGTACAGAAGTGCTGAATCACTATTTTGTACACCTGAAATTAATATTACACTGTATGTTAACTAACTGGAATTTAAATAAAAACTTTTTAAAAAAAAGATAAAATGACTCTGAACCCAAATGGTACAGACTAGATTGGTGAAACTAATCAATCTGGGACATGTTGGAGGAAAATTCAGATGAAACCAGAATGATCTCCTAAGCAACTTCAGGGCAAAAGAATCAAATGCATATTGGAACCTCTGGGTTCTTTGAAGTGTATTGGTTGTACTCTGTATTTATGTACTGTCCTTATTTTAGAATGAAAGTTAAAGCACTGTCAACAAGCCTTTTTGTCTTCTTCATAAAGCACCACTCTGACTATCTTTTATATACAGATACTTGAGTAGGACACACCTGGCTAAGATCACTGAGATTCTGGTGCTCAGAAAAGAGTAAAACCAGATAAAGAACACTCATTATAAATCTCTTAAGACTCTTATTTGTAAATTAGTTACATAAATTCTGTTTCAAGAGGGAAAATCAGAGATAAACATCCCTTCTTTCAGATGCTATGAGCAGTTAGAAGAACACATTCTCTCCTCTATTCTTTCTAGATTGCCGGGAAATACAACCAGATGATCTTGGTCTTGACAAATACAAGTACCCCTATGTGCGCTTATCCACAAACCTGGGCACAAGTGTGATCACTTTATGTCCCAGTTTATGTTTATGTCCCCAGTTAATTGTTTGAGCTCCATCTGCGCTGGTTAGTACTAGTCCCACACCTACCACCATAGGGATCCATACCCATCATTCCCTTTCTTTCCCAGTGATCAACCCCAGAAGACTGGGCAGGCTTTTCATGGAAACACTCAAAAACCACACAAAATCATATTACATTCCTTATTCCTAGACAGCCTTGTGAGGAAGGCTACCTATTTCTAAGTCGTATTTCTCTAGTAATTGTAGTATCAACCCTTCTAGAGGGACTATTCACAATGACTCACTACAGGGGAAAAAAACAAAAACAAAAACACAAATAATCTCTTGAATGACCTCCTTTAAACACAACTCTGATTATGCCACTCAGCTTAAAAAGCTTCAGTGTCTCTTGAGTATCTACAGAATACAGTTCAAGATATTAACTTGACCTACAAATTCTTCTACAGTCAAATCCCTGTCTATCTTTTCAATGACACATTCTGCCACTCAGCCATAAGAAATCTTCAGCCATGCTGATCTTGCAGGGCTTCAGGAAAGAAGAGGCTTTCTCATGCCTCTGTGTTTTTCTACTTGGTGTTCCTTCTCAATAAAATGCCTCACCATCACCTCCTACACCACTACCATCTTCTGCTTCTTCTCGAACTGAAAAATATATATTCATCCTTCAAGGCTGACCTAAACATCAGCTTAGGAAGTCTTTCCTGGTCATCAGAGGCAAAATCTACATGATACGCAACTATTACACAATTCAGTATTGTATTTATTCTGTTTGTTGTAAGTGTCACAGTTTTTAATATTGTGTAACTGAAGGCCTGTGGAATGTCTGATACAAAGACTACATTCCATTAGTATTGGGGGAAGTGAAAGGATTTTGGAAATATGACATATAAAAAAGAGGCAAAGAAAGTGGGCCTAAAGAAAACTCAAGGAAGATATAAAAGCTATTAGTAATACAAACAATAACCTCAGGTAGGTTACCATTTATTTGGGTGTCTGGTATGTGTTGGGCACCATACTAGCTACTTCAGGAACATCTCATTTAATATTCTACAAGTCCCCTGTGAAAGCAATATGTTTATCAACCTCATCCCCATTTCAGAGAGGTAGAAGAAATTACTCAAAATCAGTTTACCAGTAGCACGGCCAGCATTCAAAGCTGGGTGCCTACTGCCAAAGTCCAATCCCTTCACACTATGTAGATCCTGACCCACATCCTGATGTTAAGATCATTAGTCTTCACCCCTTTTTTCTGCTTTGTAATTAGCTGGTCTTAGATAAGTCATTTCCCCTCTATCTGGATCTCTTGACCCCTCCTTTCTTAAAACCCTCTCCTTGAGAACGGACTGAGGGTTGGTCGGGGTGTGGGAGAGGGGAGAGTGGGTGATGGGCATTGAGGAGGGCACTTGTTGGGATGAGCACTGGG